>NC_083636.1:5318355-5653355 GCF_963576545.1 Limanda limanda
GTTTGGCAGTCATGATGTGTTTGGTAATTAAGTTATGAGCGCATGGGCTTTGATGGATATTCGCTGGAGAGGGCTGACGAATCGGGTGAATCCTAGATATGCTATGCTCCTTCATGTCATTATATTTCCTTATGCCCACATTTCTTTGCCTTTCCCCTAATTATAATTGGCCCCAATGAGAACTGTAGATATAAAAAAAAAAAAAAAGTGGATTTGTTTTACTTAAACTAGTCATGTAGAACAATGTGGACTTTTATGTTCCGCAGCCGAGTGGTAGATGTGACTGCAGCCGAGTCGTTGCTTCACATGTAGTAATAATATGTATCTGTTACACTGCGATATCATCGGCGTGTAACATGATCAAAAGCAGGGATTGGTGTGTTTGATGTTTGCTGCACTCCTCGGAGAAAGAGGGAGAATTAAGTTGTGGACTCCCGCTGAGCAGTTGTTTTTATTGAAGCTGTATATTCAGGTGTGTTCACAGCAACCCTCTCCCTGTCTTCACACACAAAACAAAACATGTACATGAACATGAAAAACACACGTAAAGGAGAGCAAGGTAATTAGGGGCCGTCTCTTCGCTGTTACTGTTTTGCGGTGAGATGAGGCGTCCCGGTGTGTCCCACGCCCCGGCCCGGCCCAGCCGCCACCGCCGTCGCCGTTAAGTTTCTTTGTCAACTTGCCAGATGCCACGCCGGCGAATGGGATGGGGGGGGTGGGGCTGCCGCAAACTGCCTGGGCATGGGGCCACATAAAATTCCACATTCAAAAAAGCAGCCATTATAGTCTGCGAGCGCATGTGTGACTGTGTGTGAGCAGGAGGCGGTAATATTTATATTTTTTTACAGAGTAATGCAGAGCTGAGAGGACGTGATTAAATAACTTCTCCCGTTAGACGTACAGTACCTGTAAAAGCTTTGTTGAAGCAGTTTGAAACAATACACGCAGGATGGAGATAGAGCCAGATAACGTAAATCACTCTAAATGTTAAGTCAATCTCGAATGTTTTTATATTTGTGTAAGATAGAAGATTTTAAATACCACACGCTCAGCTGGCGGAGGATCTCCCCCGGTCAGGTGGAGGTTTGCGTTGGCACGGAAACGGGATCTGACCTCGCCGAGTCGACCTCACGCTGCCAATTTGAGGACAATCCCGACGCAGAATTGAAATGTGGTTACTTCCTCCTTCCAAGAGAGAATGAGATCTGCTGCTCTGAACACACACAAAGGGCTTTCATACCTTAGGAAATTAACTTACACCGGGAACAGCCGTAATTCAAATTAGACCAAGACAGAATAAGGTACCGTGGCCCATGGGCACAAAACACAAGTAACTTTTAATAGCCGGTGACTCACTTTTCTAAGGTTTTGGTTTCGGTACTACACACTTTCAGGCACACTGCAGTATTATGAGTGATATGTGTTGCTTAAGAACTTCTCTATTAACCGATAAAACCTTAACTCTGCTTTAGTAATATTCCACATAACAAACAAAACGTTATCCTGAATTCTGAAGCATTTTCAGAAACTCACCCTCAACGGCTTTTTATTGTTTTTTATTTAGTCTCTTTCATCCATTTGTTTGTAAATGAAATAGATAAAGAAATGTGAGGCTGAGGCTGTAAAATAACATTAGTGCTGTAATAATAATTCATTATGTGAGTAATGCAAACATTACTGTGATAAGATCCTGCTCAGCCACGTGTGTCACTGCCTCTCTGGCTCCTCTCATTCATCATTTGTGAAACTTTCCCCCTTCCCTCCGTTTCTCGCGGCTGTCTATTTCTAATTAATGCACATATTCCATACTGAGCTGCTTTGTGAAAGGCCTGCATTCAGATTAAAATCTTACATGTAATGGAGGATTCTAAGAAAACCCTCATTCTTTCTCTCAACTCCACAATCTGATGCGGCGCAGCAACCCGCTGTTGCAACACTTCCTAAGGAGAAATAGACTAACAGGTCCCAACAAGTTTATCTGAGCAATATTAGACGGCACTGTTTTGTGCTTTTAGTTGAAGCAATAAAAGTCTATCTTTACTGCTGTGAGCAGCTATGATCATAGACTTGATCACGACTGAAGCCACAGCACCTTCATGGCTCCCTCGTGGCTTGTTGCAGTTCAGGTCATAAACCCGTCGTCCGCCACGTTAGCAGATTGGATGTGGATCGTTCCAAGTGGTCAAAGTATGAACAGACAACGGGCTGCAGAGCGTAGGTAGCTGGAAAAACATGGAGGAACACGAGGGAACTTGGCTGGTCGGGCAACAAGGAGGCGGATGAGGGAAATGAGAAGCAGGTGTGTTGTGGCAGGTCTGAGGAACGTGGCCAGGTAGAGGAGGAGCGGGAGCTGGAGACGGCTGAGGACCTGATCTCTACGTATGCACTCGATTTATTCCGTCAGCTGACACCGAGATCCCTTGTCCTCTCTTGTCCTCACTCTGGAGCCTCGGCTTTCCCTTCTTTAGATTCAGGCCTGGTACCACGAGAGTGTTCCCAGATCCTACTCGTGAGAAAGTTGTCTTTGACCTTCACATCCTTGTTGCGTTGCAGCGATGGGATTCAGGTTCAACTCGTGTTTGCGAGCGTGTCTGTTTAAACCAGTCGGTGAGATTAGAGGCCGTGACAGCAATTATATGATAAACAGAAGATCCATTGCTTGAGCTGCTGAAACCATCTGGATTACTGACGAAGCAACGATATTAGCAGACGCAAAAAAAACAAAAACACACGGCCTGACACGATTCGCCTCAGAAACGGATACAAAGCAGATTCTGTCCGTTCTTCTACGTAATTGCAACTTTCACATTATGACTCGAAACTTTCACAAACAGAGATAACAGAGCTGTTGGGGTTTGTTCTTCCTCTCGCCTGCGGTTGAGGACGAGTCATTAAGTGACTGTTGACGCCTGGGGGTCTAGCTCGCCCTCGTACATCCGCCTCAGACCGAGGCCTCTCTCTCTCTCTGTCGGCTACACACACACACACACACACACCTGTACGCACGTGCACACACACACACACGGCCTGAACAGGAGTCTGGAGGGCTTCGTCACCTACGGTTAGACACCTTGCTGAGGCCGTCTGGTTTTAGGAATGTTCTCAGCGGCAGGAAGGTGGCTGGGTGTTAAGAATAGAGAAGGGGAGGGGTGGATGGGGGGGGGGGCGGGTGATGGGCTGTCTAGCTGGAAAAACAACACTGACAAATGGAACCTCTAACTCTCTTAATACCGACGGATGAACATGCCGTACCAGTGCCGTTCCATGTTGGAACAGAACAGCTAAAGGGGAAAAGTACCTTTTACACCGTTTTACATTTGCTCTTTGACTCCGCCCCCACCCACCCCCACCCCCCTTTCTCTGCAACATTCACTCTATTGGAGTTTGAACAGCTTATTACCGTCAAAGGGGAATTTGCTCAGTAGACAACTGTGGAGACACAGTGTGTAGATATAAATTGCTTTTTATTTAAACCCATTTTGTACGGCGCAAGGTCTCCTTTTATATTTAACGACAAACGAGAAGAATAGATGAATGCAGGAGGCGCATTAGGTTGAATACGCTTTGATTCCGTCCATAGAAAAGTTTTTAACTCGCTTATTAGACTGAGAAAAAACTGCAGCGAGGAAACTGCTCTCAGTGTAAATGGATTAGGTACTGTACCAGGCTTTGTGTCACTGCACTCGCTCACTGTATTATTATTAAATCCAGGGAGCATGTGGCCGACCCTTCTTCATAAAACCGGTTGTTTGTGTACGAGAACAAAGTTGAGCAACCAGGTTTACTAGACAGACGGAGACAGGCAGGCGTGCAGGCGCTGGCCGCATACCAACATGCTGACACAGTCTCCTGCACCAACGGCCCGGACAAGTTCAAGTGTCACGTTCAGGATGCTTCCTTCTGTGTCCGGGACCGAGTGGGAAACAGGAGAGGGCTTCAGATTCAACAGGACAGATCTGAGTGTGGAGCTGTTGGCAGGAGTGTTATTGAACAAGGATTGTGCACAACTGTGTGTGTGTTTGTGTGTGTTTGTGTGTAACTGTTGGCATGAACTGCGCTTGCCGCTAAATCTCCCCTTTCATGTGTTTCTTTCTTTCTTTTTCTTTTTAAACAATGAAGTATTTAAATGACAGGAAACACTTGACAAATGGCTGCAATCATTTCTGGGAGTTCAACGTTTCGTGTGTAATTTGTTTGGTTTTTGTCATATTTGATCGACAATGACACAAAACTGAGAAACAGCATCAAATTGTCAGGTTTTTTTCAAATCTTGCACCAGATTATTTTTCGCTTGATAAACAACTTTGACAATGAGAGAATGAATGTTTATTATCCTGTTTATCTGCTGGATCAAAAGTGTTGGCGTTCGCTCACTCGTTCCATTGCGAGCATGTGCTTTGTGTGTGTACACATGTGCACACGTGTCCCCCCCGAGCGCCATGTGCACCACCGGCTGAAGCTGGGAGCACGAGTCGCTCTGAACTGGTGGAGTCGGCTGCGAGTCGGTGTGCTGTCTGGGAGAGAGAGGGAAGGTCAGGGGGTCGTGGCTGGGTCGCGCTCCGTGGGAGAGAGGAGCGGCCTCGGCAGACATGACGGTGTTTGTACGGAGGTGAAGAGGGGGGGGGGTGAAGTCGTGATGGGAAGGAGCAAAACAAAACCAGATCACTGGTGGAGTTCTGGCTTGTTTTCATTTGTTTCAATGGCTGCGTGGCGTTTTGTTTTTCCAACCCTCATCACATCAGTGCAGCTATTGTTAGTAACAGAGTTAATTGTTAATTGATCCAAAGAGCGATAAAACAAGGCACCTAATCTCCCTCTCTCTCTCTCTCTCCGACACACACACACACACACACACACACACACACTCTCTCCTGCTAACACACACACCCGTTCGCCGTCCAGAATGAGAGTGAATGTTTATTACAGGATCCTAGTGGATGCTCAGGCGCCCCGGGGGCTATTAAAGCCCGCGCTTTAAAAGGCACCGGGTTGTAGAAAGAGAAAGAGCGGGTGAAACCAGAGGGAAAGGGGGAAGAAAGAAAGAGAGAGAAGTCCCTGGAACAGTCAGCAGAAGGCGGGAGGAAGGGGGGGGGGATAAACAGAGTGAGCACATCTGGATTGCCTCAGCAGAATATTTGTGCAACATCTGGAAAAATTCCCTGGAATTTAAGGGTCCCCTCCTCCTTTCATTTCAGTTGTGTGTGTTTTTTTTTTTCCCGGACTTCTTTTCTTTTCACTTCTTCTTCTTCTCCTTCTTCTTCTTCTTCCTCTTCTTCTCCCGTCCTGTTTTCCTGCAGCTTCAAAGTCTCTCGCCCTAAACACTCCCGTTGTGATGCACGTTGAGTCCTCACAGACTTTTATAGTGTCGGCCAAATTGGGCCCATGTGACCAGCTCCCCTTTGTGCGCGCACCCCCCACGCCCCCCCCAGGCCTAATTAAGTGGCACAGAAGTGAGAGGAGGGCACCCATCTGTGGATCCAGACCTGGGCCAGACGTGGGCCCGACTCAACCCCTCATAAAAGCAGGGCGGGGGGGTGAGGGAGGTAAAAGGAAAAACTACTTTTCCATATAGACACAGTAAAGTTTATGTCGTGGCACGAAGAATAACCCGGCAGAAGTGAAACTGACGTCTCTGGCGCCGCATGAAAGAGCCGCTGTGTGTGTTACGAGGAAAACACAAACAGGGTAGCTTTGTGTTGTTTCAAAAAAATTACAGAGTGTGATTTTCTTATTTCATGTTGTGGTTTGTTGTCGTTCGAAACGGGACGCACAAAGAGTGTGTGCGTCCACACAAGGTTTCCCTTTGAGGAGTGAAGTCCCAGGAGGAAAAAACTGAATCAACACCTTCAGTGGGTTTGGGATCAGTCAGCTGACTCCGCCCCCCCTCCTTACTGTACATTACAGATGCACGCCGTGTCCGTCCCCTCGGCGAGATCACAAGAGCGGTTCTCCCTCTCTCTCTCTCTCTCTCTCTCATGTGTGGCGGTGCGAGTCTGCGTTCATCAGCCGTTAAGATTCAGCCGAACGCCGTCTGTCTCACCTGGGCGAGGACAGGCAGGTAGCGAAGGGAGGGGGGGCGCAGGGGGAGTGCAGAGGTACATGCTAATGTGGCGAGCGCGCTGATCAAAAGAGGCCGCATCCTGCACCCCCCCTCTGATGGGCTTACTGATGCCGGGCGCCCCCCCATCCCCCCGAGAGCTGCAGCAGGAGCCGGGGCTGTGATCAGAGGAAGACAGGAGAGTGAGAGAGAGAGAAAATGAAGGGAGGACGGGTTGAAAGAGACGAGGGAGCGTGGAGAGAAAGCCAAGGAATATCATCACCGTTATTATCGAATCGATGTTTTTTTTTTTAATCAATTCAGTTGTTTATCTGCCCAAAGTTTCTGCTCAAGTTATAAAAATAAATATTTTTACTGCTGGAGAGAATCAGAGGTTTGGCTCGTTTTAATACGGATTCACTTTCCTTCATTATCTGGTTTGTTAGACGGAGGGAAACAGTTTCAGTTGATCAGTCATCGCTCCCTGTGTGAGGACACTGAGCTGATTCACTTTCTCTCTCTCTCTCTCTCTCTCTCTCTCTCTCTCTCTCTCTCTCTCTCTCTCTCTCTCTCTCTCTCTCTCTCTCTCTCTCTCTCTCTCTCTCTCTCTCTCTCTCTCTCTCTCTCTTCCCCAAGTTGCTCTGCAGTTGGCCTACATCTTTCTGCCTGGCTGAGCCGACGAGTCGATATATAAACGCACAGGCCTGTAACAGATGGTCATTTCTTTTAACCAGATTTTTTAAAACACAACTAAAATCTGCGAAACAATCTGTAAATAATGCACGATGCTTCTACTTCAGCATTATAAGTTGGTTTACAGCAGAGAAAGAATGTTCTTTAACCTTTAATCATCTGCACGTTTTTCTTTTCCTCTTCCTCTCTGTGGACCTGTTTATTACTGTACAGTGGGAAGTGTCTTCCTGCAGGAAACACACTGACGTATGAATGAGCATAAACAAAGATCCTGGTGGAAAAACAATGCAAAACTAAAATCTGCTTCTTAAAAAAAGTTAATAATCTCTCCATGGAAGTTCTAATTCCCCATTTAATCAATGGAAGTGGCTGCTACAGTTTCCCTAAGCCCAAGGTGTCAAATATATTTACCTCCATCATCAGACAAACACAATCAAAGCCCAAAAATATCAGATTTACAGGTTGACATTTTCCAAACCCGGAAACATTGGAGATATTGATGTTTCTCTTGATAAATGGTTTCGATGATTCCTTCTGTCAGCTCGTCGATCAATTCCTTCAGTCCCACTAGATCTGCCCGCTGTACCGGCACAGAAAATGGACGTGCGAACCAGACCAGCCAGGATTATTGACACTAGTGTTCCTAGAGAGAGAGAGAGAGAGGGAGAGGAAAAAACTCTGTGCCAGGGATTGTCCTAAACTCAGATTATGACAGTTCCCTTCTTTTAAAAACGCGATCGCCCGAGGGCCGAGCGGTTCACACAACCCCGGCACTGAGCTGCTGTGGGAAGCATTTCCTCTCTTTTTGCCTTCAGGTGATTACACATCCAGACGTAACCTTGCTCCGGCTCAGCCCACCCCCCCGTTCCCCTTGATCCAAATTCACTTTGCCGTTTTTTGGACCCTACTGGTTTCCAGACGGGTGCAGCGCTGCTCAGCCATAAGCCGATCTGACCGTCTGCCTCTCATGGTCAGTTATGGTTATTTGAGAGAAAGAGGTTTTTTTACCCTGGAAGGCAGATTTAGTATTTTTGGGATCGGGCGGCCTCGTGCTCCACCGGCTCATCGCGACTCGCGGCGTCCGCAGGTAGACGCTCGATGATGTCACTGACATTTGGAAGGAACACGCTGCCAGCCCCTCGGATGGCGCCTCACCTCTTCACCTGGCGCTGGCTGCCGTGCCCCAGGGCTTCTCCTCTCACTCCCGGGCTGCACTGTAAAACTTGATATAAATAGTTGAGGGTTAACCGAAGAATTTCATGTTTTGCCTCATAAATGCCTCCAATAAATACCTAGTCAGGTGATTGTTTACATTTGAGGTGAAATAAACCTGAATTCGCGGAAACAGCGGAAATATAAATAAAATTAAAAAAAATGTGGTTACCGGCTGTAGTTACATGTACTTTATATGTAAGGACATGTAAGACCCTGGTGAATTTAGCTGGTAAAGTTTATAGTTTAATAAAAACACTTAAAACAACTAGTGAAACATGTCGGCTGCTCAGATCTTATCTCTTTATCTTCTTGGCAAAGATATAAAAAAAATAAATGATCACCATGACTTCCTCTAACCTGATTATACTCAACTAAAGTCCATCAGCTTTTCCTAATACTCTGGTGAGTTACGCTTCATAATTACATGCAGTTTTAAGTGCAGATTGCTTTTTAAAAATGGATTGCACACTTAAGCCACGAGCTCATTTCAGTTCATCAGTTACAAGTTAACACATTTACGCCTGCAAATCGTTTTTCTGGTTGTTGAACCAACTCTTGTCGATGGGATCTGAAGCTGCATTGTTTATCTTCACTTCATCACACGGCCGATCTAAAAGCATTGTGCTCGGCCTCGTGATCCCGGACGGCCCTCGGGGGGGTGGGAGGGTGGGGGGGTCGAAGCGATCGGCGAGAGGGGCCACGTGTCGGTCTGGGTCGTAAGTGGCATTACATCACATTGATTGGCTCGGGATCTGGCCGGGAATCTCTGCTACTGGCTGATTATCACCCAGTGACCAGCTCTGTGTTGCTCAGACATGTATACATTGTGTGTGTGTGAAAGTGTGTGTGTGTGTGTGTGTTTCTGTGTGTGTGTGTCTGTCTGTGTGTGTGTGTCATGGCCTCAGCTGACCACATATGTGGATGAATGATTGGTATTCCACAGGCTGCTGGACTCCAGGGGATTGACTGAGCTTATGATCAGCTTAGCCCGGGGTCCTCCGCTTGATTGGCAGCTATAGCTTCCTCTCAGGATGGAGCAGGAGGGTGGTGGAGGGTGGTGGTGGTGGTGGTGTGTGTGGGGGGGGGGGTGATGGGGTCCCAGTGGCATTTATGTATCTCATGACATCCTGCATTAAGCTGCACGTGCATCTCAGTTTTAATATTCCACAATTCTAAATGTGTCGGTACTGAAACCACCTCAAGTTCTTTTCACTGATTTCAAATATAGTCTTTTCCAGCTTAACACATTTTGAAAAGTTGCTGATTATTTCTATCGATTCAAGATGAGTTATTTCGATTTCCTGATAGTTTCAGCTTGTGTTTAATGTATTGAATGATTGCCTGTCCCTGTAGTTTGTGCGTTTTTGCGTCCATTAGATTCCCCAACACATTTCCCAAAGAGCTGTCAGTTGTTACATCTTAGTTTTTTAAAACCATCTCCACTGTCCCTTCTCATCCTGGGTGATGGACATTTAATATTCCACAATTCTACATGTGTCGGTACTGAAACAAACCTCAACTCACTGATTTCAAATATAGGCTTTTCCAGCTTAATCAATCAATCAATCAATCAAGTTTTATTTGTATAGCCCACATTCACAAATCACAATTCGTCTCATAGGGCTTTAACATGGTGTGACATCCTCTGTCCTTAACCCTCAACAAGAGTCAGGAAAAACTACTAAAAACCCTTTTAACAGGTAAAAATATGTAGAAACCTCAGAGAGACACATGTGAGGGATCCCTCTCCCAGGACGGGAACACATTTTGAAAAGTTGCTGGTTATTTCTATTGATCCAAGATGAGTAATTTAGATTTCCTGATAGTTTCAGCTTGGGTTTAATGTATTGCATGATTGCATTTCCCTGTATTTTGTGCGTTTTTGCATCCATTAGATTCACCAACACATTTCCCAAAGAGCTGTCACTTGTTACATCTTAGTTTTTTAAACCATCTCCACTGTCCCTTTCATCCTGGGTGATGGACAGAGCATGTTATGGCCATTAGCCCGTCACAATGGAGCTGTCTCACACTGGAGGAGCCGATGTTCCCTCCTGCTATGATCATTTCCACGCTATCTCAGCCGCTCGCTTGTGTTTCCTGTCTCGGAGGGAACGGATCGCTCGAGTCTTTCAAGCTCTGTTTTTGTGCTTGCTGAAAAAAAAGAAGAAGCTTCCAACCAGAATCCCGAGCCTGGTCCCTCGTGGACGGGGAAATAATTTATAAAATGAAATCTACATTTGTTGTGTAAATGACCACATGCTGTAGGATATTTAATCCCGCCTGCAGTGGATCCCAGTCATGTGACTTGACCTAGTTTTGTCTGCCTTCCTCTGCCTGTCTCTCCTCTTTTTCCTCCCTTCCTCACTCTCTCTCTCTTTTTCTCACACTGTCTGTAAGTGTTCCCTCGCTCTCCTGCTCTTTCTCTATCCCTCTCTCACGCTCGTTGCTTCCTCTTTTCTCACTCTCCATCCCTCTTCCCCTTTTTTTTTGCTTTCGCTCCCATGCTGGCGTCCTTCTGTATTTCTGTTCCTTCTCATGACTGATCCAAGGACTTGTCTCCTCCTCCTGATGTGTTCATATCTGGAGATATAGAGTCCGATGACTACGTCCTTGATTATCTATCGAATGCAGATTTAAAAACAACACTCTCTCACAGAGACGTCGTTTTAGTGAAGTCAGGAGTCGCTGAGTCATCCTTGACATCCTCATTTTTTATGTCAGCTGATGAATATCACACAAGGTCAGATTTGACTCCAGCGGTGAGAAGTTTGTTTTGGTTTTCATTCAGCAGCGTTTGTTGGATTTCTGTCCTTGGGTTTGTTAACTTCTCGTATTTGTTCAGGTGTTTCTTTTTTCTACAGTCTACTTAATTCAGTGTTATGCAAGTTTTATTACACGGCTCTTTGTGATTTCACTTGTCAGAGTCGGTAAACTGCAAAGTCATTAAAGACAGATACCGGTGATTATTTCAATGATTAACATCTCCAGGGGATGATTTTAACTTATGATCAGACTAAAAAAACTGTGTTACTCAGTGGTGTACTATATTTTTATTGTGAGTCTCAGTAGAAAGCAAATAAGCAAGTCTCTCTCTTTCTGTAGTTTATATTTAATAAGTAGATCATAATGGGTTTGAGTGATGTAGCTCTAACTGTGTCATCCAAAGGGCTGAAATGTGAAAAGCTGTCTCTGCTGTGGAAAAAGAAAATGTTTATGTCTTTGACGTTGAAAGTCTTCGTGTTTATATTCATGGCAATCAGAAGAAATCTTCCTCTCCTCAATCTGAAGAGTTGAAGAAATCTAGTTGCTCGGTCATTTGTAGAAAAAGAACATATATCATTTGCAAAATAGAGTGTTGTGTTTTGAGGACAGGAGAGGTGGATTGAGAGGTGGATGGAATCGATGCTCAGTCGATGGACACCCCCGTGAGAGCTGCTGCTTGGCTCGGCCTCAAGTGGAACGATTTGGTCGCCTCCTGGAATGCGTGGTATGTGTCCGTTCCTGAAGAGCAGCGTAAGAGATCATTCAGGCTTTGGTATAAAAAACTATGACCCACAACAAGCCGCAGCCTCAGCCGACACGCAGATTGTACACTTCCGACTCGCGAGCGCTGCAGAGGTTTCATATCCGGACAAGCCATAAAAAGTTTGGGGTTTGTCAGATATAATAAGACGTCTCTCTGCAAATGTGAATTCACATCAGAGCTGAAGGTTCATGGCGAGCAACACGTGGAACAAGCGCCCGGAGCAGCAGGTCCCTGGTTCCACTCCTGACTGGCTGGACCACTTCCTGTGTGTTTCTACGCTTCACTCTCTGAATCTGTTTCCTGTCTTTCCTTCACTGTGTGTGATGGTTAAAAAAAAGCCTTTCAGTTTCAATGCTTTGTTAAAATAAAAGGTTGCATTGATTTTTAGTCCATTTCCAAACTAATTACGGTAAAAACTCTCATTTCTTTTTAATTATTAAAACCCCACTCAACCGTATGTGTCACCAGATCCATTAATCACACACGGGTCTTCATCCAGCATCACACATTTCCTCGGCTGGACATTCAGTATTTTTCCATCCTGAATGACATTGTACGGGAGGAGAATTATTACGCAAGAGTTTTTTCTTTCTCTTGTGAGGTAAAACTCAATGTAAATCCATTATCTTAAATGCTTTCTGAAAGATTGGCCCATTTAAGAGTAATTATTTCACTCATGCCATTTATGGCTCAGCAGGTCAGACTCGTTGCAGTATTTCATATTTTTTACATAACGTGCATTAGCTGCCAAAGAGCTGAGAGACGGAGCTTTCTGGAGTCTTTGCTGAAGATTAAAATCAATGTCCTCCTCTGGGTTACTTTTTAAAAACACACTTATTTTACAGACTCACAGAAGTGTGACTCTTTATCTTATTTAAGAATCCAGAGAAACAAAACATCTGTGTCACTAAAACGAAACCTGAAATGTGGATTCTTGAAGCTTTACTCCGGCACCTGGACGCTGATGTCTCCGTTCACTTTCTTGGCCGGAACCCGATCGTTCCGAAAACTCGATTCTGCTTCGTAAGCGGTGTCTTCCTGTCCAAGTCTTTCCCAGTCCAAGTCTTTCCCAGTCCAGGTCTTTCCCAGTCCAGCCTGGCTCGCTGTCCTGCAGTGACACAGAATCTGAGGTGTGCTCTTTACAAACCAATTTGCTCTAAATTCAAAGTCTTGTTCGGGACTATTCGAATATTTTTTCCCTTCCTGGCTCCACTCCTTAATGGAGCTTCACTGTCAACAAGATGGAATCAACATTACTGCTTTTAAAATCCCCCCCGTTCCCCATATTTAATGGCTCTGACTTAAAGAGCCATCTTAGCCAAAGAGTCCACCTAATCCCTGTTTTCTAACTCTCCGGCAAGTGGTCTGTCTTGTGTAATTCTCCTTCTACTGTATTATGGATTTAAGTGTTTTTATTGTTGCTCTGGTTTTTCGGTGCACGCCCATGCAGGGGCAGCTGTGGCTCCAGATGTTTTTCTTTCAGGTTTTGAATTATGCACCACCTCATATTAGTGCATTTCACATCGTGGCCTTTAACATAATGTTTCCCACGATACGTATATATGTGGCTTTCTTTTTGATAAACTGTTTTACCAGAATACATCTGTGTTTCCCTTCTTTCTGGAATGGCACATCGTTATTTAAATTGTTATCTAAAAACAGATGTGAATCACTTCTTTAGGATTTGTTATTTATATCGAGCAGTTTATGAACTGGGAAATCTGAACGTTTACAGGTTAGCAGCATCTTATATGTGATATTTTCCTGTGAATTCTCTTCTTTCAGTTCAGAAAATCAATATCAGTTTTTTTCCCACGGCGTTTTCAGTGTTCGGTGTTTATAAAAGCGTCTCGCTGCTTGAACGACACCGGGGGTTAAAGAGGACCTTGCACCAACAAAGGCAAAAGAGAGATAAATGCAAATGCAAGTCTTGACTTACGCATGCATCGTCCTTGATTAGTGAATCTGGGTCAGAGTTATAGAACATATTGTTTGCAGGAGAAGAACAGAACGTGGGTGTCTGCACAAGAGCTTCCTCTGTGATTTGTCCTTGGGTGTTTGCGCGTGTTTACATCCTGAGTACGTCGGTGTTCGAGATGTACGAGGCCGAGGTGGCGGGAGGAGGTTAATGGGAGACGCTGGGCGCCTGTGGAGACGGGAGCGTGGGCGAGCGGAGTCGAATTAGCCGGGCTAACAGGAAGCGTGCTCCCGGCAGCGTCCACCGGGGCTCGGGCGGCGTAGAGGTCGCTACGCTGTGCCACATCTCACTCTGTGCCGTGGATCACCTCTGCTGTGCTGTGGATTCATCAGAACTTGAATAGCTGGAGGTAATTCTGGTAATGTCAGCTACCAGCGAGCAAAATCGCAATCTATGAACTCAGGCCAGAAACACATCCTGTTAATCAGAGCTAAAAATAGCAGTTGTGACCCCAAGTTGAAGCAAAGCAGACCCGGGATGAATCCTGCAAAGTGTCGGGTGAGTTTCCACCAGGGATCCATCAGAGGAACTTTTATCTCTCCCTCTCTGGTGTTGATGTTTCCCGGCTGAGGAAAGAGGCCGGTGCCAGGCGGCTGTCGGTGTGGGCAGATACTCCGTCATGTGACCTGCTACTGTAAAGATCTGCAGAGGGATAGAGGATTTTGTTTTAAATGCTTCCTTGTGTCTGTTCCCCGGGTGAGAAGGAGCCTCCTTTTTCCCTTTTCAGCTTTTTTTTTCCCCGGGTCCAGTCACACAGATCTGATTAGAGCCGTTTGCCCGGGGAGCTGCTCCGGCTGCAGTGAGGCCCTTGTTCGCCTCTTTGCCCCCGGAGAAAGGTTCTGACGTCTTTGAACCGGCCCTTTCTTTTCCTCCCCTCTAACCTCATTTACCACACTCTTCTAGTTTCTCCTCTCCTCTCCACCCCCCCCCCCTGTCTGTCTGTCTGCGGCGGCCCCACCGATGGCCGGCCCTTTGGCTTCGTCACGTCACGGCAAGTGAGACAAATGGCCGCTATAAATTACCAGGAAGCGCTGCTTTGGTTTCATCTGAGCTTAACCCCGACTGGTGGCGTTTTATTCAATCCTGAGGGATGGCGGTGTGTCTCTGTGGGAAAAGGAGGACCTGAGAGACTTGCCACCGCCAGAGTCCACCCATCCGTCATTCAGCTTTAAATACTCCGTGAATACTTTTGCCATAACTCAACCTAACAGCCATCTTGCATTGCAGGTGTACGGTTGTAGCCGGAGGCCGTTTAGTTTGGTTATGGTTTAAACTTCTGTGTGGAAAAAAAAAGAAAAGTAAACCAAGATTATGGGACCAATCCAGAGACGTGTACAGGTGGTGGGGTTGAGTTGTGAGGAGGCCTGTGGGCGGAGCTTTGTCAGCGGCAGAGTTTTGCCAAAACCACAACCACACTTTTCTTTTTTGTCTCCAGACGTGTGTTCATTTTACAAAGTGTTTGAATTGTGTCTGGCTCTGCGAGAGTAGTCATAACCCTGGAGTCGACAAGGGCACTGGAAACAACTGTGGACACAGTGTTTATATGTATATTAAACATGCAAATATGAACAAAAACTGCAGGTTAAGGGAACAGAATTACATTTTGAAATTATATTTACATTATAGGAATCGATTCAGGCTTTTTATCTGCATTATTTACTTGAGGAATATTCTCTCAGAAGGATTAAAGAGCTCCGATAGCAGAGGATGTGTAGATAGACATGTGCTGCTCAATAATAAGTGTCCTGAAGTCACGTTTTCACAAAGGTCATCTCTGTGAGTCCTACCTTTTCAAATGCCACACCGGGGTAACTGCCACTTTCATTATACCGAGACTGTGTGAAAGTGTGGACTCGATTTCAGACGAAGGAGGAAGACATGAGTTTCTCTCCTGTGTGTGTGTGTGTGTGTGTGCTCTGTTTTGAAACTGCAGTTACAGAAAGGTTCTCTTGTTCATTTCAAAAGCGCCTCGGTTTAGCCCTCGCAAAAACACGGTCGCTTAATAAGTCATTCAATAAAGCTGTCCAGTTAACTTTTTACTGCCGGCGCAGAGACCTCAACAACAGCGGTTGGTTTTGTGAGTCAAAGCTCGATAAACAAATGCAAGTTGCAGGGTTTGAGTCACTTTTGTGTTGCGGTGGAGTGAAGTCTGCATCTGGAGCGTGAAGGAAGGTTTTTTTTACAGCAGCTGATTTGGTTTGTTGTGGCTGAACCTGAGAATTGTGTCTCCCAGCCAAGGTCCCCATGGGTATCAGGCCCTGTAGAATTGGCCTAACCGTCCATTAGGGCTAAAAGAAGCCCCCCAGGTGACTGGCGTTCCCCTAATTCATCCAAGGCGGGTGAAATTAAGGCTCTGAAGAATGTTTAGCCACGGTGACATGAAGGTTGGCTGCAGAACTGAGGGGCTATCCAGTTGTAATAAAACAAATAAAATGAGCAGCTCTGTTTTAAAAGCTCTTGCTGGTTTGAGGGGTCACCTTTAATGTCCCAGGACTCAGCAGACCTTGCTGTTTTATCCTGGGTCTGGTTTGGTTCTCCACGTGGACCCTCAGGGTCTCGGTAATGGGGTCCGAGTCGGGATTTCAAGGGAGACGGTTGTGGTTCTGATAGTGCAAGATGGCATGTAATCAATTTCAGATACGGAGATAAACACGCAACAAACAAAAGGGATTCTCAGAATCTAACTCTGGCCTCCGGTGATCTGAGGTGAGCTCTGTTGTTGTGATGGATTGAAAGAAAGAAAGAGCTCCGAGGTTTCTCCTTCAAAACGGATATCATCATGGAAACCGGAGGGAAGACATTTTTGCTGATGGGGCAGATCTGCTGAGGGTGAAAGCTCTCCATGCTGATGATGGGGATCAGAGGGGGGGGGGGGGGGTTGATAATCAGCTGATGGGTGTTGACGTGTCCTCAAGCTGCTCACAAAGTTCACTGAGGGAAAGGTGCAACGTGACGGTGTGGAAAAAGGTTTGCTCTCTTGAGGGAAACGTCAAGATAGTAATTATCTTGCCTTTCAAAGGATGATATTGCATAAAGCATTGATTTAAAACTGATTAGATTTGCACTCAATGCATGTTTTTAAATTTGGACTATTCTCTGTTATTTTGGCAAGAAATTATTCCTTTTTTTTAGTCTCTAAAATATCACAAACTTGTTGTATTACATTGATTCTACAACCTGGACCTGCAAGAATGCAAAAGAAGCAATATTCACCTTTGTAGAACAGCTTTGATTCCAGTACAGCGCCACCACTCTGTTGAACGCTGCAATTGCAGATCAAACGGCAGGAAAACACTTGCTAATAGTTTGAGGACTTGCTGAACATCAAACGCTGAGGTTGTCGTTTCAGAATTGAATTCACACTCCAGCCTTTTGTCCCTCACGCAGTCGCTCGGTGCTGAAGGTGAATGGCGTTCCCGACGGTCACCGTGGTGATTGATGGCCGCTCTCCCGGTGCGTCCTCCATGCCGGCTCTGCCAGGACCTTATCCCCCGGAGTCCCATGTGGGAAAGGCTCTTCTTTATTGCACCTGGGAGATGCATTAAGGGCCCAATGAACTTTGACCTTGGGCTTGATCACCCCGGCAACGCTTTAAAAGAGCCGGGCTGCAATCCCTTAAACTCTCATAAACGCTTGAATGTATTTCATTGAGAAGAGTTTGTGGGATCTTGTAAAGTCTGGAAGCACTTTCCCTGATGTGTCGGTGATAAACGAGGATCGTCTGCTAATGAAAATTCCTCAGCTGTGCTCCTATCAGCCAGTTTTCTCCTGGTGGCACATTTACACACCTTTGTTTCATTAGAACCTTGTCATTAGGACGTTCTTTTATTAGACTTATATCAATAAGAAGAAACCTTTTCTTTCATTAGCGGAACATCTCAACGGCCCCGGCTTCATTAGCACCAGGCTGTAAACGCTGGATGCCATTTCATTAGCGGCCCTTTCTTTAATGAGGAAACCCCCAGCGTGTTTACATGTCTCTGATCCCCCCCCCGCCCCCCCCATGATTGCTGGTAAGGATAATGCTGATTGGCTGCCCGGAAGGGGGGAAGGTGATTCGAAGACTGTCCTCCCCCCCCTGCCGAAAATTGGATGATACAATTATTAAAGCCAATGAGCTCCTCTTCTTTCCTTAGAAGTGAAGCCCCCCGAGATCAAACCTCTCAGTAATCAAGGTCCTGCCTGGGCGTGGCGAGACGTAACGATGCCTGATGACAGAGACGGTTTAACGGCGAGACGTGTTCCAGCCTCAGCGCTCGTGACAGTCGATCCCGAACCTGCACACACAGGCCCCGGCTGCTGCTGCTGCTGCTGCTGCTTCCCTTTCATCGTCTCACTTCAAGGCCGGGCGAAGCAAAAGCCCTTCACTGGAAAACTGATTTACGATTCCAACAGGAAGAAAAGACACGTTTATATATATATATATGCGTCTCGAATCCATAGTTTCTCTAATATTTTTACAGCTGTCAAGTAAAGAGACTGTTTGATGATCTCTTTTCTTTTTTTTGTGTGTGATTTCTCAGGAAGGGTTTAGCTGGTAATGCACAGACGTGTATTTACATTGAGAATAACAGAGGATAAGGTTTCTCTCCTCGAGATGCTTGAGATCAGGTTCGGTTTCAAACTAATTTGTTCCATTTTCTAAAACGTCTTTGAGCTGGAGGTGAAACTCCACGTGTTCCAAACCCTCCTCGTGAGAAGCTCCTCCCATTGGATGCTTTACAACATTGGGCGTTTTTTTTGGGGGGAGGGAGCTGCTGTCCGCGTAGTTTACTCTTGATTTTGAAAAAGTCGGACTTGACTGGGAGCTCGGGCTCATATGTTAATGTCCTAATGTTTAGTGACATTGCACAGAGCTCTATAACATGTGTCATTGTTTGACCCCCTGACCTCCTTTGTACAAGCAGGAATGTGCCGTGTTCCCGGTGAATTGATTCAGGCAACGATGGGGAAAATATGGCTGACTACATTTGATGGAGCATGACTTCTTCTTTGTCTTTAATCAAAGGTTCTTCTGAAGTGCGTCCGACTCATCTACGAGCATCGACAAATCCATCCTGCTTTGATTTACTCAAGTATCTGCAGTATTTATAGTATATATCTATCGTCTTTTGGCTCTTGAGACTTTTAGCATTGTAAAGTCGTGTTTTGAAGATAGTAAACAACCTTGAAATATTCATACCGATGATAAAATAGAAGGTTGATGATTGATATCCTGCTGTGGTCTTGAAACTTCAAAGATTCGAAGGGCGGATCTGGATCATATTTATTATTTCTGTGCATGACACTATTTGAAAAATCTTGAATTCTTGTGTGGGATTGAAGACATGATGACGGACAGATTTTGGCAAATCACACTGAACCGGTTTCACCAACACTCAAAGGAAAAAGATCTTTGATTGTATCTCGATGTGACGTTAATCCTGCAGGACTCACAACACATTTTAACAGCTTACTCTGAATTTAATCACATGCACACACACAGTCTTGACTCCGGTCCCGTCAGCTTTGAACTTCTTATTATGTAAGAATCACTAACACAAATTGTCGTTACTTTTTTATCCATGCCCCTTCCAGCTTTTCTTTACTCTTTAACGATGCCATAAAACCGCTCTGCTGCTTTGAGTTGACATTTTTCCATCTTTCGATAACAACTCCACCACCATTGGGCTCAAAAACGAAGATATGATGTGGAGATACATATTTACTTGTAGTTTAATAAGACAGATAAAATCTCCCACTTCATTTGTTTTATTTAATTCAGCTCCGGATGATGTGAGTCTCTCTCTTTGTGTGCTCGCTCCTGCTGGTTCAGACTTGCTTTGCTTCATCCTTAGCACTTAATCAAAGCTTTGAAGAATGCATCGGGCATGAAACCCCCCCTTCGCCCCACCCCTCGATTCTCACGCATCCATACGGCTGCACATGCATCTGCACACACACACACACACACACACACACACACACACACACACACACTCTATAAAGCAGAAAGTATCAGACAGCTTATCATGGGGAACTAATTCAGTATCCCTCTGCCTGTTTTAAATGTCACTCGCTGAGCTCATCCAGAGTGACATGTTTTTCATGGTGGATATAAAGGCCGTTTTATTGGGGCTGAGAACACAGCGACAGGCGGGGGGGTGGGGGGGGGCTCGCTCTTGATATTTGCTGGAAATCTTAAAGGTCCTCATGAGGAATGAATAAAGTGTGGATTTGCGGGAGATCTGCCGATTCCAATTGAGATCCGCATGAATTCCCGAAGTCAATACAGCGTCTGGTGAATCCTCGGCTCACAGAAGTTTCCACTCCGGGCTGGAGGCTTCGCTGTCAATCATGGAATCAAAAATGCCACCGCTGCCACTTAAGGTCTGCTCAGGGTTTTGTGGTTGTGGAGTTTTTGGCACGTTTTTCCAATTTAATGATTGATAAACGGTTCCATTAGTGTTTTTAAACTTCCTGACGTATCCGCTTCCCTCTCAGCTAACTCCCTATTTCCCCAAATTGTGGCTATTTTCGTGAATCTTGATTTAGTTCTTGCTCTTCTTCAGTTTTCTGGATGACGTCAGAGCTCTTGTGAGCGCTGGTCCGGGCGGCGGGGGGGGGGGGGGGGTCTGCAGCCCACTCAGTTGCTTCATTGTGCCGGATAATGACTTCCCTATTGAGAATGACCTCTCCGACCCCGGAGACAGACAGTAAGACGGCCTCGTCCAGACCCTCCAGGCGCTTGGGCCCAATCTGGCATTTTGCACGCACAGGGCCGCTAACCCCCCCAAACGTCCCGTCCCGTGGCCCGATGGCTTTTTGTCTTCCTGTCCAGTGTCCACAGCCCTCACCCCGGGTCCACGAGCATGGAGGTGACGTGAGGCCACCGGTGGGGAAGGTTGGGGAAAAGGGCCCGGTGGCCACAGAGCTCTAAATGTGAGAGGTCGACTGGGTCTGATGGTGGCGTGATGCCGGAGGGAGTTTTCCTTTTCACTCGTTCCCTCTTCTCTGTTTGAACACCAAACAAAAACCTCCCTCTTCATTTTGTCCTACACCTTTCCCAGCTGTTATCAGCCCATAAAAGGTCCTTCTCTTTTTTATCGTGTTTTCCCTCCATTTAATTCTGTCTCTCTCTTGTCTCCGCAGGGTTCCTGAAGCCCCAGTGCTCATTGGCCCCCCCCATGCAGCGAGGTCGCTCAGGCGAAGCGTGTTCCTGCTTCAGCGGCATGTGTCCGCTGCACCAGCGCCGCCTGTCCTCAGGTAACTCCTACTGTACGTACTTTACTACTTTTTTTTATTACGGAAAATGTTGTTGTTGGAATGTATACGCTGTGAACTACCGGGTAAAACTGGAGATGTGTTTGACACCGAGACCATTATTGATTCTGCTCAACAGTCTAGTTATTTGTTGATTCCATTGACAAATCCTGGTTTGATTTGTTTGTGGGAAAAACAGTTTTTTACAGCATCAATGCAACTATTTTGTTATTTGAGTATCTGAACACAAAAGGTGTGCATGTGACTCAGGTGTGCACAAGCTCCACCAGCCTCTTTCTCGTACAGTGAATCTCTCAGGTTGACAGTTTTTCTTGTGGTGTTTGACGGGGTGTTGTGTTGCCCGGGTTAGTTGTGTGGCTGTAACTTACAGATGCACCTGAAGGCCTCACGGGCAGTAGATGCTAGCTCGATGGCAGCAGCACTCAACTGAGGAAGTGTGGTCGGGAATGATCTCATTTGAAAAGAGTGAAGTAACTAATTTTGTCACCCTTGGTTTGTGAAGAGTCAAGCACTTGTCATTCCTCTAGTTTAAAGCCATTTGTGTTGAAAGACGTTTCGGCAGATTGATTCTCTCTCTCTCTCTCTCTCTCTCTCTCTCTCTCTCTCTCTCTCTCTCTCTCTCTCTCTCTCTCTCTCTCTCTCTCTCGCTGTAAGTTTCCAGCAGCAAGTATGACATCATGGTTTTGCAATGCACAACTGTCCAAAATAATTATTCGAACAATTTGCAATAAGTCCTCAGCCGGATCCCGGTCTTAACTCCCATCCTTGTTTAGTTTTATTGTGTATTTGTAACAAGATATTGGGTGAAAGCACCAGAAGAGACTCCAATCACCCAAAATACTAATTTCCTTTTATCTGCTTTCAACACATCTATACGTAGATGTTACATTATCAATATTGTCTTGAAAGAAAAACCCTTTCTACATATAGAGAAGTTTCTCTTTCTTCTCAAACAGTACAAAGTGTTGCTTGTTTGTTACGCACACGCCATCGCCTCCGGTCACAGGTATGGCTCGGGGGGGTGGGGGGGGGGCGTTCAGCCGGTACTTTATGATTAATGGTGTCTTTGCATGTGGAGCCGCACGGTGATCGACAAGTTAACAGAGGCGCTTAGAGATCCGCCCCTTCCTCCAAATACCTCTGCACCTTCACACACCCCCCACCACCCACCCCCCCACCACAGCCGAGCAGGTTCTGACTTCCGTGCGTGTTCCTGACTGAGCCGTCTGGTATGTGGCTAATGAGAAGGGGACCGACCTGCCGCAGAACAAACGTTTAATGACGATACATTTATCACCCGGTGCCCAGAGGCTCCTCCTCCTGAGGCGGGCGAGTGAGCGGAGCAGGACGGCAAAGAGAGAAAGTCAAACAACTCCACCAGAGCAGCTGCTTCACGGCAAAGTTGGATACTTTTAGAATTTGTATCCTGAGTTCTTCTCAGTACAAAAAATATATAGAAGTATGTACTCTTATTCTGACATTTCCAGGTGATTCTGAAACGATAATATCAGGATTTAATAGAAACTTAATGTGACTACGTTGTGTTTTGTGTTGAATTGTCTCAGCAACACAAACCAGTCCGTCTCCTTCACTGGTTTCCTTGATTGAATTTGTTTCTCCTTTGCTTTAAGTGCTGTTAGCTGCATTAGTGGAAGTTGTTCAGTGGAATCAACAACGTTTAAGTACTTTTTTAATTTATATTCAGTTAAGTCGTCACTTTTCTGTGGTCATGAGGTTTTGTAATCTCTTCTCCAAACAAGGACAAACAAGTTAAACGTTCAGTGAAAGTCTTGTAAATACAAGATGTGCTCGATGCCAACGGAGCAAACAATGAAACTCAGACTCCTAATCGCAAAGATAATGTCAACAATTACACAATCTGATTAATCTAAAGCACAACAACAATAGTTTTACTCCAAAGCTGATTTTTAAAGCGCTCTGTTAATCTGCTATTGCTTCAGTTTTATTAGAGGAAGAACAAACAACTGCACTTACAGCATTTTTTTGAAATTCTGCACATTCTGACTCCAGGTTTATTTCTCTGCCTCAACTGCATTCTGATCTGCAACATGTCCCTTTGCAAATTGAAAGTGAAGTGACAGCTTCCAGACCCGGTCGAGAATATGACTTGTTCTGGCAACGCTGGGCTTTGGATAACAAAAAACTGCCTGGAGGGTCTTTCCACATTTCAGAATAATTCCATTTTATCAGACAAAGATAGAATCCAGCAGGATCCAACACTGATCAAACCCATCGCTGCACACTTCTCTTTCAGTTATAGATTATCTTTCAGGATCACAAACACAGCTGATATGTGAATGTGATAACAGACGACTGGATATTATCTAGAACACCTTGTACGTTCAAAGTGACGAGTTCAAAGCAGGACGCTGATCCTGAACCTGCTGCAGGAGCCGTGTTCCCTCATCTGACAGAACTGGAGAAACAGCAACAGCACATACTGTATATTTGTGTTACACTCGTTAGACAAAGTGTATTCAGTCGTCCTAAACACAAATAGAAAGTCTCTCTATTCGTTGCTGTTGAAGTGGAGACAGCTCGACCCTCTTTCACAGGTTTACACTCTCTCACCAACAAGTTTCAGCACGATCGGAGAAGTGGAGAGTGTTTCCAAACCAACCTCACCCCCATCTTTGTGTTTTTAAGACCTTTCTTGATTGATTGCAGCATTTTTTCACAGTTACACCCGGACAGGAAAGGTGGGCAGCTTCCCAGAACAATTAGGGAGCATCTGGATTTACACGTAGAAACTCAGGAAAAAAGTACGGTTCTCCCTCTCTCTCTCTCCTTGTGTTGTGGCTGTAGCTCCACGAGGCTCATGACTCACTTGAGATTATTTTGTCTACCTCCAGACTCTAGCGGAGAGTGAAAGTGTTGAAAAGTTTGATTTTACTATCTTCTCCTTGTTGCCTTTTTTTGCACGAGCGGAGATATTAAACAAATTCAGCCGTTGCTCCCTGAGCAGCCGAGGGAAGGGCGAGCGACAGAAAGTGAACCAGCAGAGGGAAAGTTTATAGACCCTGTAATAATCATGGGTCTAATTATGGAACGTGTTGCTATAAATCCTCCAGTGTCCCCAGATTGTGTGATTGTCCTCCAATCGCGGCGTCCCAGCTGCCGAGCGCCGGCCACAATGACAAGCTGCTGTGGGAGGCGCCCGGCGAGTAGCGGTGGCCGAGCAGGAGGTTTGTTTCTGGGAAGGCTTCGCGAGACGGATCCAGAAGTGATCTTCTGAACCCCGGACCGAGCACTGATGTGGCCGGGCTCCGGTTTCAGTGGTTTTTACATTGTTTGGGCTTTTCAAAAACAAACTTTTTACTGGAAAGGGAACCGTGAGAAACCTGGTGTCCTGCAGACTTATTTTCTGAAAAGGGCAAAATCATTTTAGTGTTTTATGGGAAAACGTTTTCTTCCTTTTTAGGTTGGGGGTTGGGGGTTGGCTTGGGGGGGGGAGATTGTGGTGTATGAGGTGAGAGAGAGGGAAAGCGTAAGAGAGAGAGGACGGCATTGAAAACAGGGCTTTTTGAAAAAGGCCCTCTCACAATGCCGGCCTTGTGCTGTGATTCGGTCTGTCCTCACCGAGCTGAGCGGAGGAATGGAAAAGATTATCCGCAGGAATGTCTGGGGGTGCCCTCAAACGGAGCGGGCCGCGTGACCGACCAATGGGAGCCGGGCCTGCAGAGCGGCGGGCTAATTTTTTCCTGATGAACTCAGCCGCCTGCTCCACAATGCAGTCTGATTGCCAGTGCCGAAACTCACATATGGTCCGTGTTTGGAGGGGTCCAAATGACAGGAGCAATTCTGCCTGGAGAGAAAAGGGGGTTGGGGGGGTGTGACTGGTTCCCCTTCTCTCTTTTTTATTTCATGCTTTGGATGAGGCTCACCGACGCGCCGGATAGGAAGCTAACATGATCTCACTGCTCCGTCCTCAGTGTAGCATTTACCTCTAATGGGCCAAATACTGGACTAGTTCTAGGTTCTGGGTTCTGAGGAGTGGGGTGAAAGCATAAATAATAAGCCAGAGATCAGGTACTTTAAATTCAAGCCGGCACTTTACTAAACACAGCAGAAAAAGTCAAACGTTTCACAACTTTAAATAAACCTAAATATTGATGAAACACAGAATGAGATAAAATGGTAGAAAAAAAACTAAATAAAACCACAAACAAACTCAAACCAAACCGAGTTTAATGTTGTAAACTTAAAATAAGGTGAAGGCAAAACTGAGGTGAAAATCACACTTATATATTATATATTTTAATTTGTGTCTACACACTATAAATGTTCATTATGTACAGAAGCACTTTGACTTTACAATGTTTTTATTTCCTCATTTTAAAAACGCAGTATGTTTTAGTATAAATTATAAACACAATAAACTTAATAAACATATACACACATAATTCAAACAATACATGAGGAATTAAACGAGTGGAGCTCTTTACTCTTCTTCCCTGTATTCTCTTGTTTGTTGTGATAGTCTTTTCAAAATAAAGTTCCGTTCGAAATCCTTATTTAGTTCAATTAAAAAAAAAAGAAAATGTTGATACTCCTACCACTCTGACAGTGAGTAAAGTCCAATCCAGGTGGAAAGGGATGGTCGATTCAGCCCTTACGACCGGAGTCCACCGATCTTTTCTCGCTCGCCATCTTGTCTCGGTTGCATGTGTATCCTCCAACACACACACACACACACACACACACACACACACACACACACACACACACACGTGATCGTTACCTGCTTGCGTTTCCACACCAGGTGAATTGTTTCATCCATCTTTTATTGCTGCTGTTTTGTTTAAGTGAGTAGCTATTCTCCTGAAAGCCAAACCACATTAGTGTTCATGGCAGTCCCACTTCATTACGCTGCTCGGGAATTATCTCATTGCCTCACAAATCCTGCCAATTAATTTGCAGCCCATTTACTATTCACAGGACTTGGATAGAGGCTCCACTGCCCCCCCCCCCCCCCCCCCCCACCTCAAACCAGGCCAGAGCAAACTGCACGGAAACTGCATGTGAATCCATCCTCATTGTTTTTTCCTGTGAAGCGACTTCTTCTCGCTGCAGCTCGGCAGTAAAAAGTCATGTGGCCGGGCTGTGCAGAGAAGCAGCGTGTGTTTGTCGACCTTGTGGTCGCACAGCGGGGTCCGAGACGAGCGGCTGGGGTGGGGGGGGATGGTGGGGGGGTGGGGAACAAAAACCAGGCTAAAGAGAGAGAGGCTGGGGAGGTTTTGGCAAGTCGGAGTGGCTCCCGGCTCCTCGTATTTCCCACCGAGGGGTCCTGCAGAGGTGAGGAGGGTCACGGAGAGGGAGCTCGTTAGCCCCAGCGTGCTCCGTGCCCCCCCGCCCGCCCGCCCGCACCCCCCTGCGCTCTAATTGGCCGGCCAGAGTCAGCGCTGTCCCTGGCTGCTTCCTGGGTCAGAAACCAGAAGGGGCCAAAGGACGCCAAGTCACGGATTATGGGGCCAGGGCCTCATTTATCATCAGCTCAAACACACACAACCATATTTTTTAACGCACAAACTATCATGTCTCGTCTCAAGCAGCAGCTAATATCTGTGTTGTTGATGGTCGGGGGGGTTCACGTGAGGCCAGAGGACTGGAGTCTGTCAAAACTGGGATAAGAACTGCCAAAGTGTTCAGTTAATTGGCTTTCGAGTTCAGAATTTATATTAAACTTATCAGATACCGTGAGATACTTGGGTTTGTGGTTCCACAGAACCAAACCACTGAGCCGTTCATTTAGACTTTGGTTATAAAAGTGGAAAAAAAGGGATGAGAAGCAGAAATTCTGTACAATCTAATAATAAAGTCATATTAGGAAGAGGAGATCTTAGTCCATGCCCTTGTTCCATATCCATCCACACAGGAACAGAGTAGAGAAGCTTATTGTTGAACATTTGCCATTTAATTGAAAACAGATTTGCTGCATTGCTTTAAAACGCATCACATCTGTTTGTCTCTTCACGTCAGACGATCTTTTAAAAGAAGACAAATACGTCTCTGGTCTAATTTTTAAAAAACTGAGACGAATTCTCGTGAAATGCAAACGAAGCAAAAATATAAAAACTGGAAAAGGTCAGTTTACATTTCGAGGCAATTTATTTTATTTCCAGTTAATTTATTGCAGCGCCAGTGAGTCAGAGCAAAACCACCGACCACTTTTATTAGTGTTATATAATAAAAAGAAAGGTTAAAAATAAACCTGCATTATTACTTTCTTTGGTCACAAGTGGAAAAACTATAAACACAACATTTAACATTAAACTGTATATGTATGATGTAGTCATTGTCCAACACAGGCAAGTGTGTGTGTGTGTGTGTGTGTGTGTGTGTGTGTGTGTGTGTGTGTGTGTGTGTGTGTGTGTGTGTGTGTGTGTGTGTGTGTGTGTGTGTGTGTGTGTGTGTGTGTGTGTGTGTGTGTGTGTGTGTGTGTGTGTGTGTGTGTGTGTGTTTGTGTGTGTGTGTGTCACAAAGTCCAATATACACTCAGTAGTTCAACGTCTGAGGGGAGTTTGTGCCTCTTTAGCTGCTGGTTGTTGTACTTTGTGCAGCAGAGAAACCAACTATCATCACAAATACGTTTCATGAGAGTAGAGATAGTGAACCAGGACGAAAGTCTCTGGACTCACTAATTGATCCATTGTTACAAACTTTTCGAGTAGCTTGAAGAAAGCATCTGTGATTTTGGATTCAGACAAATGGGTGGATGCAGGATTTTCTTAAACCTGGTGTGTTCTCAGTCTCTGAACACCATCATATTCCCTTTCTAATGCTTCTAGTCCATCTTATCTAAAGGGGATTCACAGAATAACCCACAGAATCTGTCATGTCTGCCGATGGGAATCCACCGAGCCACACGACCCTGTGGCGTCCGCTTGCCACCGCGGCCGCAGCTCGGATGCGAAGGTAGAGGTGGAGGTCTCTCCCGGCTACACGGAGCGATGGCAGCTGTCCACGACAGGTCACTAGGAATCAGAGCAACTAAGCCTTTGATAACTCTCTGAGCCGATAATCCCACGGCAGCACCATCGGAGTGAAATACTATCTCATTGTTGTAGCGCGGACCCGGCGCCGAGCGCGGCGGCGTGCTGGCAGCCGGGGACACGGGACAGTGCGAGAAGTGGGCGTGTCCTCGCCATCATGCCGTCATCGTCGTCTCCACAGTGTGATGAAGGGGTTGGGAGCCGAGAGTTGAAGTTGAATTTTTAAAAAACCAAGTCGAAATCCTCAGAGGCCGTCATTATGAATTTAAATTTGGATCATGGCAGCACAAAAGAAACAGCATTTAAATTTAAATTATCCGGAGTACGGCATAATAATTGACTGGCTGATAAATATTTGGAGCAGAATACAAATGTGTCCATTGTTCTTTTAAAAAATCCGAAAGGCCTCTTTGTTATTTCAAGCAGAAAACTCGTTATCGTTTTCTTTAAATGCATGTTTCTATCGTGTCGTTAGTTATATTTAACTCGTAGATAAGGTATTCTCTCAGAGGCAGTTTTCACAGATGAGATGAAATTTCACGCTGCCACAGATTCCCGCTCTCCTCGGAGTCGATCCTGACCCCACGAGTGAGGTTTTCACAGCACCAGCTCGGCATCTGGAAGAAAGAGAAAGAAAGAAAGAGGAGAAAACCGTGCATTTTTTATTAGCATTAATTAAACATGAATAAGCAAGTTCTCATTCTTCAGGCCCCCATGTTTCCCAACATAGAACAGTATGTTAATCACCATGGAAAAAGCACGTCGGGTTCCAGCTGAAATATACACGAGCAAATTAACCAATGGCATGAATATAAATGAACATGTACGTCCCAGATACCCCCCCACCACCACCACCATCGCCCCATTCTGGGTGTGTTCTGGTCAGCTGATCGAGAGCAGGAGAGTCAGAGGCTGCTGTGTCACTTCACTTCTCCCTCGATCCTGATCCTGATCCTGATCCTGATCCTGATCCTGATCCTGATCCTGATCCTGATCCTGATCCTGATCCTGATCCTGATCCTGATCCTGATCCTGATCCTCATCGCTGTATCAACAGGGCTGAGTGAGTGCTGAGGGACACTTGGCTCCTCTCGCCACAGATAAACATGGGAGGAGCGGGATGGGAAAGAACCACATGCGTGTCACACGGGCAGGAGGAGAAGAGGTTTGTCCGGGAACACCGGGAAACATGTTCTTCCTGCGCTTAAAAAATGCACTTAGATCAATTATTAACATAGATTTGACGAAGATATATTAGATTCAAGATTAGATTAGATTCAACTTTATTGTCATTGCACAGCACAAGTACTTATACCACGAAATGCAGTTCAGCATCTAACCAGAAGTGCAAAAAAAAGGCAGTAAAAAGTGCATATTAAAGTGAAAATGTAAATAAATAAGATCTGTACAGTAAGAAATATATATATGGAATATAACAGTATTAACAGGATTTGTATGATATAAGAATGATGATTACACTATGAGCAGGATACAAATATAAATATATATAAATATGAATACACTATAGGTGGGATATACAGTAGTAAAAAAAACCTCTACCCACTAGGCCAAACCGCCCGCTCTATATTTTTAAATGATCATATGTGTTGTAACAGATGAACATTATTAAAAAAACAAGAGTTTCTTTGCAGTTCGGCGCCTGTTTTGTTTTTCCTGTTGTCAACGCACGATGATGAAGAACCCGACACGTCTGCATCAAACATCTGGATCATCTAACAGCATCGGGAACACATATCTGTACAAAGGACAACGGAAGAGGCCAATTTTATGTGATTTATTTATCGAGTCTTATTTTCTTTCGCCAAAAAACAACAACGCGTTTCCTGGTTGTTATGTTTGTAGCTTGCAACATCCGAAGCTGCTTTGGTACCAATGAAGATCAACAGCACAGGAATGCTGGGATGTTTTAGTTGGCCCGTCGACATTTTACATTACATTTACATTGACATCTATTGCACTTCTGTCCGTCCTGGGAGACGGATCCCTCACATGTGTCTCTGAGGTTTCTACATATTTTTACCTGTTAAAAAGGTTTTTTAGTAGTTTTTCCTGACTCTTGTTGAGGGTTAAGGACAGAGGATGTCACACCATGTTAAAGCCCTATGAGACAAATTGTTATTTGTGAATGTGGGCTATACAAATAAAATTTAATTGATTGATTTAATTTAGCTGACGCTTTTATCCAAAGCGACTCACAATAAGTGCATTCAACCCCGAGGGTACAAACCAAGAACAACAAGAATCAAGAAAGTACAATTTCTTCAAAAATAAAGCAAAACTACAAGATGCTATCAGTAAGTGCTATTTAAGTGCTACTAAATTGTTAGTTTCAAAAATTGTTAGTTTGTTTTTTTAGTGTTTTTTTATTCAGGTATAGTCGGAAGAGGTGTGTTTTTTCATTTGTAGTGTCACCACAACACTAGGTCCCAATCTTGAATCATGTGGCCGTAGAAGCGCTTTAGTTTTTATTTCTTGAGAGATGTGATCCATCGTGCTGTTGTGGGTCCAAATCCCGACACGTCCACCTCAGTGTCCCTGTTTGTTCACTGGCCCGTGTGTTAAGCATCCGGTGGGTGGGGGGGGGGGGCGGAGTTGTCCTTTTTTAGAATCCGACCGGGAGCTTGTTGCTGTCAGCGGCGGTTCTGGCGGTTCTGGCTCCGCCTCCTCTGACCACGCTCAGTTACCTCCGTCCTCGTCCATGGGAATGTGAAGGGCAACAGCAGCCACACATCATCAGACTCTGTGTGTGTCCCCGGAGGACGAGAAGCCGGGAGGAGAGAGAGAGAGAGAAAGAGAGAGAGAAAGAGAGAGAGAGAGAGAGGGAGAGAGAGAGTGGGTGAGGAGTGTCGGCATTTTGACGCTAAAGCGATTCGACACGCTTGGCATTATAGCCAGCTTGGTGGCAGCAAGAGGGGGGGGAGAGGGGGTTCCGAATGTCACCGGACCCGATCTCGTGAAGGAGGAAGGTCAGAAACGTAGCACCTGCCCCCCCCCACCCCCCAGCTCTCGATGGCTCCACCCCCAATGCGTCCAGGAAGGGCAAACCAGGAACTGAGGGGTTGGAGGGGTGGAGGACGGAGGGGTGGAGGGTCGGTGAAGTCTGGAGGAAGATGTGTGCGCTTGGTGGTGGTGGTGGTGGGGGGGGTGCTGACCTCACAATGTCACATGTCTATCCTGCACAGAAACAAGTCCACCCCAGTGCGCTAATGCAGGACTGTACACGCTGGGGATGCAAGAGGTGGAAGTGTGTGTGTCTGTGTGTGTGTGTGGGGGGGGGGTCTGTCCTCAGAGAGCCACTTCTGGGGGGTGCGTGGAGAACAGAGAGTGACGGGGGGGCGAGGTGGGGTGGGGGGGGGGGGGTGACGTGTAATGCAACAGCTAATGGAAATGTCTTGTTGGGACCGAGCTGGTCGGAGGAGGCGTGGCCCCTGGAGGAGCAGACGTGGTCGCTGTGGCGACACTAAAGCTTTCGCCCCCCCCTCCTTTTATTTTTTTTTTTCACCCACCAAACAAACGCACAACAATCCAGAAGCTCGGGTCTCAAAGTGGAACACAAAGTGAAGATCATCGGAGGTTGATCTGAGGCCCAAAAAATGACGAATAAAACTTTGTGACGACGGCAAAATATGTGAAAAATAGAGGATGAGATGAATTAGCTTCATCTTTTAATCCGACTCTGCTCCCGCCCACCCGCCTGCCCCCCCGGTGGCGTTGGCGTTGGAGTCGATGCAGAAAAGTTGACCTTTAGTGTCTGCCAATGGGACCGGATCAGTCAATGGGACTGTTTGTGGAAGTCGGGAAAAGAGCCGCGGGTGCATCATGTCCACAAGTCCATTACCGCCACTGACATCGAGCTAATTGACTAACGCGGTTCTGTGCAGCGGCGGTGGCCGTGGCGGCGGCGGCGGTGGCATGACTTTAAAATGAGCACATGGCGAAAGAGAGAGAGTGAGATCCAGAGGGCGAGCGATCGGGGGAGGAGACAGAACTCGATGTTCTCAGCATCGACGTACCCCCCCGGTGGTTGTTGATCACAGGGGTCCGACCCCGTGTGGGTCAGTTAGCCGAGACCTTCATGACTCAGGCTGATCAGATCTCCTGGTTCACGAAGCTCTGATGAGACTGAAAGGAAAAAGTGACGAGCAGTGAAAAGAGATAAAAACAAGTGAAACGGACGAAAAGAGCCGGAGAAAATACTGTGAATAATTCGGAAATGTTCTCTTTTTGCTCAAATTTCACACTGTTGCTATGACACAGTCGTAACAAGTTATTTGAAGACATCACCTTCAGCTCGGGAGAAATGTTTCCACTATTTCAAATGTGGAGGCGGAGCAGAGATCTACTGGATCGCTAATGGATCCTTGAAATTAACAAAATAAAGGCATGGAAAAGAGACGGAATGTTTATATTTACTGCAAAAAATTGAAATTAAAGTTACTTCTTTTAACCTGTGCACATGATGTTAACAATCAGGCAACGCTAACTTATTTATATTTATGATATCGTCAAGATACAATTTACGAGGTACATTTCAAACCGTTGCTATAACACAGTCGTAACAAGTTATTTGAAGACATCACCTTCAGCTCGGTAGAAATGTTTCCACTATTTCAAATGTGGAGGCGGAGCAGAGATCTACTGGATCGCTAATGGATCCTTGAAATTAACAAAATAAAGGCATGGAAAAGAGACGGAATGTTTATATTTACTGCAAAAAATTGAAATTAAAGTTACTTCTTTTAACCTGTGCACATGATGTTAACAATCAGGCAACGCTAACTTATTTATATTTATGATATCGTCAAGATACAATTTACGAGGTACATTTCAAACCGTTGCTATAACACAGTCGTAACAAGCTATTTGAAGACATCACCTTCAGCTCGGTAGAAATGTTTCCACTATTTCAAATGTGGAGGCGGAGCAGAGATCTACTGGATCGCTAATGGATCCTTGAAATTAACAAAATAAAGGCATGGAAAAGAGACGGAATGTTTATATTTACTGCAAAAAATTGAAATTAAAGTTACTTCTTTTAACCTGTGCACATGATGTTAACAATCAGGCAACGCTAACTTATTTATATTTATGATATCGTCAAGATACAATTTACGAGGTACATTTCAAACCGTTGCTATAACACAGTCGTAACAAGCTATTTGAAGACATCACCTTCAGCTCGGTAGAAATGTTTCCACTATTTCAAATGTGGAGGCGGAGCAGAGATCTACTGGATCGCTAATGGATCCTTGAAATTAACAAAATAAAGGCATGGAAAAGAGACGGAATGTTTATATTTACTGCAAAAAATTGAAATTAAAGTTACTTCTTTTAACCTGTGCACATGATGTTAACAATCAGGCAACGCTAACTTATTTATATTTATGATATCGTCAAGATACAATTAACGAGGTACATTTCAAACCGTTGCTATAACACAGTCGTAACAAGTTATTTGAAGACATCACCTTCAGCTCGGGAGAAATGTTTCCACTATTTCAAATGTGGAGGCGGAGCAGAGATCTACTGGATCACTAATGGATCCTTGAAATTAACAAAATAAAGGCATGGAAAAGAGACTGAATGAAGTCTGAACTTTATATTTACTGCAAAAGTAAATAGAAATTAAAGTTACTTCTTCTTTTACCCCTGTGCACATGATGCTAACAATCAGGCAACGCTAACTTCTTTACATTTATGATATCGTCAATATACAATTTACGAGGTAAATTTCAAACTGTTGCTATAACACGATCGTAACAAGCTATTTGAAGACATCACCTTCAGCTCCATCGTGTGTGTGTGTGTGTGTGCGTCGTCCTCATTTACATCGTCACCTGCCTTGATTGCTTCGCCCTCGGGCTGCAGGAGAGGAATCGCCCAGGGGAGGAGTTAATCATTTACGTGACAGATTTGCTCTAAATATTATGAAACGTTGGAGGACGTGGAACATTTAGTCCCTATCTGGTTAATGCTATAGTCCAGTGAAGATCTGTTCTCTCTCTCCGGGGAGAAGACAACAGCGTTATCAGGGACGAGAGCTTAATGCCACAAAGCAAAGCTGCCACAAAACCCTAATGCCTTTTGCTTTTTCATTTTTTTTGCAGGAGCAATCTGTGCATAAGTGTGCTTGTGCGTCAAAATGTGCATGTGTGCATATAAATATATACTTTGTAACTGTATTTACAAAGGCTGTGTTGCTCTTCCTCTCTCTGGCAGCTGCGTTTGACAGCTTTATAGATTTCACATGTACCACACAGACGAGAGATTAGAAAGAGCTCACACACACACACACACACACACACACACACACACACACAAAAACAACAACATGACTTTGCTTCTCTGCACCGTGATTTGTTTTCACAGTTTATCGGGTCGTGATTTCACCGAACCTCGACGTCAAAAAGAGCGATACAAGCAGCTGCCTTGTAACCCGAGCTGATGATGAGCCTGTATTTGTGTTTATTTAACACCCTCCCTGCCATCTGCTCCGTGTATTGTGATACACACTGCTGGCAGGGAACACATGTGTATGAGCCTGATGATGACACAACAGCCGGGTTTAGTTGCCGCCGGATCCATTATTCAGATTCAGCTCAGCTCGAAAACCGAATCAAGACGAGAACACAGACGGTGTCGAGTGTCCGATGCAAACAGAAGAGAGAGAGAGAGAGAGAGAGAGAGGGACACAAATCGCTCCACGTTCTGTCATGTTTGCTGTTGACATCGTTATGCTTAAAACAACAAGGGGGGGGGGGGTTTGCTGCCCTCCATCTGTCTGCCAAAGGTCACACGGCTTTAAAAAAAATAATAAAAAGAGCAATTCCAGCTTATGGGAAAACAAACAAGTCTATTACCGCTGATGGCACCTTTTGGTTTTATGTGATTATTAAGCGTGTGTTGATTCAGCCTCTCGCTGCTTGTCCATGTAATCATTATAATTGAACCTGACGCGTGTGTGTGTGAGTGTGTGTGTGTGTTTTTGTGTGTGTGTGTGTGTGTGCAATCCAAGCACAACAGGTTACATAATGATACCAGCCTGAACAGTACATTACTCTCTGAGCGCCGAGCAGAGAACACTGTTTACAGCTTCCTGTTATCTGGCTGCACGAAGTTTATCACTTGTTGATAATATTTGAGGGATGAGACGTTGACTTTGGCCGGTTTTTCTGACAGCTGGTGATGACGACTGATCTTTAACCGCAGGATAAAGTTACCTAATGTGTAACCACGGCGTCTGGGAGTGAGGCAGAGCAGAGATCTAGTGGATCACTAATGGATCCTTGAAATTAACAAAATAAAGGCATGGAAAAGGAGACTAAATGTTCATATTTACTGCAAAAAAATAGAAATTAAAGTTATTTCTTCTTTTACCCCTGTGCACATGATGTTTACATCATCAACGCTAACTTATTTATATTTATGGTATCGTCAAGATATAATTTACGATGTATAATCAAGATTGGTTAATCTAAACATTCTGCAGATCTCATATCTTATTGTTTTTTCAATAGTTAATGTCTTACTACACTGTATGACACAATTTTCTTTCTTCATTGCAACTTCATGATAAATTATATTACATTATTGTTTTCTCTTATATTGTGGCGTGCACTCATGGGTGTGTCCTCTCACCCAGTGGGTCGATGGGAAATGTAAAGTCTGTAGCTATATATACTTCCCGTATGGGGAACATGTGCCTGTTCTTCCTGACTACTGATTAAACAACAGTAAGCAGTACCTGCGTCTCTGCCTTTCCTTGTCCTGCCACAATATCAGCTTAAGGTCATGACTATAGACAGATAGGATGTAGAGACACCTGGAGAAAAGCGTTTTTTTAACCATGCATGACGTCTTCATTCACTTCAGAAATAGTTATCTGATCTATATAAGCTTCAGATTGACCTTTGACTAATCACTTCCAAGTAATATACCCATCCAGTTATTCTGTAGACACACACACACACACACAAGGCCTCAGTTTCTACTGTTCAAATTACACAATATCTAATATATAATATGTTGCTTTGCTGTGTTAAAGAAAGGCCACGGCACACAGGAAGACCAGAGCAGCACAGAGGATTGTAAAAATATAATTCAACTGCTGCTGCTCCCTGTGACGAGTCCGTCTGGATCTGTGCTGCCTTGTCTGCTCAGTCGATGTCCACCAGTGCCTTGTCCTCCAGGGACAAAGTCTGTTGCATCAGGACAGTACTGGACGATATGCAGAACAATGACATGGACGTCAGATCAGAAACGTGCACCCGTCAAACATCAGAGTCTCTAAAAGTCATGAATCTGACAGAATGCCGTGACTGACACATCAGGAGTCGTCACAGATCAGACGGACGGACCAGAAAAGTTTTCACTGCGCCCAGAATGTCCTCTGGAACCAGTTGCCGGTCTGGATAACATTAAAATCAGACCGAGCCATATCAAACATATAAAGATTCCAGGGGAAATTCCAGAAAACAAGAGCGAGCAGGGAGCCAACACAACATCCTCCTCCAGAAACAGATTTCACTCAATGAAGAGCGAACAAGACGAGAAAGATGTTACAACTTCTCACGAGACGGGAGAGGATCCTCGTCTTTATTTAGGATCTTTGTCAAAACAGTCTTCAAAGATGCTGTAGATGTGGAGCAGTGGCTTCAGGAGGCGAAGGAAGGACGACGTGAAAAGTGACTGTAAACAACATCTTTCATATTTCCTCTTCACCGGAGGCGTAAGCTGCCACGGTTTAAATCCTTCAGGATGTTTTATCTGCCGCGGCACGTACTGTACATCAGAGTGATGATGCAAACGGATTCCTCGGCTCTGTCAGAGACGGAGAAACAAGTGGGCCACTCGTGTTAATTTGTTGCGTTTCAGTTTTATTCCGTGATTCAGCTGCTCTTACATTAGAGGATTGGGTGTTTTTTTTTTTGTCTTCTAGACTCATGATTTTAGTTTTTAATTAAGTTTCAGTTTAACTGGGTTTCTCGGGGATCTTAATCAAAATGTGGTTCAGCTTCACTTCACAGCGAAAAGGAAAAGTTAAGAAATTAAAACATTCTCTGCAACTTATTGCACTAGATTTTTTAATTTTGAGGTCAACTATTTTTTTCAGAGTTTTAGAATAAATTGTGCCATATTTTGATTTATCTTTGTCATTTATAATTTGTCTTTTTAATTATAAATATATTAAATCGAGTAATTTTGACTTTTTGAATACTTAGAATTCCAAACACAGAACATCTTCTGATGAGTTTAACAAGTCTCAACCAATTATAAAACTAAAATACTCACTTGTAGGACTTTAAACTTCACTGTTAATATTGAGGTGAAATAATATATAGTAATTGTTGATTTTCAATCATGAATACTGACGTCTGTAAATACACAATTAAATATATTTCCCATATTATAACACTCATTCTTGCCAGAAGTGCCTTTTGAGAACTTAATGGTGTATTTACTAATTTCTAGGAGTTTTCCATTCTTACTCTGCACTTCATACATTTAGGTGTTTTCGTGTAATCCCAAATCAAATCCACACCGCGTCTTAGAGGATGAGACGCTGCAGTTTGGTTTTTCCTCTGCATGTTTACTTCCATGTTCTATATCCCAGGTCCCACAGCGCAGAGAACCAGGAAGACACAGGGCTTCCTGTTTACGTGCTGCCGGGGAAGCTTAAGGGGAAAGGCTTCAGAAACCAGGGGTGGGGTGGGGGGGGTGGTGGAATTAGAATCACCCTCAGTCAGCGTGTATTTACAATCCTCCAATCACACATGACGAGAACACATTGACACGCCGTTTTCATTAATCGTCCGTGGAGCTTATAATTACAGAAATCCGAATCTCTGAGCGTCTTCTCCGTGACGTCCGGGTAATGTGACGAGTGAATGTGACAACTCGTGAATCCAGCTGCGAGTCGCCGGCGTCGCTAAAGAGGTCGGATGGCGGCTAATGATGCATCACACGGATCAACTGGACCACTTTCCTTTCTGTCGCCGCCTTTTCTTTTATTTCCATGAACATGTTTTCTAAGCTCGGAGCTCATTTTGTGAAATTGCTGCAAAATGAATGATTGTGTCTTTTAATCAAGCTCCAGTTCTGATGGATGGATGCAGACTTTTGGATTCTCATTTTTCTAAACTTGTGGACAGAACAATGCTTCCTGTCTTTCCCTTCCTTCTTACTCGTCCTCAGATTCTTCCCTCTCTTCTGTCTCTCTTTCCCTTTTCTCTTCTTCCTCCTCTCGATTCGTCCTGGATCATGTTGCAGCGGATGTGCTTCTCGGGCCAACTAAGGCAATAAAGAAACGCTCTACGTGATTTATCCTCACGCCTGTCTTGTTGACGCAGTGTGTGCTCGCCCTGCGCCCAGAAGGAGCGTTGACCTTTCACACCCGGGGGGGGGGGGGGCGGCTCACCCTCTTTATCTCGCTTCGCTGTGCAGCTGACGAGTCAATCGCAGCCGATCATGTGGGAAGGTTCCACTGACGAGAGTGTGTGTGTGTGTGTGTGTGTGATAATGATGAGGGGGGAAAAATTGATGTTTTCCTCAGTGTCCATGTCCATGTAGTTTCATCACCCGTGGCGGATTTGGGGGGGGGGGTGGGGGGGACAGAGGCGGCGTTGTGCAGCCACTGTTTCATCCATTAACTGCTATGGTGATCTTGTGACCCGTCGCTCCCCAAGGTCAACTCTGGAGGTCAAAGGTCGTCTCTGAAGCTTGTCTCTAATCTGCTCTTCAGCATCGCAGAGTCAAAAGGTGGAGATGGGCCCCCTGTTGGTGGTGGGCTGGACCTGCAGGGTGCTGGACCTGCAGGGTGCTGGACCTGCAGGACCTGCTGGGTGATGGACCTGCAGGACCTGCTGGGTGATGGACCTGCAGAGTGATAGACCTGCAGGGTGCTGGGTGTGAAGAGTGCTGGACCTGCAGGGTGCTATGGACCTGCTGGACCTGCAGGGTGCTGGACCTGCAGAGTGATAGACCTGCAGGGTGCTATGGACCTGCTGGACCTGCAGGGTGCTGGACCTGCAGAGTGATAGACCTGCAGGGTGCTATGGACCTGCTGGACCTGCAGGGTGCTGGACCTGCAGAGTGATAGACCTGCAGGGTGCTATGGACCTGCTGGACCTGCAGGGTGCTGGACCTGCAGAGTGATAGACCTGCAGGGTGCTATGGACCTGCTGGACCTGCAGGGTCCTGGACCTGCAGGGTGCTATGGACCTGCAGGGTGATAGACCTGCAGGGTGCTGGACCTGCTGGACCTGCTGGACCTGCAGGGTGCTGGACCTGCAGGGTTCTCGACCTGCAGGGTGCTGGACCTGCAGGGTGCTGGACCTGCTGGACCTGCTGGACCTGCAGGGTGCTGGACCTGCAGGGTTCTCGACCTGCAGGGTGATAGACCTGCAGGGTGCTGGACCTGCTGGACCTGCAGGGTTCTCGACCTGCAGGGTGCTGGACCTGCAGGGTGCTGGACCTGCAGAGTGATGACCTGCAGGGTGCTGGACCTGCAGGGTGCTGGACCTGCAGGATGATGGACCTGCTGGACCTGCTGGACCTGCTGGACCTGCAGGGTGATGGACCTGCAGGATGCTGGACCTGCAGGGTGCTGGACCTGCAGGATGCTGGACCTGCAGGGTGCTGGATCAGGCTTTGAACATCTGACTCTGAATATCTGAAGCTCAGCTCTCTCTCCTCCTTCTCACTCCTGGTGTTAAAGCTGTTTGTTGTGTTTAGTGATGTCACTCGTCCCTATGGTTTAGGGTTTGTTGTTCTTTCTCTATTTTCATTGTCGTAAATTTGATTCTTTTGGTTTTGAGGCTGTGGAGCTGGAACTGGATCAGGATTTGGACTCTTGCAAGATCTTATCGTGTAAAAAAAAAAGTAATAGAATGGCACATACAGTACCTTCCCCCCCCAAGGCTCAACCTGATGATACATTTAAATTCACGAGATCCAGATTCCAAATTGGATCTGCACCAAATCTTCTACCAAAATCAATGAATTATCCTCCGAGAAATCAAGGAGAATTATGCAAATATGATTTCACAACGTTAAAGAAAGTGGAAAATAAACTCCTGGATCCTGTAAAGAGATTTACGGGGTTCTTCCACATCCTCCCCTCAAAGTTTCGTAACAATCAAGTCCTCTTATAATCCTGCTGAATAACCGACAAATAAAAAACCCAAACCTCCTCGGCTCCTTGGATTCAAACACGACCTGAACTTTCTGTTTTGGCTCCGATTCCGTTTTCCACCAATAACTGCCGATGCTGCGTTCACTGCCCCCCCGGCCCCAGGATTGAAGAAAGGAGTTAATCTGCTTTTATCATGTGATGCCTTCAGTGCCTGTCAACCCTTCAGGCAGATGACAGCCATTTGACCCTCTGCACCCCCCCCCCGTCCCATTCACCTACTGCAGCTAATCTTCCCGTTCATTACGCCACTTTTTTGTGCTCGTCTCATTATAACCACAAGAACGACTTAGCATCACGTTGGCCTCTTCGCTGTCTAGCAAGCTGACCTCCTGTCCAGGGCCCGTCCATTAGCTTACTTGTTCTAGTGTGTTTCCCTTTTCCCTACCATCCTCCTTTCTCTCTCTCTCTCTTTTTTCTCCCAGCACCATCCCTGAGGAATGACAGAAATGGAAAGTGGGGTGGGGGAGAAAGAGAGAGCGAGAGAGAGAGCTGAGATGGTCTACTGGGGATTGTGGGAACCCACTGATAAAGGCTTGCATCTTAATCCATCCTAAGGCCTGTCTTACGGTGTACTACCAGCTTTTATGTGATCATTAAGAGTGAATGCTCACGTGCACGTCCTCACACACGCATTAGGTAGACGTGTGTGTATTGGGCGCTTCACGTATTTGATATGTTAATGTTTTTTATGCAGGAGTTTAGTGCTTTGAATCCTGTATTTCAAGGTTCTTGAAATATCTTCAGTCGAAGCAGGACGCTCGTCTTCACTCTGACAACAAGAAGACTCGACTACAGAGTCGGTGCATAACAGCTTGTTTTATGGCTCATGAGTGTATTAAAAGCACTAATTAATGCGCCGCAATTTTCCCTGTAATGCGATGCAGTAGGTAAGAACCCTCTCTCTCTCTATCCCTCTCTCTCTCTCTCTCTCTCTCCGAGGTTTATGCCTTCAGCTCGCTGGTTCCTCCTCGGGTGTTTGTAGAAAATTTGGCTCATGTGCGCCAAGGGGGCGGAGAGGAGGGAGGCGCTCATCTTGTTTCGGAGCTTTATGAGTCTGACGCGTATGTCTGTAATTGCGGTTATGGGTGATTAAACTCTCCGTGCCCCTCAGGATCCTCAGCCAGCTATCAGTCAGCGTCAGGTTGAACCGAGCAGCGCTGATCTCAGGCCTGTGATTGGTCCGTGTTACAGTCTGTCCCTCACATGCTGCTGCTGCATGTCATCCTCCACCGTGATCCAGAGGAGCCATGACTGGGGTGATTTTGTCTATTGAGCAATCCATTAAAATGCTGATTGTGTCGTCTTCCCGTTTCGAAAAAGTATTTTTATCTAAAAAACTAAAAAAATCGAACCAAAAGACCCAACAATTGTGTTTCAGAACTTCAATTTTGTTCAAGGTTAAGTCCTAATAGGTGAATCATTCAAGTATTTTGGGGAAGAAAGCAAATGTTCTTTGAGTTCCGCTTCTCAAACGCAGTACTTTGCTGTTTTCTTCTTGTTTTGGGGATTTGAAGATAACATCTTTGGTTCTGAGAGCTTTTTATTTTCACTACTTCCTTAAAGAAAAGTGTATCATTGCAAAAGTTGTAAATTACTTCACTCAATCGACTCCTTCTTCTTGCTTTACCCTTGTCTTCACCACGTGTTTGCTTCTTCCAACCCAATAACCAAGCATCTAAGCAAACGAGAGACGAATCGTGTTTTATTATTCAAAGTATGAATCTGTATAACTAATGTGTGGGTGGGTGTACGTTGGTATGGGAATGAAAAACCAGTTGATCATTTCACGTCGTTTTTCAGTTTTTAAAAGGTCTTTTTATCTAAAAAAAAACAAAAAACTGAACCAAAAGACCCAACAATTGTGTTTCGGAACTTCAATTTTGTACAAGGTTAAGTTATAAAAGGTGAATCATTCAATTATTTTGGGGAAGAAAGCAAATGTTCATTGAGTTCCGCTTCTTAAAAGCAGCACTTTGCTGTTTTCTTCATGTTTTGGAGTTTTGAAGATGCCATCTTTGGTTCTGAGAGCTTTTTCTTTTCACTACTTCCTTAGAGAAACTAAGTTTATCATTGCAAAAGTTGTATCTTACTTCATTCAATTGACTCTTTCTTCTTGCTTTACCCTTGTCTTCACCACGTGTTTGCTTCTTTCAACCCAGTAACCAGGTTTCTAGTTAAAAAGCAACCGAGAGACGAATCGTGTCTGTTATTATTCAAAGTATGAATCTGTATAACTAATGTGTGGGTGGGTGTACGTGGGTATGGGAACGAAAAACCAGTTGATCATTTCACGTAGTTTTTCAGTTTTTAAAAGGTCTTTTTATCTACAAAAAACTGAACTAAAAGACCCAACAATTGTGTTTCAGAACTTCAATTTTGCACAAGGTTAAGTTATAAAAGGTGAATCATTTCAGTATTTTGGGGAAGAAAGCAAATGTTGATTGAGTTCCGCTTCTCAAACGCTGCACTTTGCTGTTTTCTTCATGTTTTGTGGTTTTGAAGATAACATCTTTGGTTCTGAGAGCTTTTTCTTTTCACTACTTCCTTAGAGAAACTAAGTTTATCATTGCAAAAGTTGTATCTTACTTCATTCAATTGACTCCTTCTTCTTGCTTTACCCCTGTCTTCACCACATGTTTGCTTCTTTCAACCCAGTAACCAGGTTTCTAGTTAAAAAGCAAACGAGAGACGAATCGTGTTTTATTATTATTCAAAGTATGAATCTGTATAACTAATGTGTGGGTGGGTGTACGTGGGTGTTGGAACGAAAAACCAGTTGATCATTTCACGGCGTCTATTGTGTGCAATTTTCTTTCATGCCTGCTGCTGCATCCGTGTGGTTTTGTTTACACGTGTGTTTGAATCCTATTTATGGCTAAAAACCAGGAGGAGGCCTAGAGGCCCGGTCTAATTGGCATATTAATCATGTGTGTGTGTGGGTGGGATATCAGCGTGTTTGTGAAAGATTCATGATTTGTCTCAAGAGGCAACGTGGGACTGCGGGAGTCCTGTCCTCCCCACCGCCGAGCGCCGACACTCCCGCGGCGAGAGGCCGGCGTTCTCTCTCTCTCTCTCTCTCTCCTGAAGGCAGAGAGGCCGCCGGGCGTCCGAGCCTCGGCCTATCACAGGGATTACAGTCCAACTAAAACACTGCAGCCTGTGTGTGGTAATGAGGAGCTGTTTCTTTACAGAGAGTTTATCTGTCAGTGGCCTCTCCCATTAGTTTGCAAACTTGGCGCAGAGTCTCTCTCTCCTCTGTTGATGTTGGGATGTTTTGTCTTGCCCCCCCACGCAGCGCCCTTTGGGGGGAAGTGGGGGGGGGGGAAAGGAAAGAGATCCCACACCCTCTCCACCCTGAGGACCGCTGCGAGTCACGGATGATGAATGATCTCATACATAAGGATGCAAGGTCACGAGGGAGATGCAACATGTCAAAGGACAGAAAGACGGGAATATCAAAGTAAAAGAGGAGGGAGATCAGGAGAAATCAGGAATAAAGACATGAGAGAGAGAAATATCATCTGTGTCAGCGCGTGTGAAACCTCTTAGCCGAGACTTGACAGAGGCCAAGTGTCGGGATCAGCTCGGGTCGACCTCCCCTTCGTTCTGTAGAGGGCCGAGAGGTCGAGAGGTCGAGGGATGAGAGAGGTGAGAGATTAATGTGTGTCAGCCCACGTGGAGACTTTAAACAGCTGGAAAACACTGGAGTCTTTCAAACTGTCACACGTCTTCATAGAAACTCGAACTCTACTTTGTATGTTAAACATTTGAGACATTTTAAGTGTCTAAAACAAACAATGGAATTCTACCTGTTGATAATGCAACTGTTTTTCCTGCTTGAGGCTGAAACATTTCAGTAACGTCTGGCAGATTGTTTCTACTTTTAATTTGTTAATTTATTACTAAAAAATTATTCAGTAAGATGTCTCTCAAAACTCTCATAATAATAATAAAGATTAAAGATAATATAGATTTAGCTCTTTTCAATGGTTAACCAACAATCCCTTTGTCTCTCAAACGTATATTTCTTGGTTTTATACAGTTTTATACATTTACATCAATTTACATACATACATGAACCTTCCCCAACCTGAACATATGGAAGTATAAAATGTCATTACATAATACAAATATCACAAAATTGGCTAAGTTATGATTAAAACATCAATTCAAGGACAAAAAATAAATTACAATGAAAATAATTTAGTTTAAACTAAATTAAAACAAATTAAATATATACATATAAGTAAAATAAAATACAGTCACAAACATGGAACAGAGTACAGCACACATTCCTCACAGCAGATTAGTCACTTCACATTTCCAATGCCTCTTCAATGTCACCATTCTTAACAAAGTCCAAAAACATCTCCCAGATCCCAGTAAAATTGAGAAGCTTTCTTCCTAATTACATATGTTAACTTCTCAAGAGCCAAACTCGACGTTAAGTTGTTTTATACTTTTAATTTGTTCATTTAGATACAGATTAACGACAAAATGACTCAGTAAGACCTCTCTCAAAACTCTCATAATAATAATAAAGATTAAAGATAATATAGATTTAGCCATTCTCTCTCTTTTCAGTGGTTACCCAACACTCCCTTTGTCTCTCGTCCCCTCAAGACACCGAGCCCTTTACTCCCGGATCCCTTTTAGACTTTTGCTAAATAATGATCATTCCTGACTATTTTTGGTGTTTTTTGAGACTTTTAATCGACTCCCTCTTCTCACTGGGCAGAGCCGAACACACAGTTAAAAAAAAAAAATCCCCCTTAGCCTGGTGGAAAAACCCGAGCTGAAAATCCTTTTGAGAGTCTTGCTGGACGGCGTGTGTTTGTTGGAGCGCTGCCAGTGAAAATGCAAGCAAAGGGGAAGTCAGCAGACTGGCTGTCTTCTGTTCACTGTTGTTCAGATTGACTCTGTCAGGCCCCGGCCTTTGAGGCCCGTGATCCAGGTGGTCTGTTCTCCGCAGCGCCCTCTCCCCCCCCCGGTGCCCTCCCCCCCCTCCTGCGCCGCGGCCAACCCGTGCCCGCAAACATGCCCGGCATCAGCAAAGCTTCCTCCCGGAGCGGTGGCGTCTTCTCCCGGCCAATCGCACGGCTCCGCAGCCATGGGCACATCGGCGCGAGCCAATGAGCAACACCTGTTTCTCTCAAGCACGGCTCCCCCCCGTTCCAATCATAACACCCACTTTATTTGGCCTCTGTCGTGGAGCCAATCCCAACATGTAATTCACGGGCGTCCAGGCAATGAGAGGCACAGGCACAAGAAAGTGAAATGTGTTTTTTTTTACCTCTCGGGAACGAAAAACCTTCCAGAAAATGACTTTCCCAGCACTAATGTCACAGCGAATGTGCCTTGTGTCATTGCATCATCGGAAAAAACGTTCCTTGCAGCGCAGCAGCCTCACGATGGGACTGAGGGATCTTTGTTTAACGCTGAGACTCGGGTGGAGCTACTCGTTCTGTCGCCTGTTAAAAGAGTCTGAAGGCTCCAGGTACAGACGGGAACTGTGGACACGGTCACTCTCGTTTAACTTCTTCAATCCATTTCAATATTTTGCCTCTTGTGGCAGATGTGGTCTCTAGAAACTGTTTTCATCAGTGCTTCTTGGGCTGTGTTATGTGACTTAGCTTTCTGTTAATTGGTAGATACGCCATTAAATGCTGAGTTTATTATGTAGTAGACAACAGAAGACGATATTTTCCACATTAGAGTGAGATATGGCACATCCCACCTGAACAGATCCGGTGCACAATGTAGATATTTGCAGGTAAAGAGTAAATCGTCTGCACTGGAAAACCAAAGCTCCTAGTTCAGGCCTCGACCTGAATCTACAGGTCAGCCCATCGTAACTGATCTGGGGACTGTTAAAGAAGAAGGAGCATCTGCAAGACTAAAGACACACAACAAAGCTCAGGCAAATTCTAAAAGTTGTCTCAGAAATCGGGTCACAAACTGGGCTCAAATTGATCAGGAACAACTTTAAAAGTTGGATCGTCAAGACCCATGGAGAGGATTGTTGATATCTCATTTTAACGTCTTACACAGGTCAGTCCAGGTCTCTGAAGTAATCTACTTCCTGTGGCTCTTCTGTCGTATCCAGACGATACAAGAGAGCAGTCGCTGCTGCTGTTGAACTCCCATCACCTGAAGATGGATCGACCCACCCCCCGGTGTTTGTGTTTTGTTTTATGCCGTCTAAACACGCGGGTTCGTCCCCGAGCAGAACCAATGGGCTCGATAACGAAAAGAAATCATAATCATTGGTGAAAACGCAAGAAGGGCGAGGGAGACGGAGAGGGAGGGAGGGAGGTGGAGAAGGAGAGAGACAGCTGCACCGGGGGAAGCTGATGCAGGTATCTGCAGCGAGAGGGAAAGAGAGCTGCCAGCGCTCTCGCCAGCGTCTCTTCCCAGGACATGAAAGACTCGCCGCTCCGAACTGGGATTATCCTCCGACTCTGGGGAGAGCCTGTGATGAGCCGAGGAGGCAGCAGAGAAGATGTGGAGAGAAATTGAAGGAAACAGGGACAGAGGAGAGGAGAAGAGAGGGAGGATGGAGGGGAAAATTAAATGTGAGAGCAAGAGAACCGGCGAGAGATAAAGAGACATGCGTCCGGAGGCTCTCATGCACACGGATGCCAGATCCACTTATGTCTCTGCTGATGCTCTCGGTGCTGAAGTCCAACACCTTTTTATTATTCCTCAAAAGATAAGACTCCATCTTCCTGAAGAATGAGCCACGCTGGAAACTCACCAGAAAGAAATGTCCTGGTTTGATCTGAAGCCTTCTGAACATCACCTCTGCAGAATCAGACAGATTAATCCGTTATGATCATTCTGCTCAACAGACGCACAACAGACACACAACAGACGCACAACAGACACAGGTAGAGGAGCTGTGCAATGTAAAAATAAATCAAATATTGATATTATCTATTTTTGATCCGTCATCTGCCCTTTTTGTTCAGTTTCTAGATTAGAAAACTCTTGATTGAAGCAAAATTTGTCTTTTAAAGCAAGCAGGTGATTAACAATAATGAATAATCATGATTATCAAGCAACACTTTTTAAAGCAAATGTCACATTTCCCTTTTTTTTATGAGGATTTGCTTCTTTTCCCTGTTTTGCATCATCGCAGATTAGCTTTGCATCTTTCAGCTTTTGCATCATCTGACGTTTTGAACTCTACACAGCTTTTTGATTTTATTTATTTATTTCATTTTGTGCACCCGGTGATCAAGAACTCATTTGAGACTCATCACGGAACCTGCAGCAGTTGAGTCGGAGCTTCAGTGGATTAACGGGTTTTTCTCTCTGTTGATTTAACTGGTTTGAGCTCCGTCCATGTGACTCGTTCTGCTGATAATGGGCCAAAAGTTAATTGATCTTGTGTAAACTGGACAGATACTGTCCGTGTGCAGCCGCGCAAGAGAAGGGGCGGGTAGTGGGGGGGCAGAGAGGGGGGGGGTGCAGATCAGGTCGGGCCTCATCACTCGATGCAGCTATATTTTCATATTTTTGTCTTTTGTTTGTTTATCTTGGACACGACACCCTGCTGGGTTTTGTGTTATTTGTTTGCTGCAAATCGATTCCACCCCCCCGATCCAAAGTACACTCCTCTGGTGACAATAACACACACACACACACACACACACACACACACACACACACACACACACACACACACACACACACACACACACACACACACACACACACACACACACACACTCTTCAGGACTCCTCGGATTGAGGCGCGTGTGTTTCCCCCCCCGCTCGCTCGCTAGGCCTCTTCCTGCAGCACGTACACACATAGTTTCCCATCGCCACCGACACCCCCCCCCCCCCCCCCATCCCTCCCTCCGACTGGCCCCGGCGATCTCTCGCTTTTTCGCTGAAAGACTTTCTCTCTCGCTTTCTTTTTTTCCCTCCCTGCTCCCCTGTTTTTGAATTTATCTCTCTATGTGTTCATCTATCGATCAATCTGTCTCTCAGCCCGTCCCCCCCCCCTCTTCCCCCCCCGCCTTCATCTCAGGCTCGTGTTGGGGGGGGGGGTGGGGTGGGGGGTGCAGGTCCAACGCGAGGCCGGGCAGCCAGAACACCCCCCCCCCGCTCCATTTGGATTTCATTACAAACAGACCGGCACCTCACGGCCGAGAACAAAAGAATAATAATCAGAGAAAGAGAAAGAGAGGCCTTGTAATGTAGTCAATAAATTCCCACTGATATTATATTATTATATTATTTCTCTGGCCCCAAAACCTAAATGGGAACCAGCTTGTTTTCCCTGAGCCGACACACATTAGATCAGTCGTCTTCAATCTCATATAAACACACACGTCCATGTCAGGGTGAGAGAAGTGAAACCTCCACACACGTGCAGCCACTCAACCTTTTATGTTTTCCCTTGTTTCCTCGATACAAATGGAATCAGCCAATCAGACGCCGCCTCTGGTCCGAGTCATCAAGTGGCAAATTCCTCTTCCCGGTGTCACCAGCAGGGAAGGGACAGTTTGTTTTTCCTGCCTCGGTAATTGGCATAATGAATCTCCGCGGACTGATGGCTTTATCACCAGTGAGTCATAACAAGGCACTTGGAGAGAGAGCAGACACGCACACACACACACACACACACACACACACACACACACACACACCTTGTGGAGTCGTTTCCCCTCCACTCCTGGTCATGAATGACTCCTTAAATCATCAACGTGATCTGAGATGATGATTTTACTGTAAACCAGCTTGTCCTGGACAATATACAGTAAAACCTATACCCTTATAAATTATGACATTTAACTTGAAAACAATAATTGTTATGATTGACATGGATTTTTGGGGGTTGATGCCAATATTTAGGAGTCAAATATTTACAATACCGAATTTTACAATTTAAACTTTAGTCTAAATAGCCATGGATTAAAACTAAACAAATACAACCTGATATATAGAACTTGAATTAAGAAAATATTGTTTTTGTGTACTCAAAATGTAAACGTAGCATAAATGCCACAAATGTCTGCATTGTTAGTCTTTAGAATACGTTTTTATATCAGTGTACATTTGCAAACATAAATTCCAATATCGATATGTTGGTCAGGCTCTGATAATAATAGATATGTCATATATATCCCCACCTCTGATTCTGCTCTATGTGTATTTCAATGGGATTCAGTTTTTTCTTCTCCAAGTTGAAGGGAAGCGGAAATATTGACGAGTCAAAAAGTTACGTGCGTGTGATTGATTCCTAATTTCTGTTTCTTTAGTTTGTCAAGAACAATTTGTCTGCAGAACTTTTCCTGCTCCAATCATCAGACATGTCATGTGTTCCTCCTTTTTCTTATTGACCTCCATCGTGAACATTTTCCAAAGCACGTCTTCTTAAATAAGTTGTTTCCACTACAGCTGTCGACTCGGCCTGTGTGTCTTCTCGTTCGTGTTCGGAGACTTGACACTTGACAACGTAATGAAAACACAACGGAGGAAGAGGTAATCAAAAGCATCAGTTTCCTCCGCAGCTGCCGTTGTTCAGTTCCACTCCCGCTCGTGTTTTGCCGTCGTTATTATCCCTTTGTGTGTTTGTGTGTGTGTGTGTGTGTTTGTGTATGTATATATATGCTCGGGCCATGTGCCTCCAAGTGTGCTTTGGCAGTGAATAAGCCAGATAAGGACTTGTGTTATGATTTTTATCTCCGGGCGCAACAAAAGAGGAAGCTTGATGAATCACAGCTTCCTGGCCGCCTTGCATATCCCCGGTTCTTGGACTCAAACCCGTCTCAGATGGGACCACTCAGAACAGTATGAATAATATAGGATTCTTTTATTATGATTTTCTATTTAATTTGACTTTTTTCCAGGGAAGCAAAGCCATTTACTTAGTGCCAGGGGGTCCACACACGGATAATGGGATCAGCCAAAGTTGCAGACTTCAGAAATCACCTCAAAGCCTCTGTTTAGTCTGAGGTGAGATTACACAAAAAAACGCCCGTTGTTACTTAACATCTGGGAGTTTATTAACTTAGCGCTAAGCCGCCTGCGCTAGAGAAAAGGTAATGAATCCTCAAAACCAGTCACAGAGCGCCCGGTGCAAATGTAATCTCTCTCTTCTGACGGCCGCTCCGCAGGCTGCGGCGGTAATTACCGCTGCACGCCGTTTCCCTTTGATCCGCCGCCATTGTCAGTTGTTGCTCGTGACATAAGCCGCCAAACAGGCCGGCTGTTTGTGTTTGTACCTTCTCAGGTGTGTTCCTTTTTATTCTCTTTGTAGCTGGTGTGTGTTCCTCTCGACTTGTTGCTCCTGACGGTTTCAGATATTGGATATAAACTCTTTTCACTGAGGAAAGACAGATTTCCACCACTGGGTTCCCTGTGTGAGATCAGGGAGGTGACACCATGTGATTTAGAACCACAGGCTGTTTGAATAATAAACAGAAAGCAAATATTCATGTAGGCTAAGAGGGTGAAAACAAATGTTCTTGTCCTGAAAAGAGGAAAAACACATGAGTTGGAACAGGTGAAGTTTGCGATCAGCAAATAACTCTGATGTGAAGTTGAAGTTGAATTTGAATCGCTCTCTTCTCTTTAAGCCAAAAGTGAGAGTGAAATACAACTATTTACTCCATTTGTTATGTATATTTATACGTCTGTGAAGTTTCTCAGTCGTCCAGGTCACGTTATGCAAAAGCTATTGAATCCAGATACTTTCACTTCTAACCCAAGAGGATTCTAAGTCTGTTTGTTTCATTCTTCTCTGTTATATAAACAACCTTAAACCTCCTTTCATCCCACGACTTCATGTGGATTGAACAGCTATTACAAGTTTTGTTTGGCACAACTTTTTACAGCCAAATAAAAAGGAGGTGTCGGTTACATCCACAAACATTTGGTATTTTACCTTTAACCTCGCTGGAAACAGCTGGATTATAAACAACAGTGATGCCTCACCTATATGGGAATAAAGGCGGCTGCAAAGATTTATGTTGTCGGAGAAAAGTATCATTTACAGAAACTTTCTAACAGCTCCTCCGATAGCTTCCATAGCGCCCGCTTGTTCTCTCAGTACGTTGCACATCCATCATATCTTCTTTCCCAGCCGTCAGACGAGAGGAGGATGGTAACAAGTTTCCAAAAAATGACATTTACATCGTCTGCAAATATATTTATTCTTAAGAAAACATTCTCATTTACCCCTCAAACTGTTTTATTCCCTTTTTTATTGTGTCCAGTTGCTCAACCAGATGTTCAGCCAGTCGGTCCCTCCTGTCAGGTTCAGCTATGATGAGTCGGATACTTTACACAGAAGTGTTTCCAGGCTCCGACTTCCAGTTACACTTCTGTCGGGCCTCGGTGCTCAGAACTCCAGCTGGAGCTCCGGCGGCTCCGCAGCTCCGAGGCCGAGAGATGGAATATCACCTCGGAGCTAAAGAGAACAATTAGGCCGTATCAGCGGATCACAGCGCTGGCTGTCGGGCCCACAGTTTGCAACAGCGCCAGTAATCTGTGGCTTAGCTGGCACCTGGCCACGGCCGGCCGCGGCTCCGTGGCCTCTCCAGACACTTAAGAGTCACCGAGGGCACTGGTGCGGCCCCCCGGGAGCTGGCGCCCTCACCCACACACGCTATCGGGGGGGGAAGTTAAATGAAATGAGGAGGAAATGAAAGAGAAACTGTGAGGGGACAGAAAGGAGTCAAAAGGGAGGCGGGAGGGGAGAATTAAGTCTTTAATGAGGGCAGTTGTTTGAGCAGGCAAAGAGAATCGGGTTATATCAACACGCTGTATCGAATGATGGTTGTGAGCGGCCCACCTACTGGGAAATTATGGGTGGGCTGTTTGGGCTCTTTTCTGCCACTTATCCCTCATTTAGTCCCTTTCTTGTAGCGTTAGTCTCTGAGATCACAGACGCCGGCGGAAGTCAGAAGAAAGGTTTGGATTCGTCACAGAGTCGAGTTTCAGCTGCTGTCTGATAATATCTCATATAATATCTCATCGTGACTCGGGAGTTCCTGTCGACACGTCACCTTCCTCGTCACGTTGTGGGATTTTGTTTGCACTTTCTGAATCGCTCACCTTGCTTTGTGTCATTAAAAGTAATGAGTATCCTTCAGTACTGTTTGTGTAATTGTGAAAGGATTATATAAAAAAAAAAAAGCACAAAGACCACGGAGAACAAACGACTGAGAACAAAACCCTGGTTTCATGGAGGATCCCCTGGTGCATTGAATAATGCTTCGATGTCCTTCGCCCGCTTCCCCCCCCCCCACGTCTCCGAGCTGTGGATCAGACGCCGGAATCCACAAATATAAACTCACTTTTCTCTTGGATCTTTGATGCGTTGTTTGAAGTTTGTTCTGATCAGCGGCTGCTTATATATCGAGATGTGATCTCCATCGAATGTCAGGGAGTGAAGAGGTGGGATATTCTCACAAAACAAATACAAAGAAAGAGTTGCGCAAACAACAGACACAACTTTGTGCTGTGGATGGATTGAATTGGACTGATATCTTGGAGAATGACAAATTCAGTAATTCTGCGTTTCGTTTTAAAACAAAATATAACGTCAATAATTCCGACAATATTTAAATATTGAAAAGTTTCTCAAAGATTTCACTTTTCGACTCTAGGATCTTGCGATGGCATTTCAGTTGAAGGCCACTCGGAAAGTCTTAACCTCTTCCAAGGTTTAACGTTCGATTCCTCATCTCTAAATGATCCTGGAACAAATCCGTTTATCCAGATCTGCTCCAGAACGTTATGGGTTCATTCTCGGCTCCTGCTCAAGAAAAAAAATCACGGGAATCTGCTCAAGAGCTTTTGAGTCACACACACACACAATCAAACGTAATGAAAAGGTAACTCCGACCACATCAGATGTTGAAATGTCATCCGCCCACAGACACACACACAAACACACCCCTGTCCATAAGTAAACACATCAGACTGGGATATTTACTGATAGGACTTGGTTAAGGAACACACACACACACAAACACACACACACACACGCACAAACACGTCAGCTTCAGTATTTAATTGTAATGACGGATAGAAAGTGTGACATTAGGCTGATGACTACTCATCCTCATCGTTGGAACTCGTATGTACATATGCAGCGAGCGTCATGAGAGGTTGAGCACATCCTCCTGCTGTCGTCATGGTGATAGAGACATCAGCGGGAAAAACTCAGAAGTGAAAATGAAGCCGTTCCACCGACTCCGGTGTTATTTTGAGCTCTGGGGTTGTTTCGTTTTTTTCATTTTTTACGCAACCGACTGAATCTCTTGGGTTTTTTTTGCTTGTTGAATTTTTTTTCCTCTGAACCCATCTGGAGAAATGTGAATGAGCGGCGTCTCATCCAGACTGTGACTGAGCCGCGGCGCTCGCTGCTAAAAACTCTGACTCACCTGCTTCTCCAAAACGTTTCCTGCAAATAGTAATAAAATAATAATCTGCTCGTCGCCCCAGATCAAGTGTAGGTGCAAGTGACTCATGACTTCTTTATTTTGCCCCAAATCCAATCCATGGAGCGATGGTTTCTTTCCAGGCAGCTCTCCCACCCATGCCCTCATCCCTCAGCTGACCCAGCGCCAGCAGGGTGCTATAGAAAAACCCATTGTTTGAGAGAGGAGCCAGTGTTGGGATATTCTGTGTTTCTCTGTGTGTGTTTGTTGAAGGGAAAAGATCCAACAACGTCCCGGTAGAGTACGAGTATTTGGACAGAAGCAATGGTTGTGTAAACCTGAAGCTTGCACCGCTGCAGGCGTCGTTGTGTGAGCACAAACCTCCAAGAAAACATCAGGACTTGTGCTCGCTTGCTGCCACAAGTGACGAGATTTAGAGGCAAAATGGAAATTTGGGCCTTGAGTAAGTGATTTGCTGAGATTTATGAGTTCTCCCTTTCTGTTTTTACTGCACCCCGTTGCCCTCGTGATCCACTAAATCTTCACTGTGGCACCGGAGGATGAATAATAGAGGAGGAGCGTTCGCTGCAGAGTGGAGAAAACAAGCGGGTGTTGGCCTGTGCGTGTATTTTAAAATGTTAAAAATTTGTCACAAAGACACACAGGAGTGGGCGCACAACTTGGTGATTATTGTTAAGAGTATTGTTTTCTTATTATTCCCCTGGTTGAGTAATAAATAAAACAAATAGAAAACTAGATCAAGCTGAAAAGTGGTGAAAAAGCCTAATAAATCCCAGTTGTAGGACATGCAATCAAAATAATGTTTTACCATATTTTAACTAGATGAAAATAAACATAGTGTGGTGCAGAGGCATGTAAGGCTCTTCTTCTCTTTCGCATGAATCATCGCCCAATCCCCTTGTTTGTATCTCAAATTGGGAACATCGCTCTCTCTCTCTCTCTCTCTCTCTCTCTCTCTCTCTCTCTCTCTCTCTCTCTCTCTCTCTCTCTCTCTCTCTCTCTCTCTCAGTCTGTCACCACGAGCTCTGTTTGGCTGACAAACACCACGCCCTCCGCCGCCTTTCCCTCCAGGATGTGAGCTTCCCAACTCAATACGTGGAGGGACTCAGTGAAACTTTAGAGGAAACAAAGATCGAGTTCCTCTTCGTTTCAATGTGCAGGATCGTCACTATCTCCCAAAACCACTCGATTGACTGTTAACTGTTGAGTTCTGGTCGAAGGTCAGGTGCTTTGTCCCCAAACTGACTCACAAAGATCTTTTTCCATAGTTTTATTCGGAAATAGACATTATGCTCCTATTCATATCCATACATTTTATTTGTGTTTTTACTTCTACACACTTAAATGTCAAGAACACACAAAACTCTCCTCAAGCTGTGCATTGCTGCAGCTCCTCTTTTCAGCCTCTGTCTGAAAAGCGTTGGTTTTATCTCCTGACTCTTTAAGCCCCTCCTCCTGACAGCATCCAATTAACTCTCTGTCTTTGCAGAACTTTGACATTCACAAACAACCTGCATGAAACAAAATGTGCAGGATCGTCACCTTCTCCCAAAACCACTCGATTGACTGTTAACTGTTAAGTTCTGGATGAAGTCAGGTGCTTTGTCCCCAAACTGACTCACAAAGGTCTTTTTCTGTAGTTTTATTATGACATATACATTATGTTTTTATTCATATCCATACATATTATTTGTGTTTTTACTTCTACACACTTAAATTTCAAGAAAACACATCACTCTCCTCAAACTCTCCACTGCTGCAGCTCCTCTTTTCAGCCTCTGTCTGAAAAGCGTGGTTTTATCTCCTGACTCTTAAAGCCCCGCCTCCTGACAGCATCCAATTAACTCTCTGTCTTTGCAGAACTTTGACATTCACAAACAACCTGCATAAAATAAAAGGTGGAAAGAAAAACAGAGAAAAGCATCGTTTCACACCTTTTCATCTCGTTCTCCACAAAACAATTTCTGAACCAACTCCGAGCATCTCGTTGTGTTTCCACCTTTCGCTGCTGAGAGAATGACGGATGGCGGTGTCTTCTTTCCCGGGGGGGGGAAGGCCGTTATTCACCGCGAGCGACAGATCACCTGTCATCAAACCGTAAACAGAAGGTCGGCCTCAAAACGTTTGAACAAACGCCACACGCCGTCGAGGGCCGGCCTCCTTTCATCTCACCGTCCATTGTCATCTCAATCATCAATTTATCATATCAGGAAGGCAGCGTGCTCACAGGCGCAAACAGCCGACACACAAATTGGCAAATTTCCTCTGTGTAATCACACCCAGCGGCGGGAACAAAAGAGCAACAACAACACAAAAAAAGGCGAGAGCGAGAGAGGGAGGGAGGGAAGGGTTTGTTTAGAAACAGGAGACGCTGGTGTGGAGTGAGGAGTGAAAAGTGGAGAAGTCTGTCGACGGCTGAAAGTGAGACGAGTCGTAATTTGTTTATTTGTATCTGTCACTTGTGCTTTTGTGAGTTCGGCGTCCAGGCCAAGTGACAGGAAGAGCGTTCAGTCACCTGGACGACTGCCACTCATGTCTTGGATGGTTTGATAATTTCTATCCCTCCTCCTCCTCCTCCTCCTCCTCGACACCTTCTCCTCGACACCTTCTCTCTTATTTAAACTTGCGGCCATGTTTGCTCCACCTGCCAAACACATTAAAATAAACAGTCGCAGGAGCTTTGCGATGTTTTCTCAAGACATATTTCACTTTCCAGTTCAACAGGTTGAGTTGAATTCAAATGGAAGACATGTGACAGGGTAACGCCTTTTCTTTATATTCTTCTTATATTGTCCTGCTTTACCTCTTTCCCCCTCACGTTCATTCCTCTCCTCACTTTTCTCCTTCCCTTATTTGCTCTCCTTCCCTTTAGATTCCTCACTTTCTGTCCTTGTTAACTACTTTCCTCTTACCTCCCTCCATCCTCTTCTCACCTCCTGTCCTTTCTGTAGTTCCTCTCCTCCTTTCGTTTCTTCCTAGTTTTTCTCTCCTCTCTCCTCAACTCACCTCACCTCTACCCTACTCGTCTCCCTTTTCCTCTCCTCATACCTCCCTCCCTCCATCTCCTTCTCTCCTCTCCTCTCCTCATACCTACCTCCGTCCTCGTCTCTCCTCTCTTGGTACACCTTTCTGGTTCTCGGCTCCTTTCCTCCTCTCCTCTTATTTCCTCCTTGGTTGTCTCTCCTCTCCTCTACCCTACTCTTCTCTCTTTTCCTTTCCTCATACCTCCCTCCCTCCATCCTTCTCTCCTCATACCCTCCCTCCGTCCTCGTCTCTTCTCTCTTCCTACACTTTTCTGGTTCTCGGCTCCTTCCCTCCTCTCCTCCTTCTCTCCTCCTTGTTTTCCTCTCCTCTCCTCTCTGGGGAGGATTAGGACAGAGTCCTTTTCATCCTGCTGTAATCCTACACTGGCAACCCAACTCCAACAAGAATAAACATACACACGGACATGCACTCTCTCTCTCTCTCTCTCTCTCACACACACACACACACACATTTTGCTGTGTGACATACATACTGTATGTTCTGGGAGCTTTGCCCAAATAAGACCCTGCTCATATATGACCACATTGCTACGTAGCTCGTAGCTTCACGTGGAAAAATAACATCAGAGAGGATTTTTCTTTTTTATAAACATTTTTCAATAAGTGTTCAGCTCAGCTTCTTCTTCTGCCCCCAAAGAAAGTATTAAGAGTGAGAGAGAGAGACATCAGGAATGAATGGGAGAGAGAGAGAGAGATCTACCTCCCATGTCTCTGCCGGGACTCTGTCAGCTGAGCTGCTCCCCCCCGCTGAGGCCCACAATGGCAGATTGGCAGCACTAATACCACAGCTCGCTTCATCTGGCTGAATTAAAACCCGACTGGAGAAGGGTTATGGGAATCGTTGGCTCAGGGAGAGCTTTTTATTTATTTATTTATTTGTTTCTTGTGTTTTTTTTCTCAGGAATTACGTGTGTGGGCGCATTTTAGGAAAAAAAATCAAATGTAATCAGAGGGATGTAAGCTCAAGGGGTATCAGTCCGGATTAAACACAGAACTAATACAGCTCGGTGCGGAGCTGTTGTTAGCCCTTTATTAAGATGGATGGGTGTTTGTTTTCAAAAGGATGGGGTTTGTGTGTGTGTGTGTGTGTGTCTCTGTGTGTGTGTGTGTGTGTGTGCTGACAGGAAGTGCTTGTGAGGCGAACAGGATGTGCAGGAAGTGTTTGGCTTGGCTCAGCTGGCAGTGAGGTTGTTGCTCGTGAGGATTGCCGATGCAGGGAGGAAGATGGGAAGATTCTCCCACCCCTCTCCCATTTTGTCATCCCGCGTTCACACAGAATCAGATTCCTGTAAACTCAGCCGGGACGGAGACAGACAACTCCAGGAAAACAAATGTGAACTGGACTCTCAGCCCGTCGGCTAATTGAGGCATCAGTCAGTTTTTTATTCCAGAGAGGAACCTGGTCACTCCTGATGGACAAGCTCTCATGTTATATAACAAGTCCATGTTCCCTGCTGTGGAGAGAGAGCATAGTTGTGTAGTGTCAGAAAAGGACAGCGTATGAAAGGAGGGTATGTCGGGACAACACACAGGCAGGGTGGAGATAAGTGTGTTATATCACCCGCTGGGTTGGGGTTTCATGAATTGCTGTAGCAGGGTGTTCATATATCAGTTTCTATAAAAAACCAAACATATCTGAAGATGGAACTGACAAGATATACGAAATAAAAACATCGGAATGTCTTTTAACTTCCTAACCATCACTTTGAGGTGAAATTCCTGCTGTATCGTGAGGGAGAGGAATCATTTCAGCTTCATTTTTATAATTGATTCGTTTGATAAATACAAACCTGATTAAATTATATCTTCACGTGTCTTGAATTCCAAAGAAATTAATTTTTGCTTTAATTATAGGCAATGAAAAGCAGAAACCATCAAGTTTCCCCTTGAAAATGACTTGTTATCACTTATCAAGTCAGTTGCTGATTCACTTTGTGTCACTCGGCTAATCGTTTGAGTTAATTCTCAAATTATATTTTACATTGTTCAAGCAAAGCGTCTTTATGCGAAGCCCAAAATCACCAGATCGTCTCAGTGGGTTAATCAGTCTGATTAGTTTTATTACATCCTCTGTTAGACACTAATAAATTAATCTGCAGCTGTGTGCCTCCTCCGTGATGAACAGATAAGAAAGAAGAGGGAGAGACAGAGAAAGAAAAGACAGACAAATGAAGAAGAAGATAGAGTGAGAGTCGCTTTGCACCGATATCAAATCTCGCACAACAATATGCATTTGTTTGCTGAGACTCAGTTAAAGTTTGGGGAAAGTTTGTGGTTCAGAACCGACTTCAGACAAAACCAGTTTCTCTTTTTTCTTCCTACATCTGAATAAAAACCACAATCTTCCCCCAATCTCCACCAAAGCTCTTTTGTTGCCTGCACCTCACCGCACATGGAGCCCTGGTTGTGAACCGAGGACAGTTGTGTGCTTTGTGCAGTCATCGCCCCCCCCCCCAGCTTCCTTCCAGCGACTCCTCTGCTGTTAATAAACTTGTTGCTTCGTTTCATTCAAAAAACATGTTGCGTCTGAACTCGATTATATATTTCCTCCCAGAACAGAGTTGCTGCCTCAGTTCAGCTGTTTTAAAAAACGTCATTTCAAGGCAACATGGCTGTTCCTGGGTCAGCGCACCCCCCCACTCGTCCAACCATCCACTCGAGGTGGACTCCACCGCTCGGGGAGAATAAACCTCCGTCCACTCTCGTCTCACTTTTTCTTTCCCACAAGAGCCATCATCGGATTTTATTAGTCTCGGGTGTTTTTCTTTCCGCTGAATTGACCGTTTTTGCTGGATCGCGCTCAGATTCAACAACTGTTTTCACACTTCACCAGATGTTCTGGATCCTCGGTGCCAGCGGCGGCTCAGCAGAAAAACATAATTTAGAGTGGGAAACTGTTTCTGAAAATTCAAATGTGTACACGAGGATTTATGGCGTTCTTTCTTTCTTTCTATTCTAACAGTCCGTCCTCTTCTTCTTCTGTTGTTCCCTGAACAGACTCTTCAGGCCAGATGAGCTCCTCCCCCCTGGGCTCGCCCACGTCCCACCGGGGGATGCACCCGTCCCTGCTCAGCCCGACCTCCATGGGACCCTCGGGCTCGCTGCACTCTCCCATCAGCTCGCTGAGCTCGCCCATGAACGGCATGGCCTCGCCCTTCTCCGTCATCAGCTCGCCCATGGGTCCGCACTCCATGAACTCGCCGGGCATGGGCTACGGCCCCAGCGTCAGCCCCCAGGTGAGGCCTGTCACAGATCCACACACACACATAAAGTACACACATACACAAAGTACACACAGCATGTCAAGCATGTCATAAAGGGACAGTATGAAGGGAATATTGTGTCTTCAAGGTCACTTCCTCCCTTGAACATGGAGCGTCACATTAAATATGGCTCATAAATGCTTAAACATGTTTGTACAATGCATCTCACCCACGTCCACAGCCACATATGAACCTGCACATACATGAACACACAGCAGCTAAATGTTACACAACTGCACACGAGTCTGACCTGATTCATCACATTAGGTCAGTGCTGGCTTATCTTGCTCTGAGGATCCAGTGTCAGGCACAGTGTTACCTGCTCGAGGGAAAATAATAAACAAACACTTTTGTTTGTGTTATTAAATTCAGTTTGTTTGTTTGTTTGTGACGACTCTGGGTTTAGTGTTACGAGAAGCCCTGGCCTCATATTACCTCAGGATGATGTTAGTGACTTCCAGGCAGTGAGGTACACAGAGTTTTATGTGTTTTACAGATGTCGTCATGGGCTCAGCATCATACGCTCACTTGTTATGGAGAGAAGTCATGAATTTTGTTTTTTAGAGAACATGTTAGTGTGAAGTTAGCGGCCGGTGTTTGTGCGTATCCTAACTTATTTGTGAAATTTATGTGGAAGTTTTGCTCCAGGTTGTGGTTTCTCATCACAGTATTTGTTATTTCACCAGTTCGCTTGAGTTGTTGATGTCGGATTTGTTTGAAAATTCAAGTAGCAGTCACCTCCACTATTCAAACGTTCATTTAAATCAATACATTTCTGATTTATTAATTTATAAACCGATTTTTAAAAACCAATATGGATTTGATGCCGATACTGACTGTTTTCAAAACCCTGATGACAAAGAAGTGTAGTTGAGGCTTGATATTGAACCGTTTAATCAGAAACTTTATTATAAATATATACTTAAATATAAAAATAGACCACAAATATAACCTTATATATTTGAATTGTTTATTCCACCACATCACTTGAGATTTCTCCGTGTGTTTACCCCTGAACTTTACTACAAACCAACCACACACACACTGCTCACGTGTCAGGTCTTTCTCTTCACACGTCTCAGAAGTGCAACACACACTCACGCAGAGACGCACAACTCTCCAAAGCCTTGACCCCGGCCTTGACCCCGGGCCTCAGTTAATCAAGACCCATTCAAACTGGGATTCCACAGCACGTCAGCTCTGTCACTCTGTCGCCCGTATCTCCATTCTCTCTCTCCTCTCTGTCTTCTGTCCTCTTAATCCCCCTCTCTCTCTCTCTTTTATTATATTTTTTAATTCGCTCTACTCCCTTTCACATCATCTCCCTTTCCTTCTCCCCTCCATCTCTGTTGTTTCTTGCTCCATCAATAAGCCTCAGTTTCTCCTCTTGCATTCACACACACAATTAAGACATCAAAGCCGGCAGTGGCCCAGTTTCCATCTGAAACCATATCTAAAATTGAAATTGTTTCACCAACCCCCCACACCACACCCCTCTCCTCCTCCTCCCCAAAAAGCCTTTTTTTTGTGTTTGTTAATAATTGTGTTAAAGTGCGTCGGCAATGTGACGCTGTTTGGAATTGGGCTCTTCTCGCTATTGTTGAGCTTATCGCCGCCTTCTCAATGAGAGCGTCCCACATGTGACGGAGCTAAGAGTGGATTAGAGACACTTTCAGGAAGTGGACAGAAGCGTCCGTTGCTAGAAAGCTCCCCTCGTTCTCTCTCTCTCTCTCTCTCTCTCTCTCTCTCTCTCTCATTCTCTCTCTCGCTTCCCGATTCTTCTTCACTTTTTTAAAGTCTCACACTTAGCAGAACTTCAGAATCGATACTGAGTGAATTTACTTCCTGTTTCCCTGTTTAGCTTCTACAAGTAGTAAGCAGACATTTAGCAAATAGTGTATAACAAACAATACAACAGTACAATTTAGATTTGAGTATAATTTCAAAGGTCTATACGTTATTGGTCATCGATCACTTACAATAAAACAATATCTTCTTCTGTGATGCTTCTGTTGCCCACAATAATTTATTTATACTCTATTAAAAAGTTTATAACTAACACTACAATTTAGATTTGAGTCTAATTTCAAGAGTCTATAAATGTAGGATATTGGTCGTCGATCACTTCCTCTTTGATGCTTGTGTTGCCCACAATAATAATGGTTGTTAGCAACCTTATTTGTACTGTATCTATGTATAATACTACATTAAATAAGTGTATATTTCTTGTAAATGCTAGATTGTGAACTTGGAATTATGTGTTTTATCAAAGACAAAAACAGGTTTTAGTTTCTCAAAGTACAGTGAGACGAAGAATTGGAATCCAGCTGCTCGTGTTTGTATTGTAACTGAAACTGGACAGTTGCTCCTTCAGGGTGGAGACCAGCAGTTTGTTGTTAGCAGTTGAAGATGGAGCGAGTTGTGCGTGAGGCGCGGCACATTGTGACGAGTCGTGATTTAAGTCAGACGGCGGATGCCACTTGCTCTTAACACTCGGCTGAGTCTTCATGAGCAGTTGAGTGGAACGAGGTCACAGCTCAGCCTCTTCCTCTACTTAACCACCCAGAGCCGACACCCCCGACCAGGCTCACCACACACACACACACAGAAATCACACACTTGTGGGCACACAGATTTGCACTAGTTCTTCGATCTTACTGATATGGTGTCATAAAGACCTTGAATCCTTCCTACTGACCTTACAGTCTCGTAAAAGAAAGTAAACAACACCATAGTTGTTGTGTTTTTATATTTCACTTCCCTCTAAGTCCTTCTCATCACAACCTTGTTTACCATCAACTACAATCGGCTTCTTCTTGTGGCGTAAAAGGATAAAATCCAGGTGAAAATTTGGCCTCCGAGAATAAAAGTCAATCCAAACCACGTCAATAAAACCGAACAATGAGGATTACACCCTCCGCTACATCAAAGACGTCGATGACAAGTTGATGAAAGCCGGGGACGCGATGAACAAAAGTCCCTTTCTTGCCGGAGTCTTCCCGGAGTCTCTCGTCCTCCCAGAGCCAAAACCACATGTGAGGACAGAGACGGTCCTTTATCATCAGCCAATCCTTACATCTCCAACTGCAGTGCTTCCCCTTCAGTCCACAGACACACACACACACACGCTGACTGTGCTTTTATTTTGTTGGTTTGTCGTCCTCTGGTCGGTGCGTCCCAGTCATCTTCTGTGTGTATTGTTCCAGATCAGAAAAACATGTGCATTGTTTTCCGACGGCCACACACACGCCAACAAACGCATTGTGACTCTGATAATCTGTCCCTCAGGTCTTTCACCTTCGGGGACAAACACAGATTTGCCTTTGTTTGAGTTAAATGAAGGCAGGCGATGGCGAGACGTGTCCTCGGGCTTTTCCCATTAGCACGAGACCCATCAGTGGTCGTGTCTGCGGGTTTTCGAACTCGCAGACAACTCGGACCGTCCCTTCGATCACAGGCGCCGCAACTCTCCGAGCAGCTGGAGGAGATTAGGCTCCGGGGTCGGGAAGACATTTTACACTTCGGATGACAATGGTGGGACTTGTGTGTCTGTTGTTCTTCGCGGGAAAAGAGGACGGCTGGTGGTGGTGGTGGTGGTAGGGGGGGGTTCCTTTATCATCGGAACCACTGCCGACTCGCATTTTCCACAGCCTCTAACCGCCTGGTTTCCTCCCTGAGAATCCTAAACCAACAACAAGGCCTCCAGTGTCTCTCCCAAAGAAAACACACATAAAGCACAGAAAGTTGTTTTCTTGGAAGTCGGGAAACTAACGTGAAGAAGGTGTAAATGTTTTACAAGAAATGGAACACACTCTTAATACGCTGTAAATGAGCCGGTGGGGCGCTGATGTCATGCAGCGGCGTTTTGGGTACGGCCGTGTTTTAGGTTGTGGGTCGCCTGGAGACCGACACACAACACACACACACACACATATAGGAGAGAGAGAGAGAGGGAGAGAGAGAGAGAGGTGGACCTCAGGCCCCTCTTCCTGTGTGGGAGTAATAAAGGTCCATTCCGCGGCTCGGGTCTTTGATGGACCTCGCTGTAGTCACTTTGCATGACATCACCGCTGCATGGCTCTAATGGACGCACAAAGAGCCAGTGTGTGTGTGGAGTCCCAGGGGAACAGTTAAGGCTCTCTAACGTCAATCAACCCTCAAATGGATAGGGGGGGGGGAGGGAAGCTGTCTCCAGGTAGCAATTAGAAGCCCTTTTCCCCCCCTACCCTTGTACTGGTAGTTCAAGGAAGTGTAACTAATGTGTAGAACTAATTAAGTTGTGCCTCACGACAAGTTTCGTAAACAAGTCTTCAATTCTTCTTAGTTTTATCGTGAAGAAAACTTCAATATTTATACAGCCGGGTCTTTTTTTATCTTATTCCCCCTGTTACATACAGTTAACTTTAACGTATTTTAGAAATTTAATTTCTTTCAATCACACAAGTCGAGTGTTTCTCAACACAAAACACAAACAGTGATACTTTCATATCCACGTGCAGGATCTGTTTGTAAAGATGAGACTGATGAGCTTTGGATTCAGAGGAATTTCCCCTTCTACTTTTTTCTTTTCTTTTCCTCTCAGACCCCCAAGTTATCAATTCTTCTTAGTTTTTATCGTGAAGAAAACTTCAATATTCTTACAGCCGGGTTTTTTTTTTATCAAATTCACCCTGTTACATTCAGTTAACTTTAACGTATTTTAGAAGGAAGAGTCTGATTTGTTTAGTTACTTTTTGATTTTGATGCAATTTACCTTGCGTCCGTCTCATGTTAAAACCTTCTCTGCAGTGAAGGCTTTTATTTTGAAATGTAAAGTCCGAGTTTAATCAAACGAGTCGAATGTTTCTCAACACAAAACACAAACAGTGATACTTTCTTATTCTATTTTATTTTTCTCTTGAGCTGTATATATATATATTTTTAGATATATATATTTTATTTTCTATTTTAAATTTTTGTTATTCTATTTTATACTATTTCTATCTTATTTTTTGGGTTGTAATTATTGAGCATTGCTAGAAGAGAGCCTGTGACTAGATATTGCCAGCGACTACTTGATGTTATTTTTGTGCATTTGATAATAAAAATCTTGAATCTTGAATCCGTTTGTCGAGATGAGGCTGATGAGCTTTGGATTCAGAGGAATTTCCTCCTTCAACTTTGTTCTTCTCTTTACTGAGGCGTCCTCTCACACATACCTTAGGCCATCATTTGAGAAGTGACAGTGTATAGCATGATAACACTGGGGCCTGTGTGTGTTCTGTGTGTGTGGGGGGGGGGGCCACACAGGAGACAAGCCCTTCAGGAGGTGGCAGCTATACGGGATAGAAACGGTAACATTGGGTTTAGGTTTCAGAGAAGCAGCCTCCTAATGCAGACTTCTAGACGTTGTGTTTTTTTTGAACGCCTCCGGGGACACACATTTATTTTAAAGCTTCAAATAATCCCTTTAGGGTTTTAATGGCATCTGCTGGTGTGATCTTACAGCAGCTCAACACTGTGTGTGGACAGACGGGAACACCGTGGCCTGTCTGTGAAGTGCGATGACGCGCTCTCTCTCTCTCCGGGACTGATTCCATTCTTCTTCTTCACTCGTTACACACACCTGTACACGTTTCTGTGGCTCGGTGCAGGAAGTAGTTACCGACTCTCTCAGCGCGATTGGTCACGCAGGGAAAAGCAAAAGCCCACAACAAAGGGAAAAGCTCTGAGCTGAGAGGATGAAGGAGGCAAACGCTGGTCAAACAGCATTTTGGGGAAAAACTGACATTGTTGTAACTTGCTGAGACTCGTGGTGCTTCAGGGTTTTATTCTTTACTTCCCAGGCGGTGAGTGATTGACAGCTGTCATGTCGGGCTGGAAGGTCAAAGATGGAACTGTTTGTGATTAGTGTGCTAATCGTTGAATAGCAGCCTGTGAGCTGAAAGGCGTAAATTATTATAAAAGTGTGACATGACAACATATTAACAATGTTTTCCACTTCGTTTTCACCAATTGTATTGACTGCTGCTGTGGTTGATTGATAATTAAGATAAGTTAAATGTGTATTCACCTCGGAAGTTCCCATTTCCCGACTTTTGAAGTCCGACTTTCGTATGTTCATGTCTTTTAAAGTACACATTGACACCTCTGTCCAGTATTAACGTAACAACCAAAAGCAAAGAAAAGGAATCAGTTGTGACGGGTAAACAAATGATTCAAAAACATCTGTGCATGTTAATCATAAAAACATCTGTATTGTTTGTTAAAGAGACGGTTTGTACAGTTTGCACGTAACACAAGTTCAAAGTTGTAACTTGCTGAGACTCGAGGAGCTTCAGGGTTTTTCTGCCACATTATTCTTTACTTCCCAGGCGATGAGTGATTGACAGCTGTCATGTCGAGCTGGAAGGTCAAAGATGGAACTGTTTGTGATTAGTGTGCTAATTGTTGAATAGCAGCCTGTGAGCTAAAAGGCGTAAATGTGCATGTGTTTAGACGTTGGAATGTGGAAAAAACATGGACGCTGTTAACAAATTGTGTTTTATTTGTTGTGTTCAGTTGTTTAAACGACACCTTGACACCTCTGTCCAATATTAACGTAGAAAAGGAATCAGTTGTGACCGGTAAACAAATGATTCAAAAACATCTGTGCATGTTGATCATAAAAACATCTGTATTATATCTATTAAAAAGACGGTTTGTACAATTTGCACGTAGCAGAAGTTAAAAGTTGAAGTCAGGAGCTTCCATTAAGAGCCACTTGTAAATTGATGTGAATGAATTTTTAAAAATGATGAGATCGAATGCACCAACATTTTCGTAGCTGCTGATCTGACATGAAATTTACACATGAACACACTATTCTATCATTATTAATTATTCCTGCTGCAATATGGAAAATTGCAGCGGAAGTGGATTCGTGGTGAACGGCCGGACGATAATGGACTCACTAGAAAATTAATCTCGGGACTGGGTCTCGCTGGTTTGACCCTGAAAATACTTCCTGGTCCATCTCGAGGTGATAAGTTACTCGGTGAAGAGTGTTTTCAATGACTCGCTGGAGGACGTGGACCCGCGGACGCTGGACAGACAAGTGGGACACTCACGCCTTGATTTAGCTTTGGAAAATGGAAATGCTAATTGCTCGTTTGACATTGGAGATGAATGGCCAGATAACTGCTGGAAGACTTCCTAATGGCTCGAGAAACGCCTCGTTCATCACCCAATGACAGCTGGGCGACATAAATAAGCTTATTATTACATGTCGCAGATTTCTTTGCTGCAGTTAGAGTTTACGGAACTGGTTCTCCCGCTCATGTTTGAACCATAGACTGTAAATTAAAGATGGACGACGTGTCTCCACTTGCTCCCATGTTCCAGAAAGGAGGCCAGAATATCCTTGGGTATGGAAATTGCAATCTTGCGGTGATGACATCATTTGAGTCTCCGCCGTAATTATCAGGAGACAGAGTCTGTCTCAGCTGTCAATCATGACTGTTCACCTTGGTTACTAGGAAATGTCATTAATTCTCAATAAATGGAAATCTGTTTATTCCACTTCAATTCTTAATTTCACTTTGAAAAAGATCAGGAGAAGTCCCTGGTTACATATTGCGTACACGTTGCCATGGTGACTGCGAGATTAGCACTAATATAAAAGAGCTATATGTAGGAGCTGCTGTGTCAGTGGCACCTGTCGCACTGTCTCCTATTAAAACACACGTACAGTTACTGTAAAACATAAACAGACGCTCATGCATTCACACACAAGATCCAGAAACACGTGCAGAGACGAACAAACAAACACACAAACACACACACAGACACACACACAGGCATGAAACTGGCACAAAAATAAAAAAATGCATGTATTCATGCCGTGGACCCTTTGTGCACACACACTCTCCCATGGATGCCACAAAGACTTAGACACACACACACACACACACACACACACACACACATTCTGCCACTCTCTCGGCATCACTCTGCGTATTCCCCCCCCTCCTCTGCCGTAAGGCTCGCTGTCTTTCATGCAGCTGATCGTCTTAATATCCTCCTTTTTCACTGTAACAACAGTTTCTGTCAAAGCACACACACACACACACACACACAGACACACACACAGGCGAGTGCCAGCAGTGCTTGTGATGATTCATTTTATCTGTTGTGGCACAGCGGGGGGGCGAGTGTTGGAAAACCTCCGAGCTGTCTAGAATAATGTCTGCCTCTCCTAAACTCTCTCTCTCCACCGGGAGGGACGAGCGAGAGTTTTATTACAACTGAGTGACAATAACAATGGAGCCGTTTTACAATGCGGCGAGGATTTATTTAGTGTCACGATAAAACTTTAGGAACAGTTAATGAATGATTTACAGATTCACTTACAGATCATTAATAAGCCATTAGAGTAAATTAAACTATTCTTGTTATGTTGATCTTTCATTGTCTGAAAACTTTCCAATATCAAGAGGAAGAAGATGAAATGTTAAAAAGCCAAACTTGTTACTTTTCAAATATGTAAACAGGTTATTGTTGATCTGTAGAAAATGTTTTGTGTGATTAAGCATCAATGAAGTCGTTACTGATGACCTATTTAATGTGAACTGTCTCGTGTTAAAAGCTTCATCTATTATTCATCTTATTTTGAAAAGGTGGCACAGAGTTTTGATCTTGATCCTATGTTTTTTTTGGGAGGGTGTTGGGGGGGGTTGACGTACAGTACATTTCTTTTCAGATGCTGATCAGTCGAGGGAATTCATGTCGGCGCAGGGACGGGTTTCTAAAACATCTGGAGATTTATCTTTGCTCAGAATATACAGTAGGATCCCAGTGAGGTTTCTCTTCCAAGGAAAGTCTGCATGATTAACATTAGAATTATCAAATCGTGCTCGTAGAATTTTTAACAAGTACAGTTTTAATTAGAATCACACTTATTACTCCGCCAAGGCCATGAAATCAGTATCTCCGCTGCAGAAGAATGATAAACCAAATAAAATCTGATGAAAACACATTTCAATCTGCTAGATTTAGATGTTTCAAAATCAAATTGTGGACTCATGAATTATTCATTTTGCCAAGGAGGTTATGTTTTCACCCGTGTCTTTGTTTGCTGGTTTGTAAGGAAACTACACAAAATAACTTTACCACGAAAGTTAGTGGAAGGATGTAGGTCCGGAAAGAAGCCATTGAAATTTTATGTGGATGTTGGGAACAATACAAAATTGGACAAACTTAGATACCGATATCGATGAGTTTCGCAAAAATCTGTTTACTAGTTTTTGCATAATCCTGCTGACGAACAAACTTAAAACATAACCTCCTTGGTGGAGATAATAATATAAAAAAAATAGATTTAATTTGGACAGTAATTCCCTGAAACCATCGAGTCATATTCATCTCTCCGATGAAAACACATTTCAATCTGCTTGATTTAGATTTTTATGTGGATCCAAACCAAATTGTGGAGCCATGAATTATTAATTTCGCCGAGGAGGTTATGTTTTCACCCGTGTCTTTGTTTGCTGGTTTGTAAGGAAGCTACACAAAAATAACTTTCCCATGAAACTTGGTGGAAGGATGTTGGTCTGGAAAGAAGACATTGGAATTTGATTTGGAGGCTGGGAAATGATTTTGGGCGTTTTTCACCAAAACCGGACAAACTTAGATACTGATTTCGATATTCGCAGAAATCTGTTGACTTAGTTTTTGTATAATCCTGTTGACAAACAAACAAACAAGAGTTTAAACATAATTTCCTTGGCGGACATAATATAAAAAATATATAATTAATTTTGACGGTTATTCCCTGAAACCATTGAGTCATATTCATATCTCCGTCCTGTTCCCTTCCTGAGTTTAACTCTTCAGTTCCACGACAGGCATATTTGCAGACGACCCCTAACTTCCTCCACAAATAGCCGAGCTGCGGTGACGAGTTATTCCAACGTATCGTGCTCTCGCCCGCGTGCCCGTGGCTTCGTGGTCGTTCCAGAGCCGCGTGTGTTCAAACAGGTGCCGTTAGAAAACCTGTAACTGATCCCGAAGGGCAGCTCACTGTGAACGCACCCTGAAGGCCACTGAAGAGCAGGCCCATTAACACACGGCCCCTTATGTAAAACCCGATCCCCCCCATCTCCGCTGATACGTGTCCAGATAAGACTCCGACACACTAACACACACACACACACACACACACACTCCACAGGGGAGGAGGGGTTCTCACTCATTCCTCTCATACTTTACGGAGCTGTCGAGATAAGTTTGCTTTGAGAAGGAAGCGATTGTCGTGAGGTGTCAGAGGTCAAAGGTGACGCACGGTGGGGGGATGGGGGGGTTATCAGGAGGTGACATCATGACCTGATCCCTGTCTTCACCTCTCAGGAGGCAGCTGGTTGTGTGTTGTCTCCTGTCAACACAAGATTTGTATCCCGCACACTCTCCGCTCCTCCGAAACTCGCCTTGAAGTAAAAGTAAATTAAAGTTACAACACCTTTTTTTTTTTCTTAATCATTCTCTGGGAGGAAACTACGGTTGATTGAGTTTGAGATCGTAAAAAAAGAAAAGAAAAGAAAAGTAGAACGTTCTATTCCTGGCCGTGTTTCTTCCTGTAAGGGCGTTTCTTTTTTTAAAGAGAGAATTCTGTGAGTGTAACTTTCTCCGTGTTGAAAAGAAACACACAAAAAGGAGAAGGTGCCCTTGAACTGGAAAGCGAGTGAAGTTCCACACGAGGTTTGTGCGTTGAGGAGCGGAGCGCCAGGATTTGATGTCTCCGTTTGAAGTGTCTTTATGTGCAGAGTCTGTGCTCTGACTCGCTGAATCCAGCTAAGCCCGTCTTAAGCAGAGTTCTCCACTGTCTGCGCTCGTCTTCCCTCTTCTCCTCCGCTCACTCGGGGGACAGATCTATCGCTTTTCACTTCGCCCGCCGTGCGTTGTTGTCGTAGAATACTAATAGTTTACAGCACCTGCTCCGGAGCCAGTAACGACTCTTTCTATTAAAGTGAAACACGAGTGAGGAGGAGGACAACAGGGAGCCGGGCCGACGCACAACACAAACAACTTTGTATATCTCATCGCTGATTGTAGACAATAATCAAATATATGGGAATTAGGTTGATTTATTGAATATGAATCTGTCTGGTTTTTTTTTCCAGTGGTTATTGTTGTGCCTGTAGTGCAGAACAGACTGATCGATTAGTTGATTGACAGGAGATTAAAAGACTGCAATATTTTATACATGATCCATCATAACACTTTAATAGTTCCAGCTTCTCAAAGCAACTTTAAGATGTGACAGAACCTGTGATGGCTCTTTTTTACCATATTTTGAAATCCAAAAATATGATTAGGGAAATAAGTTTATAGGAAAAGGACACATAAAATGTATATATTTGGGACTTTAATATCTATATATTTGCTATATTTGTAATTTCATCAGTTTTACTTCATTTTAATTGTAGTATTGTTTCTTTGTTTTACCCTGTTGCTATGCAAATATAGCTAATTGTAATTATTATCAATAGTATATAAATCTAGTTATTCATTTAAAAGCTTCCAATCAAATCTTTATGAAAGTATTGAGCACTTTTGATTTACAACGTAGAAATGTTTTGTTATAAAGAAGTGAGTTCACAAATTACCTTTTTTTAAACAAGTTTTCAACCACAAACTTAAAACTTCTTTAATATTTTAGTGGAGTTCACAAAATTTTTGCGTGAAACATAAAATATGAACCTAATATATAGTTTATCTTTTACCAGTAGCCCTTTACTAAAGAACCCAGCAGCCCTCCGCTCTGCAGGACCCGACTCTCCTCTGAGGAAACATTAATTCAACATCCGTACATGTTTGAATATTTCATCAATGTGCCCGAGCCAGCGGGGGGGGACACGGGACAAATAATCACATACGTGCAGAATCTGACACCCACGAGCACAGAGACACACACACACAAACACACACACACACACAAACACACACACACACTGTACTGGATGTACTGATCCAATGTCCTCAAAAACATGTTGCGTCACTTCAGGAGCTGGTGTCGGTTTGTTGTTCTTTTGTCCCACATTTCCCGTCCTTGATGTTTAAATGTCCCTCGTCTGTCCCTCTCCCTCAAGTCTGTCAAAGTTTTTAAAAAGGGGAAGTCTCCTCCGAAGACAGAAACAGTGAGTAAGAGAGAGAGAGGATCATCGGGGGGGTTTCCCAAAGACGTGTGTACACCCAGCTGGAGGGTCACATGCGTGTGTGTGTGTGTGTGTTGAAGTGGTGGTGGGCACATGTATTCTATTTCCAGAACCAGCCCTGAGCCACTTTAATCCCCCCCGCCTTGCCTCCTCCGTGGGCATGGTCCGAAGAGAAAGAAAGAAAAAGGTCCCCCCCCCCCTCGGCCTGCCCACCCTACCCCACCGTGGGGGGGGGCAGTGTCTCTGAGATTGTGTTGCAGGTTGAACTGGAAATAGATTGTGAGAGGAAGAGACTTCAGACAGAAGGTTTGAGAGAATCTCAGGCTCTGTTAGCTACGGGGGGGAAAGAGACTCAGACGTTTAACTGAGGTAAGGCCCTGTGTTGTGTGCATGCGTGTGTGTGTGGGGGGGGGGGGGACGACACACACTGAGATGTGGGTGTGTGTGCACACGCCGCCACAGCTGGTCCCAAACAAGTGATGCAGCTCTATTGGTCCCTTTGTGTCATCGAGACGCTTTTCTTAAAAAATCAGCTTATTCCCGGCGGAAAAAAGCCTTTTTTTATAAATAAATAAACATTCTTATTCTCCCGTGTGTCGGCTTTGAATTTAGATATTGCAAATTATACATTTTTGACAGTTTAAAACTCCAACTCCATCAATATTCTGAAGCTTTCCTTTCGTTAATATTGAAATTATGTGTCAAATACCAGGAGAAAGGCTCTGCAGCATAATAACCACAGAATAATCTCATTATTTCTGATTTCCTGAAGCTTAAGCCTCTCGTGTGTGTACGTTGCATTCAGTCTGTATTTGTGTAAACAGGGTGTGAGGAGCCGGCCAGGGGTTTGTTGGTGTCGGGGTGTGAATTGAACATTTTCATGACGTGGACGGCTTTAACCTTTTCAACCCACGATGCCCGGGCACTGGATTCATCTCTCAATAGCAGGGCAAAGCATTCAGGTTCCCATGACAACAGCACATACGTGATGCTGACTGCTGTGGACGTGTGTGTTTTTGAAATGATGCAGAAGACAGTTTCGATGGAAGCGTGACGTGTCGTCGCTCCGGGCGAAGATGAACGTGGCGTTGCTGATATTTGAAGTTTTCTTATGAGGAATCAAACGTAAGATGACCAGATGCCAGAAGGTGAAATGAAGAGGGAGGAGCCACAGAAGCTCCATGTGCTCACTCTGACATATCTACTGTATGTCAGACGCATGGGGTAATCCTCTGTATTGTAGTATACAGTACAGTGTGTAAGTTTACTGCACAGGAATACTTCTGTTTGTGTAGTAAAGTGTAGATACTTTAAGGCCGGGTTTGGACAAAGGTTTTGAAATGATGTTCAGGCTCGAGTCACAAAAAGAAGAATATCTGTTTGGTTCTGCAAATTTTCTCTTGGAATCAGACAGAAAATTGTCTTTTGACCTTTATGGTTTGATAACAGATAGTTCACTTTGTTCTGGTGTTTTTTCTCGGTAGTGTCAGATAACTTTTGACTTTCCTGGTTCAATGCATTTGATTATTAATCGCTGCAGCAGTTAGAGCTGCAGGTGTGTATCGATCACAACGAGAGAAATGAGGACGTGAGATAAAACAAATATCTGAAGTTCAGGTTTTTATTCATTTCAATTATTTCAGAAAATGGGGTTAAAAAATACATGTCACGGTTTCTCAGAGGAGAGTTTTTCGATTTGATTAATGATCAATTAGGTTTCCATCAATTGACCGATGGATTCCAAGATTAATCTTTGCAGGAAATTAGGAAAATAATCAATAGTTTCAGACCCAGAATTAATGAGGGACATTTCTCTCTCTATGCCTCTGTCCACAGTTTGGGTTGTGCTGTGTATATATATATATATCGTGTTTTGGAGAGCACATTGTTATCAGTGGTGTGTACAACTCCATGTTCTCCCATTGTACACAACTAATGCACAAACGAGAGCAGAGGAAGATAGGCTCTGTTTGCCTCATCGTTAGAAGAACAACATGTCTTGACCGATCCCTGCAGACGGAGACAGGCCTGCTCTGTTATGGAAGAAGCTAAATTTAGAGCTGAAACGTGTTTGTGTGCTGTCTGAGTCTCGTGTGCAGTAACTTAATGAAAACACGTCTGGCTATACGACCCATGCGGCTGCCGTGCCAACTCTCTACGCTCTGTTGTGGCTGAAACGGTTTTCTGTTTCTCTCTCTTCCTCCTCCAGTCTCGTGTAATGTTTTCATTGCCCCAGTCAAGCAGGGTTGTGCTTTTTTTACTTTTTTGTTTTTTTACTCAGATGGTGCTAATGGTTCGTTAGCTTCTGTGCCTTCTAGTGCATTTAGTGTTTTAGGATAAACTCCTCTGGAAACACCATGTAGCTAGTTGGAATAATTAGTCTCCCATCGCTCGGTGCTCTTATCAAAAAGCCAGTGGAGGTCACGTAGAGATGTATTTTATCTCTTTTCAGAGAGGCAGGAAGCGGCGATTGAAGCGAGACCCAAGGCTGCTAAAACAAATGCTGTATCTTCATTCCGCTGTACTGTTAAATCTTGCAGGCGAGTTGTGCTGGAGCTGAACATTTGGCAGCCAGCGGGGCTTGTTGAGCGCATGAATAAAAGAGTTCCTGGGGTGGAGTGGTGCAGGATCCTGCTGCGCCAGATTTAGATCTGAAACAGAAGGGGGGGAGTAGGAGGGAGGAGAGGAGAGATGGAGGGAGAAGTGAACGAAGGCAAAGAGAGCTGCTGCGGCTGACCATCTGTATCCAGGATCACAAGTCACAACATCCTTTCTCACTCGCTGCTTTGCACAAATTGTTCAGGACAATCTGCGAGAAACAACTCTTCTATGATTTTTATATCTCAAAAACCTCTCTCCCTCCTCTGCAGTCCTGGCGCTCGCTCAACACTCAATGTCACCGGGAAAAACTATGCTGCATCAGATAAAGCTAAATGTGTCCGACCCGTGTGCCGTCGCCCTGTGTGGCCTTGTGTGTGCGCTCGAGCTGCTTTGTGACCTGTCGGGCGTGTGTGTGTGTTTGTGTGTGTTGATGTTCCAGCTGAACTCGCCCATGCACTCGGTCAGCAGCACGGAGGACATCAAGCCGCCGCTGGGTCTCAACGGCGTGATGAAGGTCCCGGCCCAGCCCTCCAGCACGGCGCTGTCGCTCACCAAACACATCTGCGCCATCTGTGGGGACCGCTCCTCAGGTGAGAGACCACCGACTACTGTTATATCAGCTAGGTCTCTATATTAAAATGATGAATTGTTGAATTATTGACAAACTCTGACCAGAAAGTCCAGGGAACTCCTTGTATAATTCAAAGAAAGAAGCATTTGAAGCATCTGAAATGAAATGTTTAGGCTCCATTGTGCTTGTTCGCTCTTTCCAGCGTGAGGGTGAGATCTTGCAATATAATAGATCGCCTTAAGATGATATATGTTGTGTTTTGACGCTGTACAAATAACATCGTATTGAATGTGGTGTAAAAATAAATTCCCCTGCAGCAAGACTCCGATTACACAAGACTCCGTCATCGCCTGTTGGAAATTAAACCAGAGAATTACTCCATCCAGAGTCTCTGACCACACGGAGAAACCTCCTGAGAAGATCCACAGATGAACTCTGGTCAGGGGGACGGCTCTGGCAGGAACTCCAGACTGCAGCCGCACGCAGTGGGAGAACTTCCTGGAAGCTGGACCATCGGTGGAGGTCTTTACAGATCTGGGAGCCGCTCCTGACAAAATTAATATTAGCACAGCAGCAGCAGCAAGGGCACATGAGACAATATGAAATCATGAGGCAAAGGATTGTTCGGTCTGATGAAACCAAAACCTCAATTCCACTCTGACTGAAATAGAGAAGCATTGTGTCTTAGGGGGAAACCCGGCCCCCCCGTCCATCACTCATCTCATCGCACCCCCGACTGTGAAACATGGCGACGCCTGCACCACTGTGGAGCGGGGGGGCGTTTTCTTTCTTGCAGCTGGAGAGAAATACAACTGAAGGCAGATTTAGAAATCAAACTGTGGTTACACTACAACAATGTTAGTGTGGTAGTGTGGTAACTGCCCCTGGTGAGCCCGCGGACTGGGAAACAAAAGATGAATTCAGGATTTATCTTGATACCTGATGGCATCAAGCAAATTTTTCCTGGAAACCCCCAACTCCAGGGAACTGGTGTATTCACCGGGAGAGAACACACAACAGATGCAAAACTGCAAAGCAAAGACGTAAAAGATCAACAAGATCCAAGAGGTTTTGGCGTAAAGGGCAGACGCCTTTGTTTGTTTTTTTTTGGAATATTTTATTTTTCCAAATATTTACAACATTACAGAAAATTACATAACAAAATAAAAAAAACACACAGATGAAATAAAACTAATTAAATAAATAAAATAAATAATTCCCCCCACCCAAAGAGAAAAAGAAAAAAAAAAGTTGGTGCATAGGATGGCAGACGCCTTTGTTGATCCGCTCTAAACAAAGATTGATTGCTGCAGCTGAATTCATACGTCATGTTTTTGCCTCCTGGGGCTCTACTCAGGCTCCGCCTCTCGCCTTAAGATTTGCCAGTTTATGACTTTGACATTTTCCTTCTTTGTTCTAAATATGTGAAAGAAGAACTCCAGAAATTGTCCGGACCCAATCTATTGGACACGGTAATGAAAATAATCATCCATGCAATGTCGCGCAGATTCCCATTACATTACATACTTTCATTTTTGTTGATATCGCCGAACATTTCTGAAAATGTCCCTGTTTTAGATTCAAATCGAGATTCTCCTTTCTAGTTTCAAGGGAATATTCCACTGCACAGGTTCCCACTTGTTACCTCGAACAGAAAATATCATTATTGGTGATAATCTTGTGGACCTTTATTGACCTTTCACGCAGCACATGCTCACTCCAGGGCTCTGTTAATCACGGATAATCATTCGGTAAAAGGAGCTAGCTAAACCACCGTAACCACACAAGCATCTAACCCATGTTCCCGGCTGCTGTTAGCCTCGAGCTAACGATTCAAACTGTCTCCTCTGCAGAATCGCACGGCGAACAAATAACTCTGTGTTTGACTGTCGCACCAAAATAACCATGAAACAATCTCCGCCCCCGGGATGAAGCTGGACGTGTAATTCAGTGGACAATTTTAGTGTCGTCCTGCGTCATCGGTCCTCAAAACAATGGTTTTTAGCAGGTCATGCTTCATTTGACTGTGTCCAGAGACTTTATTTGTGGAAAGAGGCTACAAAGAATCACTTAACGAGGGAATAGAAATGGACTTCATCCTTCACAGATAACAAGAGGGAGCTGTTGTGGACGACAGAACCGAAACACGACATCACTGGCCGGCCTGCAGCTTATTGTCAGAAGAAGACCCCTCTTTTCCCCCCAGTTCAAATCATGCTCTCTTTAACTGCTCTGTATTTGCATTTGACTCTTTATTTAACTTTTTATATCTTTTATACCCTTTTGTTTTGTTTTATATACAGTTATTTATTTCTTATGTAAAGTTCTTATTGTGTTTTTATGCTTTATGTTAAATGTATGCACCTATTTACCAAAGAAAATTCCAGGTAGGTGTAAACCTACTTGGCAATAAATCCTTTCTGCTTTTCTGATTTGTAGCTGGCTTTGCATATAAGCTATTCCTGCATGCTACAGTTTCTTGAAGAACAGTTAAAAAGACTTTGTCGTCCAGCGTTTATCTCCAATATTTACTTTTTAAAATATGAAGAATTCACAACAGAGTTTGGTTTGTTTGTTTCTACGACAGTTCTTCTGGTTCAAGAAGCCGGGGATCATGGGTAATATCCACCGTTGAGTTGTCTCCCTCACTGTTTCACCACTAACCATCACCTCCTTGTCTCCCCTCAGGTAAACACTACGGGGTTTACAGCTGCGAAGGCTGCAAAGGTTTTTTCAAACGGACGGTGCGCAAGGATCTGACCTACACCTGCCGCGACAGCAAGGACTGTGTCATCGACAAACGCCAGAGGAACCGCTGCCAGTACTGCCGCTACCAGAAGTGTTTAGCGATGGGCATGAAGAGAGAAGGTACAGCACATACCGTTGAGGATAAAGTCCGACTTACCCATTCCCGCCATGCTGTACTAATCCACACAGACCCACATTAACATACAGATCGATTTAATGCATAATAGTGCATGTAATGAATGTGTTTGATATATTTGCTGCCAGAAACACACCTGAACACCTGCATAATATTGGGTAATGAAGTTGGAGTGGGAAGTGTATTACCGGTGGGAGCCAATCACAACCAGTTAAATCACGTAATCTCATTCCCCTTTAGAAGCAGATTGACTCCACTTGTCCCTGCAAGTCATTTATTTTCACAACACTTCAGAGACGAGAGTGTTCAAACTCTGTAGAAACAATATACAACGCAGACTTTTAAAAGAAATATTGTGCTTCCTTTATTTTGCAAACCCACCGCTTTGCCTTTTCAGAGACATAAAATCAAATTTACTTTGATTTAAACTCTGCAAGTGCTAAAGAGTTACTGAAGCCGACCGGGGATACGACTCTAACGTTAGATTAAGTTTCCTTTTATTTGCCTCTTATGAGTAAATCAGCTTGTTTCCTGCCTCTATTAAATTGTGCAGAAGCACTTGCAGCTGTGATACTGCTCTACGTCCTGCTGTGCATTTGGAAGCCTCAGCCAATTTTTCTTCTTCAAGCACTTCTTTTTTTTGGGGGGTAGAGAAATAATGCATTCAGCTGTTGCAACCCCGAGGAATCCGGCAGTAAGTGGATGTGGAAGCGGAGAGAGGGTTTGTGAGAACAGGCCGTCCTGGGGGAGCTCGCCGACGTAGACTGGAGGAATAAAAAAAAAAGAAACACAACGATGGATCTGTGTTCGAACTTCAGCTTCTGAATGTCACCACTCGTGCACTTAATGATGAGCACAAACCCAAACTGCTTTCAGAACAAGCTCCCCAGTTATCCGCCTCTTTTTTTTCCCGAGCACAAAGTTTCCGTGGAACTCAAGACGCAACAATTTGATCAAAGCACTCAAACGGAATAACGTCTTATAATTACACAGCCAAATGAACATGTGCACCGCATTCCTCAAATTACAGACTGCGGATTGGAATGCGTACTACTGTGTCCTTTTGAAATGGATGCAGTGATTCAATCAGCCACTCGATGAAGCCACAGACAGAGAGAGCAGTTGTAGTCGGAGGACAGACCGTTAATCAAAGCGTCCCTTTAAAATCATATATTTAGTCTGAGTGTACGTTGGGTAAACGGGTTAAACGGGAATTGAAAGAGGCAACGACGTCTCTTTCAATTCACATTTAATCAGGAAGGACACATAATGGATCTGCCTCGGATTAGTGAAGTGTTTTCAAATGTTTTTCATTGCGTGAAAGAGTTTTAAACCACACATTTCGCTCTGAGGCAAAAAAGAAAACAAATATTTAAATTGAAAAGAAACACTAATGAGACATTTATTGTGGTATTTATCGATTTCAGCTGATATCACTATAAGAAGTGATTAATTTGCTCATTGATTCAGTCACTGATTGTAAACCTTTATATCCTTGAATTTCCTTGAACCAAACTATTCATTATTAGTCTATCAGATGCACATGTGAATTAATATTCAGGGTCTTACTCCTCTTACAGACAGTCTTAAATGTCAAAGGTTGACCAAGCTCTTAGTTTCTGCCTGTGATTGGAGCATTATAAGGGAATGGGTGTGGTCTAGGATCTGCAGGTGCAAGAGCCAGATCTCAGACTTCCTTCAGACCAGAGTTGCTCTGCTCCACCGGATCATGACTAACTCTTCCCTGAATACTAAGAAGGTGAAGTAGAATTAAAAGAAACTGCACGTGAAGACCTTATATCCATTTATCTGGACGGGAGCAGCGTGGACTTACAGACGTTTCCACGCAGACGTTCTCTTTTAATGCATCGACCTGATCGCCTGCATCCTCACAGACAGAGATTGTCTCTTAATCACAGGCCGTGTTGAACTTGCACTTGTTTGATAACGGCACTTATCCATCTCCAGACTTTTTTAGAGCGATGCTACGTTGTAAATATTGGGTTTGCAAATACCTTGGGTGGAGTACTAAAACAGAAAATACAGGAAAAGTCGACCTTCAGTAAAGACAAAGCAATGACAGGCGTTCATTGACCTTTGACCTGGTTCAAATAAAACAGAGCAAAATATTAATTAATAACAGAGATGGATAAATGTCCCTTAAAACAACAGAAAATCTAAAAAAAATGAAAATATGACAATTTAAAAAAAAAATGTGTTAAATAAAAAGACAGATGTCCGTCCCAGGTGGCGAGTGTCCGAGGAGACGTCTTCCAGGACAGAAGTGAAACCAGTAGGTATATGGGTGTGAGCCTGTGATCCTTTTCGATTGATGATGTCTGAAACCCAGAGATAAACACGCACGCAGACACATTAACTCCTCCCTGAATAATAAGAAGGCGGAGTAGAATTAAAAGAAACTTCACCTTCTATCCATTTATCTGGACGGGAGCAGTATGGACTTAAAGACGTTTCCATACAGATGTTCTTTTTCAATGCATCGCCTGATCGACTGGATCCTCACGGAGAAATGCTTTTAATTGCCGTAGCCATCTCCAGACTTCTTTAGAGCCATCCTAAGTTGTAAATATTGGGTTTGCAAATACCTCCTGTACGTTTAAGGGAAGATTACCGAGGGGTTAAAGTCATTGAGGGTTCTGTTTTCTCAGGGGAAAAGGAAAACAGGCGGCGAGGTGTGAATCTTAACACTCCACCAAGGTGTGAGAGGAATATTAGCGCTCTCAGCCGGGCTGTTCAGAACTCCTTCACACATCGGACAAATCAATCACTGCCTCTCGCCATCATGCTCAATACAGCTGCACAATGCAGATAGGTTAGTGTATAGATGATGGTGCAGCCAGTGGAGGTAACAGTTGTTAACCAGGTGTGTGTGTGTGCAGGTGTGTGTAGTAGTAGACGTTACCTGACTGTTCAAAGTCGTGTGAACAAGAAGAATCTGTGTTATTTGGACAAATACGTTTTAGGGGGGGGTGGGGCTCTCCGCGGCCCGTTCATCTTGACCTCCACTTGCCCTCCTCTCCCGTCCGTCTTTCCCTTTTATTTATATCATTGTTGGGCTCTTTACTCCTTTCAAGGATATTATCGTTTACCGCCTCTCGCTGCCTAAGCCTCCTCCCCCACCCCCCCACACACCCCCGAGGGCTGGCTGGTGGTGAGAGAACAAGAAGGCAGCAGCAGCAGGAGCCCAACAGGCTGAGCCAATCCACAGGAAAAAAAAAACAGGATTAAATGAATTTATGCTCTCCCAGTCAGGAGAGGAGAGGAAAGGAGGAGAGTGGGGGGGTGGAGGGGTGGAGGGTGGGGTGGGGGGGAAATAAAGCTAACATAATTTCAGCCCTCCTCACCTCTCCCTGACTCCAACACAAGTATTCTACCCTTGGGCTGACCTCCACCAGCAGCAGACAGCAGTTCCTCCAGAGTGGGGCCCCTTTCCCTTTCCCTCGTCTACTAACAACCCCTGCTCCCCCCCCACCACCACCACCACCCCCACCACCACCCCCCCCAACATGACCACGGCCTCTGTGATTCAGGACTTGGCAAAAGGAGCCAGAGTAGAGGAATCATAAGAAGACAGATCATCCTGCAGATTCAGATTGTGTTTGTATGAGTGAGTGAACGCTGACTCTGAATTTACACAAAGAGCTTTATTATTATTAAGGCATTGTGTTGACAACTTGTGTTGAAAAAGCCACAATAGTTATTATTATTCTTTTTTTACTGTGGTATATTTCATTATGTAAATTATAGCCTTTTGGAAAACACACGCATCCCGCCTTAGCCACAGTGAGTCTCGGTGTCTGTGCAGCACCCAAACCATTTCCTGTTTCTCTCCTCGCCAAACCAATCAGGTGACAAAAGCAACACACAGCTTTCCTTCAATTGGTTTTTATACAACACATGGAAAAAAGAAAAAGGTTTTTACGAGACAAAGTCTTCATTCATTTGCGCTGAGGCCGGAGGGAGAGGAATTGTGTTTTGGGGGTTTTCTCTGACCCACAGTCCCATTCCTGTGATTGTGTTGTTTCGTGAACACTTTGAGGTGATTTCATCATATTTGGCACAAATGTTCGCGTGGACTCATCGTGAGCTGATGGAATTTTTGTGGTAAGAAAGGTCAAGGTCGCTTTAAACTCGCGTCCATCATATCCCGATGAAATATATCAGAAACTCCTGCAGGGAATTTTATGAAAGTGAATGAAGTGATCGGAATTTAGTAATCAAATGTGAATGTTTTTGACCGTGAACAAATAATTAATATGCTATTTATTATTATATTTTACATTATTTAATATCTAAAAATTATTACATGTTCAAGTGGCCTAAGTTCAACCTCATTGAGACATCACAGTGTTCTACAGCAGCTAATTTATTATCCCTCATTAAATTCCTTTGACGTCCACACTGAAGCCTGAGGCCAGTTTCCAGGATTTTAGAATCCTCTTCCTCGGCAGAGACGAACAATCACGAGGCGGTGATTTCAGTTTTTAGATGTTGTGGTGATCACACGCGGCATCAGGAAGCAGCGACATCCCGCTCGACACTTCTGTGTAAATGATTTGTGTCTAAAAGGGAGGAGGCTGCATGAAAAACATGTTGAAGTCCTTGAACATTTCCACTCTACTGTGTTGTGTTGTGCATAATGTACAAGTCTAAGGTCCTAAATATATTCTGTCTGCATTGTCCAAGCAATTATTGATGATTGAACCCTCCTGGATATGTTTACTGGCATCATACACACAGGGTCATGCACTATTCACTGCCTCACCAACACACACTGTCTGAAGCAGCCACTCATGCATGCAGGCAAACACACAGTCAAGCATCTCACATACATTGTGTATATGTGTGTGTGTGTGTGTGTGTGTGTGAGAATATAGAAACAAGGGTCAATATGTATTTGTCTGTGTTTACCGCAGTCTGTGTTTTGGACAATCTGCAAGAATTCAAGCACTTAAAGGGAAGATTCAGTTCTGCAGGACGCGCTGCATACTATTACATCTCTATTGCAAAACAATAATCCAGCTAATCAACTCATCTCATCTCACATTTATCAAGCACGCTGTGTTTTTTTTCCCCTCCGGGTTAGAAGATATAATCTTATCATGGTGGTTTCCAGGGCAGTTAATTGTAAAAATAAACAGAGAAGTGACTGGAATCATTTCACCACATTGGCTCATCGGCATATTCTTTACTTTTTTACAAAAAAACTATTCAAAATGACTTTATCAAATCAAGATGTTGCTGTTTGTTGCAGTGGATGATTTGTCTTTTGATTATTTGTTTATATAAAACATTTTAGAATGACTTTATTTGCGCTGTGTGTTTTTTCAGAAGCAAAAATACATTAATTAACCAAATGAATCAACTCAACAAGAATCTCTCTCTTCCCAATCAGAACCGTCAATCTCGCAATCCTGAATCTTTCTTTTCAAACCAGTGCTCTGAAACACATCAACAGTGTAAATAAAACAAAACAAAAAACAGCAGTAGTGACCGGAACCAGTTTTGTTACATGCAGCCGTTCAGGAGGAGCGCCAGCGAGCCAAGGAGAGGAGTGAGAGCGAGGTGGAGTCCACCACCTGCGCCAACGAGGACATGCCGGTGGAGAAGATCCTGGAGGCGGAGCAGGCGGTGGAGCCCAAGACTGAGACGTACATCGAGACCAACCTGGGGGCGCCGTCCAACTCGGTGAGTCATTAGTCTCATGGTTACTCCTGTGTGGCAAATGGAAACTATTTATTTTCACCCATTATTACCATGATCTCCTAAATGCTGATTTAGAGTTTTAATGGAATTTAACAGCTTAAACAAGATCATCAATCAATGCTCACATTGACTGAACTTTGCATACAGGGATATTTTGTAATATCACTTTGATTATTGCTCTGATTGTTTAAAAAACGATGTGTACATGCTTTTGTGGGACAAATGGCAGAGACAGGGAGTGGGCAAATGTATATATATATTTTTTAAATGTGTTTACTTTTTATTTAATAACCAAGCAACACATTTGAGGGATCAAGCCGTGATGCAAAAATCAATATGTCAAAGTACTTCTTCAGGAAACCAAGCAAACACACACAAGCAAACACAGACACACGCAAACACACACACAAGCAAACACACACCCACACACATTCAGTCTCAACCTCCCACTCAGCACCCAGAGGACCCACACTAATACACCAATGACCCACAGTATCCGCTGACAACGCCACAATGGGAATACAAATCACAATTTGTCTCATAGGCTTTAACATTGTGTGACATCCTCTGCCCTTAACCCTCAACAAGAGTAAGGAAAAACTACTAAAAACCCTTTTAAGAGGTAAAAATACGTAGAAACCTCAGAGAGACACATGTGAGGATCCGTCTCCCAGGACGGACAGAAGTGCAACAGATGTAAAGTGTAGGAAAACTTCAAGATAAAGGTTTTGACAGCAATGATGAGGGTAAACATTTTGAAGGATAACTTCAATACTATATGTCAAGCAGTCCTGCTGGGATCATAGTCTGTGGTCAGCAACCAGCAAGATCACGATCCAAGATGGGTCACACAGTTATCAGTGAATTGGAAAGAATCACGAGTGTAAGTTTATCTTTAGTTCATTATGAAACTGCAGAAAGTCAGAGGACGTCAGGTGAGTCAGCGGTTCTGCAACATGACCCAGGATGCATCTGGGTTCCCATTACTCAAGCCTTCCAGTTCGGACCAGGTCTGAACTGGTTCACTGGGGTAATGTGGACAGATGCAAATAATCTTGATAACTTACATGTGACAACTGGCATTAAATTGTACATAATACTACGATGCAAAGTATTAAACAGCAAAGTTCTGTTATGATGTAAAACTTTTGCCAGTGAAACTTGAACTGAGTCCAAATCTCCTGCCAGTGAAAACTTACCGGAGAGAAAACTAAATGTTTTCAGTTTGATGGCTCATGCTTTGATTCTTTTGGTTTTCTCAAAACTGTTCCTGGAGTTGACTTACTATTGTCCACAATTTACTTTAGGTTTTTTTTTGTTCCAGCTGCAAGCAGTTCCTGCAGAGTATCTGATTTCTGCGTTGAACTGTTGAGCCCACGGAGAGTTGTTCTTGGCCCCTGCTCCTGATTCAAGAGGATCTGAATTCCTCTGTTCGCTCTATCATTAATATTATTCGTAGTTTTATAGAGTTTTGGATTTCTTTTTTGTTTACCATGAGGAGCTCTGTTGGTTCCGACGCAATTCAGGATTCACAGCTCAGACTTTCTAATGCATAAGGTCAAGTATTACCTGGTCGTTTCTCAATAGAAGAATGTTCTTTAAACAGGAAACTTATTTCCCCGACTTCTCTTTGTTGTGTATTCACAAGCTGACACCCTGCTGCCTGCGTGTGGAGCCGCTGATGAGCTTCAGATATCCGCTCGGTTTTGTCCCCTCTCTTCTCGTCCCTCTGGTCTCCAGCACCGGTTTACCTGTTCACCTCGTGTTGTCTCCGTCTCTCAGCGTCTGTCCCCTCAGTCTCATCTGGGCACCGTGGGCCGTCTTTCACACAGAGGAGACTCAGGCTGATGAATAATGCAACAGGCAGACTATTCCTGAAAGCATCCCGCAAAGCCTCGGCTTTCTCAGTAATTCTGCTGGAACATGAGAAACAGAGGAGCTGTGCATCGGGCGGGGGGGGGGAGTTACAGAGGGTGAGACTGAAGGAGGGAGGGAGAGAGAAAGAGGGGGGGGGCGGGGGCTTCTTCTGGGATTCGTCTGCTTCAGGGGAGGAAATGTCCTGTGAAGTAAAGGTAGAAATGTGAAAGGCTGTTATGTGAGTAAATGGGAGCTGTATTCAGGGGCCAGATGGAAATGTAGAAGATGAGCGTTGACATTAGGTGGAGGGAGTCGAGAGAGGTGGGGAGGGGGGGGAGGCAGACACACTAATGCACTGAGTGTGTTTGAGCTCAGCCCCGGTGGGTCCCTTGGTGCCCACTGTCTGCCCGACACCACGAACAGGAGGTTTTTCTCCAGGAGATGGAAACACCACATTCATCTGTAGAGAGCTTTCATTAAGTGGAATCAACCCCAATCAATCTTATTGGCTTTAATGTCCTTTGATCAATGCAAGAGTAGAGAACCCCTGTCTGAACTCTCGACTCTTCTCAATGATTGTAAAGCAGAAAGGACTTCGGACTCTTCCGGTGAGACTTGGTAAGAAAGGCCTCGGTCAGGGAGATTAACCAGAAACCAACTCACAGTCGCCTGTAGCAGCAGGACAAGCTGCCAGAAGTTGATTGTCTCAACCATAGATATATATTAAGTAAGTAAGTAAGTAAGTAAGTTTTATTTATAGAGCACATTTAAATACAGCATAAACTGACCAAAGTGCTGTACAATGACAATAAAAGGCAAATAATACAATATAACAATACAAATTAAGACTAGATGTCTGGTTCGACGGAGCCGGACGTCCGCACATGGCGGCCATCTTGCCAGAGGCAGCTCGCTCACCCATAACATTGTTCTGTAGTGGTACTTACTTTTTAAATAACCATAACTTGCTCAATTTTCAACCGATTTTTTAAACGATCTGGTTTGTTACACACGTCAGAGATGTGGTTATGACACTGCGTAAATTATTGAATTTTTTAGAAAATAACATCATTATTCACAAGTATGCAGTGTCATATCTACATCTCTGACGTTTATTACAAACCTTTAAAAATCGGTTGAAAATTTAGGAAGTTATGCTTATTTACCACTACCAACACAATGTTATGGGTGAGGGAGCTGCCCCCTAGCAACATGGCCGCCATGTGCGGACGTTCGTCTCCGTTGGGGGGCAACGCAGACGAAACATCTAGTCTTTATATATATATCTATGGTCTCAACTGTCCCGGCTCTAGCTTTGGGACAATTCTCAGTTTGAGTTTCCCATTCGAAGCCCAGACCTGAAGCTGGCAGTTCGCAGACAGACAGACACTTCACAGACATCTGCAGGAAAGATTTTGGGATAAACTGTCCCAGCAGGTGTGCAAAGCTCGTCCATGGAGACTGTGATTGCTACCAGAAGGAGTTTGTTGCAAAGTCTTCAGTACTTTTTCGTCAAATTAGATTTCAAGTTTTGAATTTTGATAAGTAAAAACCTATAAAAGACCTGATTTATCTTTGTTATAATGGGTTACTGAGCGGTGGTGATGGATGTGCGGCCCTGGCAGGTGGGGAGAGGAGGCGGGATAATGCATCATGGAGGCAGATCGTCTGCCAGCAGCAGAGTTACAGTGACAAGGACGACAGCGGCTATTCCAAGTCTGAGGGAAAGTGGGAAACATAAACTATAAATGACGCAGAGTGGAGCTCACACCTCAGACTCCTCGTGAAACCACATTTAAATTCACTAGATCTGGATTTTTATTTGGATCTGCACCAAAATGCGAGAAATCAATCTTGCAAATGATAAAGAAAACCAAAATTTAATTGGTGGTTCCCTGACACATTCTGCATCTTTTCACAAAGTTAGTTTGTGCAAAATCATAAATAACGAACCAGTGAACATGTCACCTCCGCTGCAGAGGTAAACTCTCAGCCAGGGAAGATACAGATATGCATTTTATTTGATTTTACCTATAATTGCATTGACCTGGTGCTTGAACAGAAGTGGAGCCTGGGCTGTAGCCTGACCTGACCGGGAGGGCTATTCCCTTCTCCCTGCCTCTCCCCTCCCCTCCTTCCCTGCCTCCCCCCCCTCTCCCATTGAGAGGCGCTGCCCCGTGCTATAATTAATCACAGGGCCCGGGCCATCAGTGTGCAACATGAATAGACCACCGCCGCTGTCTAATGACCGGGGGTCTGGCCGAGCTGAATGAAGTGTGTTCATCTCATGGTGACCTAGAACAGGAGTTAAACAGGCGTTAGTAATGGGCCTTCAATCAGAGGAGGAGGGCTCTTCTCTTAAGGAGAGAGTGGGGGGGGTTGAGGATGCTATCACTCACTGATCCCGAGGGGGGGGGGGAGTAACTTTACTTTGAATTGTTTGTATTTTTATTTCTGGAAGGCTCATTTACCCTCCGTGCATTCATTTGAATAAAGGTTTCAGTTTCTCATATTCTGCTGAAGCACAACGAGAGAACGTCGCTGTTACTTAGACGTTAATTAGCTGATGATTCATCGCCATGCCAACGGTTGAGGCTGGTTTCTTTTCCTCAGTCTCTTAAAAAAAAAAAAAAAAAAAGTGGGGCACTTGACTTGAGTAACTCATTTCCATGCTCACGAGTTCCCAATTTCCCCTCCGTTGTCACGCTAGCAGAATAATGAAAAATTGAAAGGCAAATTTTTTCGGCTCCCTCTCGCCCCCCCCCCCCCATCTTCAAGTGATGAAAATTTCATAGGACAGTATGCAAGCCTGGCATTCCTCTAAGTTGGGATGATCGACCACATCGGTGCAGCTCCGTGATTGGCTGGGAGTGACGACAGCATTTTTTTGCGTCTGGCAAAAGATATACTCAAAGATCCAGTAACTTTTTAAAAAACAAAAAACCTCCTCTAACATTCGCACGGACTCCTTTCTGTCCGAGCGTGTTTGCGTCACAACTCCGAGAGCAGAGGACGACGCCCCCTTTCCAGTGGATCTGTGGGAAATCCCCAGGTGGACTTTCAAGTCCCGTTCATACACGAAGGTTAATGTGGTTTCATCACAGGTCACGCCGGGCTCCTCCTCCATTGTGGCCCGGGCGACATGCTAAACGCTGCTCGGTAACACGAACACACTAAGTATAGTAATGCGATGCCGGAAGGATTGTTGCAGGAAAGTGTGTAAAGCTCCTCTCTCTCTCTCTCTCTCTCTCTCTCTCTCTCTCTCTCTCTCTCTCTCTCTCTCTCTCTCTCTCTCTCTCTCTCTCTCTCTCTCTCTCCTGTCATCTGTGCAGACAGAGGCAGAGAAACCAGGTCAGTGTAAACACACGGCTAAGATCGTCATACAACATTCATGAGGCTTGTCGTGTTTAACGAGAACCCTGGGACTTGTGACTCGGCCGTGGCGTACACGTCGAAGCCCCCCCTTTTTGTTTTCCTTTGTTTTGGCTCCGGTTGCCCTTTTGCAAATGATTTAGCGAAGTCTGTTTATGTGTGGGTTTCTTTTTTTGGGGGGGGAGAGGAGGAAGCACGGCTCACGGAAGAAACTGTCGCGTTGGGCTGCGGCGTCCACGTCTCCCACGGAGATCAGATGCTGAAATATTCATAAGATGCCTGTTTTCTCTTTCTCTTTCCCCTGCAAGAAAGAGAAAAAGAGAGAGAGAGAGACTACTTCCAGTTTTCAAAAACAGTGTAGGCTTTGTGTCTGGAAGTTTTCTTTTTTCATATTTCAGCTGCATTAGTGTGATACTCTGCAGTCAGCTTGAGGTTCAAACCGCAGGGAGGAGGAGGAGGAGGAGGAGGAGGAGGTGGAGGAGGAGGACGGGAGAGTCTCTGGTCCGCACGGTGTAAAAAAAAAGGAAGAGTGTGAGTGGAGGGATGTTTTCTCCTTCATCTTGAACTGATCTTCTCCCGAGAGCTGCAGTTGATGTCGGGATCCTCCGGGCTTTTAGCAATCGATCGGTGGGATTTGGGCGAAAAGTGGAAGTTGGTGGAGAAGTTGCTTGAGTGTTTTTTGTCAAAGTCTCGGAGTTCACTCAGGGACACTTTGCAATTTAAGGATGTTTACTTGATTTGAATTTATGCACAGACGCATGTGAGGAAATCCTTTGTTTACTGATAAACATGTCAGGGGTACGTACTCCTGGGAGGAGGGTACATTACTGGATTGTCAGTGTTGTTTAAGATTTCCTTCCCCTCCCTGCACAGAGGGATTTACATCGCACTGAGTCAGACTGTATGTGTGGTGCATTAGTATTCCACCACTGCTGGTGAACTCCCCCTGGGTTAAAAAAACACTGTTCCCCAATCTGATGCATCGGGACAGTTAAGGACAGACAGTCCTTGTGTTTGAACTGGTGCTGAAGCTGCTGCTGCACACACAAATCATTATCTATACAGGAAAAAGTTCTAATATTCCACAGTGGAGCTCGTATTTAGGACACTAGGCTCCTACTTCTTTTATTTTTGTAGTATTCGGGAAAGCTGAAGATATAATTCAGCACAGCTAGACTAACATCACAGATGGAAATGGTAATAAAAGTTCTCAGAAAACATGTTTGGACGCTAATTAGACAAAATATCGGATGTCTCCAGATCCCCGTGGCTGTAACATCCATCCTGAGCCGTTTCATGCTCGTGTTTCCTCGAGGCGTCTGTTTCCTAAGTACGTCTAATGAAGGGAAATCGATAAAGGAAGCGTTTCTAAATTCACCTGATGTTTTCTTTTATGGGGCAATTAGTCAGTGTTTTGCTATTTTTGGTTCTGAATTGACAAGCGATCATTAATCAGATTCCAGTGAAATTCTCTCACACACAGAACTTCTGACCTTTTATAACGAACATTAAACACACAGCCCATGAATTTATATGAATTCCCGATGGAGAACTAGTTCTTACTTGAGTTTGAGTCTCTGGAGAACGGCAACACAACCATTATTTCAAGAGTAAACATTAATAATCATTACACACAATCATTTGCAGATTGTTTTCACGAAGCCTGGTCTGGTGATTGTCTCACTCAGTGTTGACGTGTCAGTAGATTGTCGGGTGGGCGTCTCCAGCTCCACTCGCTGATTTGTGCGTTTGCTAAACGCTCCCAGAAGAAAGCGTCCGCTGAGTGAAAGTTGTTTTTCCAACCGGCCGCTCTCTGCAGGTATTTCCTCCTCGAGCTGGGACGAACTCCCAGTTTGTTTTGTCTTTCCCACTCGCGCCTCTTCAGACATTATTCACAGAGCTCATGTTAGTATGAGTTGTAAAAAGGAGGAGGAGGGGAAGGGGGGTGGTGTTCGGTTGCTCAACATGACACCTCTTGCCAAGAGCGACAAAAAATAAAAAACAAAGACTCCCATTCATTTCCAATGCTTTACCTGGATCTCTAACTTCCACGCTGGTGTCTGCTTGTCTCTCTGCTTCCTCACAGCCCAACGACCCAGTGACAAACATCTGTCAAGCGGCCGATAAACAACTCTTCACCCTGGTGGAGTGGGCCAAGAGGATCCCGCACTTCTCCGAGCTGCCGCTGGACGACCAGGTCATCCTCCTACGAGCAGGTCCGTCAAGAAATACTCAAATAAGTTGTAAGACTTGTGTGTTATCCACAAACAATGAGAGAAATGAATACAAGGTACAAGATTGGTTTTAAATGTGGATAAAACACAGAATTTCCCTTCAAATAATGTTTATTCATCTTAAAAACATTGATTTATCTTGGTTGACACGTGTGTTTTAGTTTTATGATCCTGCACATCAGGAAAAAAGCAGTTTAGCCGATAAATTTAATGTTCTATGAGATGATGATCTTTTAAGAATGAGAGATATGAAGTCTTCTTTTTAGAATAGGATAAAAACACCTAGTTTCCCTTCAAAAGAAACATCTGGAAAATATTGATTTTTCTTTTTGTTTAAGTTATATGATCAGAAAAAAAGCTTTTTAGCTGACGAATTAAATGTTCTATGAGAAAACAAACAGCATCTCCGTCTGTATCCGGGTAGAAGAATCTGAGCAGAGACCAATCCGGTGAATAAACTCTCTTGGTCCTACGAGCAGGTCTGTCAAGAAAGACTCAAATAAGTTATAACAATGATGATGATCTTTTAAGAATGAAAGATATGAAGATTTATTTTTTAAATAGGATAAAAACACCTAGTTTCCCTTCAAATAATGTAAAAATAAATAGAAACTGGTAGAAGATTTGTTTATAATGTGGATAAAACACAGAGTTTCCCTTCAAATAATGTATATTCATCTTAAAAACATTGAATTATGTTGGTTGACATGTGTGTTTTAGTTTTATGATCCTGCACATCAGGAAAAAAGCAGTTTAGCCGAGGAAGACTTAAATAAGTTATAACAATGATGATGATCTTTTAAGAATGAGAGATATGAAAATTTATTTTTTAAATAGGATAAAAACACCTAGTTTCCCTTCAAATATTGTAAAAATAAATAGAAACTCATCTGGAAAACATTGATTTTTCTTTTTGTTTTAGTTATAGGATCAGAAAAAAAGCTTTTTAGCTGATAAATAAAATGTTATACGAGAAAACAAACAGCATCTCCGTCTGTATCCGGGTAGAAGAATCTGAGCGGAGACCAATTTGGTGAATAAACTCTCTTGGTCCTACGAGCAGGTCCGTCAAGAAAGACTCAAATAAGTTATAACAATGATGATGATCTTTTAAGAATAAGAGATATTAAGTTTTCTTTGTAGAATAGGATAAAAAAACCTAGTTTCACTTCAAATAATGTAAAAATAAATAGAAACTGGTAGAAGATTAGTTTATAATGTGGATAAAACACAGAGTTTCCCTTCAAATAATGTATATTCATCTTAAAAACATTGAATTATGTTGGTTGACGTGTGTTTTAGTTATATGATCCTGCACATCAGGAAAAAAGCAGTTTAGCCGAGGAAGACTTAAATAAGTTATAACAAGGATGATGATCTTTTAAAAATGAGAAATATGAAGATTTATTTTTTAAATAGGATAAAAACACCTATTTTCCCTTCAAATAATGCAAATATAAATAGAAACTCATCTGGAAAACATTGATTTTTCTTTTTGTTTTAGTTATATGATCAGAAAAAAAGCATTTTTACTGATAAATTTAAAGTTCTACGAGAAAACAAACAGCTTCTCCGTCTGTATCCGGGTAGAAGAATCTGAGCAAAGACCAATTCTGTGAATAAACTCTCTTGGTCCTACGAGCAGGTCCGTCAAGAAATACTCAAATAAGTTATAACAATGATGATGATCTTTTAAGAATGAGAGATATGAAGATTTTTTTGTAGAATATGATAAAAACACCTAGTTTCCCTTCAAATAATGTAAAAATAAATAGAAACTGGTAGAAGATTTGTTTATAATGTGGATAAAACACAGAGTTTCCCTTCAAATAATGCATATTCATCTTAAAAACATTGAATTATGTTGGTTGACATGTGTGTTTTAGTTTTATGATCCTGCACATCAGGAAAAAAGCAGTTTAGCCGAGGAAGACTTAAATAAGTTATAACAATGATGATGATCTTTTAAGAATGAGAGATATGAAGTTTTCTTTGTTAAATAGGATAAAAACACCTAGTTTCCCTTCAAATATTGTAAAAATAAATAGAAACTCATCTGGAAAACATTGATTTTTCTTTTTGTTTTAGTTATAGGATCAGAAAAACGCATTTTAGCCAATAAATTAAATGTTCTACTAGAAAACAAACATCATCTCCGTCTGTATCCGGGTAGAAGAACTCTCGTGGTCACGTGACACGAGCGTCAGACCCACCAAGGTCAGAGCAGCTCACTGTGTGTGTTTCCACCGTTTGTGGAAAAGCAAGTTAAAGCGCTCAGGATCACAGATGCAGTAATGTAAAGCAGCGAGTGAATCATCCGTCACCTCTGGTTCATTCACCCACATCACACGCAGGAGAGAAAGGTCGTCTGGGTTCAACACATTGAACCTTGTTGTCTGCCTGTCGCCCCAAATTACACCATTATATTCTAAATCCACCTCCGGGAGGAAAGCAAAAAAATAACACACACCCATCCCTGAATAATAAAAAAACAAACATACCCTGCTATCATTTCCTATCTTTGGGTCATACACTGATGGAGAGACTTCAGCAGAGCAAGGAGAGAGAGAGAGAGAGAGAGAGAGAGAGACGTTATTCCGAGGAGCTCTCCTCTTCCTCGGCTCTCAGGTTTTTCCTCTATAAATAACCGCTTTAGTTCTGCTGTATCACAGATAAAAGCATCTCAACTCCGGGGAGAGGAGGCAAGTGTTGCCAGGCAGAACAGTTAAAGGAGCCCTGTCACTCACAGGGGGGGGCTGGGGGCGGGGCCTTGTGTTCTCCGCCGCCGCTCGCCGTGTCAGGCCCCTGCTTTGGTCACGTCAAGTCCCGGCGTCTTCATCGCGATGGCAGCCGCGGTTCATCCCGTTACCACGCCTGTCCCTCAGCAGCCATGACTCGAATGTCTCAGTAACGATCCGGTTGGCGGCGCCGGAGAGAGAGAGAGCTGCACGCTTCTTCTACCGCGCCGCCTAATTGATTCGTCCAAATTCCCCCCCCACCACCACCACCACCCTTTGTTGTCACTTTCATTTTGCCTGAATGCTGCCGTGAACTTCTGTACACTGGGATTTGCTTCTTCTCTTTTCTCTGTTCCTCATGCTTTTTCCCGTCTCTCCCTCCCTCAGGTTGGAATGAGCTCCTCATTGCATCGTTCTCGCACCGGTCGATAGCGGTGAAAGACGGGATCCTGTTGGCGACCGGGCTGCACGTGCACCGCAACAGCGCCCACAGCGCCGGAGTGGGCGCCATCTTCGACAGGTCATTATTATCACCACCGTGTATTTCACATTCCTGCACTTCGGAAGAAAAACCGTGAATTCAAATGCAAACTGTGGGCGCCGCCGACTGAAGGCTCATTCATTCGCGGGACGTTTCATTTGGTTTGTGAGCACGTCTCAGACGGGTGGAGCCGAGCCGTCCTAGATCGTGACGACAGCGTAGCCGATAGTTCATCCACGGGACACGAGGAGTACGCTCCAACAGGGGCGGAGCTTTTTGAGGACACGGTTTTCGAGTTGCTAGGAAACAACCGCCGTCTACGTGATGCTACTTTGCTCCGATCGCAGAGACAAACTGCTGCTTTCGGCTCTTTCTTAAGAGGAAGATTATTCCCCCATCGACATTTTTGTTGTCGTTAGAAACTCTCGACTTAAAATCATTTATAAGACGTATCCGGTTTTGTACGTAAATGCAGCATAAATGAGCCTTAAAGTCTAATAATTGATTTTATCATTATTAATGTCTTATTACTGATCATTAAAGGATAAAAAATGACTTAATTATTACAAATCTCTACTTATAAAAGAAAAGCTGTTTGTCCTTTTATGTATTTTACAAGTGGTGATTAAAGGTTTCTGCCTTTTTCAATCAATCATCAAGGTTTTGGTCATGAAGGTTTTTTTTAGTCAGATGTTCCAATACTAATGATGAAGATATAGCTGAAAATCTGTGAATTCGTAAAACTATGAACCTTCATCTTGTCCCCAGAAATCACTTCTATAACATTAATCACTTCTATTCAGGGTTAGAAGCATCTTACTGTCAAAACATGGTATATAAGTTATATTATTATCCTTTATCAGAACATCTCCAGTTACAATATCAAAACCTTTATTATAGAGTGTTTAAAGTTCTACTGCTTGTGACCTGAAATATAACGCCTCGTCTGAAACGAAAGGCAAAGCAGCACAGGAGCAATCGATCGCCTCTTATTAAATATGTACAGATATGTGCATCAGTGGTCACACACAGAAACACACATACACACATGTGTGTCACAGTGATGGAAGGTGCGTTCAGGAACAACGCCGGTGTCAACTTAGGACAGGAAGCTCTCTGACAAACTGAAAACTCACTTGTGTCTGAAATACAAAGTTTGGAAAGTTATAAAAAGACAGAAGCAAACTGAGAGACGTGTCAGTAACAGGTGGCGTCATCACATCCTCTCCCGCTGCAGCCTATCTCTGCGTATCTGCCTCTTCCTCTTCCTCTTCCTCTTCCTCTTCCTCTTCCTCTTCCTCTTCCTCTTCCTCTTCCTCTTCCTCTTCCTCTTCATCTCCGCTCTCGCTCTCGCTCTCCTCTCCCCTCTCCCCTCTCTCCTCTCTCCTCTCTCCTCTCTCCTCTCCCATCTCCCATCTCCTATCTCCTATCTCCTATCTCCTATCTCCTATCTCCTATCTCCTATCTCCTCTCTCCTCTCTCCTCTCTCCTCTCTCCTCTCTCCTCTCTCCCCTCTCCTCTCCCTCTTCTCTCCTCCTCTCTCCCCTCTCCCCTCTCCCCTCTCCCCTCTCCCCCTCTCCCCTCTCCCCTCTCCCCTCTCCCCTCTCCCCTCTCCCATCTCCTCTCTCCCCTCTCCTCCCTCCTCTCTCCTCTCTCCTCTCTCCTCTCTCCTCTCTCCTATCTCCTATCTCCTATCTCCTCTCTCCTCTCTCCTCTTTCCTATCTCCTATCTCCTATCCCTCTCTCCTCTCTCCTCTCTCCTCTCTCCTCTCTCCTTCTCTCTCTCTCCTCTCTCCCTCTCTCCTCTCCTCTCCCTCTCTCCTCTCCTCTCCATCTCCCTCTCTCCTCTCTCCTCTCTCCTCTCCTCCCCTCTCCTCCCCTCTTCCCCTCCTCTCTCCCCTCCTCCTCTCTCCCTCTCCCCTCTCCCCTCTCCCCCTCCCCTCCCTCTCTCCCCTCTCCCCTCTCCCTCTCCCCTCTCCCCTCCCCTCTCCCCTCTCCCCTCTCCCATCTCCTTCTCTCCCCTCCTCCTCCTCTCTCCTCTCTCCTCTCTCCTCTCTCCTCTCTCCTCTCTCCTATCTCCTATCTCCTATCTCCTCTCTCCTCTCTCCTCTCTCCTCTCTCCTCTCTCCTCTCTCCTCTCTCCTCTCTCCTCTCTCCTCTCTCCTCTCTCCTCTCCTCTCTCCTCTCCTTCTCTTCCTCTCTCTCTCCTCTCCCCTCTCCCATCTCCCATCTCCTCCCTCCTCCCTCCTTTCTCCTCTCTCCTCTCTCCTATCTCCTATCTCCTATCTCCTATCTCCTATCTCCTATCTCCTATCTCCTATCTCCTATCTCCTCTCTCCTCTCTCCTCTTTCCTATCTCCTATCTCCTATCTCCTCTCTCCTCTCTCCTCTCTCCTCTCTCCTCTCTCCTTTCTCTCCTCTCTCCTCTCTCTCCCCTCTATCCTCTCTCCTCTCTCCTCTCTCCTCTCTCATCTACTCTTCCTCTCTCCTCTCTCATCTACTCTTCCTCTCTCCTCTCTCCTCTCTCCTCTCTCCTCTCTCCTCTCTCCTCTCTCCCCTCTCCTCTCTCCTCTCTCCTATCTCTCCCCTCTATCCTCTCTCCTCTCTCATCTACTCTTCCTCTCTCCTCTCTCATCTACTCTTCCTCTCTCATCTACTCTTCCTCTCTCCTCTCTCCTCTCTCCTCTCTCCTCTCTCCTCTCACCTTTCTCTCCTCTCTCCTCTCTCCTCTCTCCTCTCTCTCCTCTCTCTCCCCTCTATCCTCTCTCCTCTCTCCTCTCTCATCTACTCTTCCTCTCTCCTCTCTCCTCTCTCCTCTCTCCTCTCTCCTCTCTCCTCTCTCCTCTCTCCTCTCTCCTCTCTCCTCTCTCCCCTCTCCTCTCTCCTCTCTCCTATCTCTCCTCTCTCTCCTCTCTCTCCTCTCTCCTCTCTCCTCTCTCCTCTCTCCTCTCCCCTCTCTCGCCTCCAGGACGTTTTCCATCTCTGCGTGAACTGTGGCGAGCATTAAGATACAGAGGAGTGATAATGTTCCTTTATCTACTCCCTCTCTCTCTTCTCCATTCAAATGAAGAGCCCGATTAGCTTAAACACTTGAGTCTTCTCTTTTCCTTTTTCTCTCTCTCTATCTCTCTCTTTCTTTCCTTTTCTCCAGGCCTGTTGTTCTTCCTCTGAGCCAAATTGAATTAGAATGAGCAACGGGCCACAATTTACTTTACTATCTGAGAGAGGAGGAGGGGTTGGGGGGGGGGGAACGGAGGTAGAGGGGAAGTACAGAGCGCCGGGGAGAGGGTGTGACCGAGTCAAAGAGGGGTGAGGAGTTCGAGCGCCGACACGCCCCCCCCCGTCCGCCCTCCCAGTGATGTCACACGCAGACAGTGGGAGTACTGGTGTTATATTACAGCGTGTGTTTACTCTGCGGCTTTCCCTTTATGAAAACCATGTACTAAATATAATTACTCTGCAGCCTTGTAAACTTTTCCACTGATCTAACTGTGCCCATGTGGGCTGGGAGTACACTGTGTGTGTCTGTGTGTGTGCGTGTGTGTGTGTGCATGTGTGTTATTTGTCTTTTAATAGATCTGAGCTGGATCGCAGTTAAAACACATTTTTAATGTCTCTGTCTCGATCTGGTTAAAGAAATGTACCAATTAGACGCAAATGGTTTCCTGTGATCTCGACTTCTCTGGCACTTGTTTGGTTCTGTGATACAACATGAAAACAGGCCGGTAGCCAGTACAGGATTCAAAACACACATTTTCTTCTGTCTGACTCCAAATGAGCTGAATCTCTGAGTGTTGTTGTGTTTTCTCCCGTCTTCCCTGCAGAGTGCTCACGGAGCTGGTGTCTAAGATGAGGGACATGCAGATGGATAAGACAGAACTGGGGTGCCTTCGAGCTATCGTCCTTTTCAATCCAGGTAACTATCACTGAACAGTGTGTGTGCTTTCATTCGCTGTGGTGTTAAAACACTGTGTGTACATACCACAGATCCGTGTTTTATTCTCCTCTAAAAGCACAAGAATCAGCAGGTAAACACAAAACAACACAAGGATCTTTGTGAGCTGTAGCTCAGTTATAATGAGGTAAAAACAGATGATATGACCAAGAATAGAATATGACTCATTAAGCCTAAAGTGATCCTCAACACAAGCTCTGGATATATACGGAGAATCAAACAGTCTCCTCCCAGAAGGCTTGAAGTAGGACTTTAAGAAAAGTGTTGCTTCCTCTTGTGAGTATGTTTTAAAAAATCGAATCCCAGGAGGAGAAAGAAAAGGACCTGAAACATCTGCAGTAACATGTGGACCTTTGTTAAACAAAGACCTCGTCCACTGCAGATACTTTCAGAGATCCTCAGGAGCCGGACGCTGGAGAAGCTCCTCAGGTTTTGCATCGTGCTGACTCAGCTTGACCTCATTAGTGTAACATGAGAAGTGGGAACTGGAGTTTTGACTCGGCTTTGTTTTTCTTTGAGCCTAAATTTGGATTTGTTTTGACGGAACTGACACTTGTTTGTGAAAACTGACTCGGCACTGAGGTCAACTCAAAGGTCGGAACATGTTTTGATCTGGATTCTAGGCTGTTAGAGGTCTTGAATACAAATAGTAAATATTAGGTCTTTATTATGTTTTTATCATTTAACGCCGCTTCCCTTGAGCTTTATTAGCAGATTCATAGTTTTTAATATCTCTGTGTTTCGTAGTTCTTTTTAAACAATATTAGATTTGAGCTCGCTGTATAATAATAACTTTATTTATATAGCACTAAACAAAAACAAGTTTAGAAGTGCTTCACAAACATAGAAACAGAAAAATTATATTCACAAAGAAAAAAGAGATCTAGCTAAAAGTCATATTATTCTTTTATTCTATATCTTCTTTATTTCATTATCATTCCTCATTTAAGTTTAATGAACTTGTTTAAACCTGCAGAATCCCTGTAAAAACACACAATAAAAGCAGGTAAAGTACATTTTGATTTGTAACTGACGAATGAAGCTATAGAAATTATATGTTTTGGTTATTTTATTATGTCACTTCTCATTTTGTGTGGAATTTTCATCCAGAAACAGCTCAAAGAAAGTGGGTTCCGAGGCCAAAGGGCTAAAGAGACCCTCAGTCCTCTCCTTTCCCACACTGAAATATACAAATATTACATATTAGGTCATATTTTGTTATGTTCATTTAACGCTGCTTCCTTTGAGCTTTATTAGTAGTTTCATAGTTTTTAATATCTCTGTCAGGCATAGTTCTTTTTAAACAATATTAGATTTTAGAACATGCTGTATAATAACAATAACTTTATATATAGCACTAAACAAAAAACAGTTTACAAAGTGCTTAACAAACATAGAAACAGGAAATATACATATAAATAAATAACAAATCTACATGTAGGTAAAAGCCATACCTTTTATTGTTGTTTTAATTTCATCAAGTCTTAATAATGAACTTGTTAAAACCTGCAGAATCCATGTAAAAGCACAAAATAAAAGCAGGTAAAGTACATGAATGAAGCTATTGAAATGACATTCTTATTTGATGATATCACTTCTCTTTTCGTGTGGAATTTTCATCCAGAAAAACAGGCCGAAGAAAATGTCCCTTCACTCTTGCTGTCACTCTGAGGCCAAAGGGCTAAAGAGACCCTCAGTCCTCTGCTTTCCCACACTGTGTGATCCAGTGCAGCCATCGACAACAAGTGGTCATTCACTGTCGACCCGACTGCGTAAAAAGCTTTTGTTCCTGAGAAATGTTAACCGCTGACGTGTTTGTGTTGTTAATCGAAGATGAGTCGTCCGCTGAGGCCTAAATTAGCGCCGCTTTGAATTCACGCTCCTAATTGGACGAACCCAGAATGTGGCGACACACGTCCGCGGCGAGCCCAAGAGGTCAAAGATCATCCTGTAAGCGAGTCCTGCGAGGTGCCCTTCAGCAAGGCACTGGATCATACCAGCGTGAAGAGGAGTCTTTCTATAACTTCCTACAGACGGGATAGAGATTGTTGTTGTTGTTGTTGTTGTTGTTGTTGTTGTTTTAATCTTAGTTTTGTGTTTCTCCAACAGACTCGAAAGGTTTGTCGAACCCAGGTGAGGTCGAAGCCCTGAGAGAGAAAGTCTACGCGTCGTTAGAGGCCTACTGCAAACAGAAGTACCCGGAGCAGCCCGGCAGGTAAGAGGACCAACACAGAGACGGTCCGGAGCAGAACCAGAACCTGAGCAGAACCAGAGCCTGAGCAGAACCAGAACCTGAACAGAACCAGAGCCTGAGCAGAAACAGAACCAGAGCAGAACCAGACTCTTAGGAGAACTAGAACCTGCACAGAACCAGACTCTGAGCAGAACCAGACTCTAAGCAGAACCAGAACCTGAGCAGAACCAGACCCTGAGCAGAACCAGACTCTGAGGAGAACTAGACTCTGAGCAGAACCAGACCCTGAGCTGAACCAGACCCTGAGCAGAACCACAACCAGAGTAGAACCAGAACCTGAGCAGACCTAGACCCTGAACAGAACCAGACCCTGAGCAGAACCACAACCAGAGTAGAACCAGAACCTGCACAGACCTAGACCCTGAGCAGAACTAGACTCTGAGCAGAACCAGAACTTGAGCAGAACCATTGATCCACACAGGGAGACTTGTGGATGAGAGGAGGTAAATGAAGTATTCATCGTGATGTAATCTAGCTCCAATCAAAATAATCAGCTTAATCAATATCAGATTGTAAATGTCAGATTGTGTGAATTAAACTCCTGTCAAATTTAATAAAACTCTTCAATTCCCCTTTTAAATTCATGAGACAAAAGAAACAAGCGGTCGACTTTATTTTCACCTTTTTAAGCAGAATATTTTAATTAAAATGAGTTTTTTAAAGGTCTGAATTAAATAGAGTCGTCCTCGTGCAGGAACATTTTGTTCTGAATGTTTCTCCGTCAGGTCGGCTGTTAGTCACCAGACTCTCCGCTCTGTGCAAACCTGCCGGTGAATTGATTATTTCAGCCTGATGAACGCCAGCTGTTCCTGAGGAGTTTGTTGGCGAGTTTCATTCACAGAAATGTTAACGAAGCATAAATGAAACAGAGAGAAGGTCACGCTGGGCTATTTAAAGTCAGCAGATAAAAACAGAAGATATATTTAACAAGGTCAGGAGTCAGAGTCGATGAATTCTAACAATAACAAAATGTTTTAAATTTTAAATCGATCAATATTGTCCCTGAGTGTCTGTACACATCTGGATTGACAGATTTTATGACTTTATATAAAGATGAACTACTTGTCTCCCGTTGTACAAAAATAAAACTGAAATATCCTGAATACAAGAGCTGCAGCATTGAGGCTCCGCCCATACACGCTATCGACCAATCACGAGTCAGTCTCAGCTGTCAATCATGATGTTTCATCCAGTTTTTAGAAATTAAAACCAGACTTAGAGGAAACATAAACAAACATGTGTGATAAGAACCAAAAAATTACAGACACCATCTAACACGGTTTTTCTATGTTCCATCCACTCACATGGAGGAGGCGTGGCTTCTACATTGTAGCCAATCATAGTTTCTATTTGTACATCGGAGAAATCTCTAAGCATGATTCTCTTAAATAACATGTATGTGGCACTTGAAAATGTATTTGTTCAACATGTGGCAGCTGCACATCACAGTGAACATCATGCAGTGTGTGTCCGTGTTGTGTAGTTTGTGTAGTTTGTAGAGTTGTGGAACCGTCTCCTTCCGTCCCGTCTCACTTTGTCTCTCGTGTTGTGACAGGTTCGCCAAGCTGTTGCTACGGTTACCGGCGCTGCGCTCCATCGGCCTCAAGTGTCTGGAGCACCTGTTCTTCTTCAAGCTCATCGGGGACACGCCCATCGACACCTTCCTCATGGAGATGCTAGAAGCGCCGCATCAGATGACATAATGGCGCCGATGGTCGAGCCATCCCCCCGCCCGCCCTCTCCTCCTCCTTCTCCTCCTCCTCCCCCTGCCTCACCCACCACCATCCCCCCCCCGGACCAGGAGTAGGGTTCCTCCTCTTCTCTTTTTTAAGAATCCCATCTCCAACGAGGGACGGATAACGTGACTATTTTGGATTCTGGAGAACCTGTCTCCTCCTCCTCCTCCGTCGTTTTCAAAACAATGATACCGTCACGTCTGCGGGTCTGTTTTATACTTTGTAAAAATTATTATAAATAAGAAAAATATATATATGGAAATAAAAAAATCACACGACAAACACGAGTGTCATCATCGGAGGACTGAAAGGAGGACGGAGAGAAGAGGAGGAAGACAAAGTATTGAGCCATCGTTTTCATCTTTGAGGAGAAGAAGCAGAGACCATCAGATTCTAACTGTGTGGGGGGGGGGGTAAACTGTGATGATGTCACATTTGGACACTCAGCGCTGTGATCGGGACAATCGTGGACCGGGAGAGACTCGGGACACTTGAGCCCTCTCTGGACTCAGGGCGGGACTAACTCCGGGGGGGGAGGGGCCTGACTCGACTGAACACATCAGGTCTTGCACTAGCTGTTAATTTTCTTTTTGTTGTTATTTTTTCTCTCAGTGTGAGCGTTCTGGAAGTGGAGGCGGGTCAACAGGACTGCAAGTGTTCAAAAAAACAAACCTCAGGTCTCTGCCCCGATTCCAACCAGTACAACCATGTCTTACTCTGTTAGCACTGTGCAGCATCGGGAGGGCGGGGGGGACGGGGGGACGCGTCCGTCCAACAATCAGCCGTTCGGTCCAACGTCCCGATCGATGAAGCTCGTTACGTACAATCTGCACTGTTCAATCTGCACATAGGAAAAAAACACGCCGGCTGCTCAGGAGCTTCGGTGGAAGAAGCTCTGGAAACCGGCCGGTGCAGAAACCCGGAGAAACTCGTTTTCACCGAAATCTGACCACGACAAACTGACACGGCTGGGAAACCATTGAGCTCGCCGGTCTCATTCCATCGGCCGCTTCGAGCTCCTTCTCCTCCGTCGCTCGTCCGACCTCCATTTCACACGAGAAGCTCGGCTCTCACCATTCAACACTTCCACCCTCAGAACTCAGCTCCTTCATACAAACCTCATATTTACTTGTACAGAAAGTTACAACCATTCACAGTATTGACGTTGTGTTCAGTTTTCAGTTTTAAACAACAACCATGCACACAGATTACCTCTGTTTCATCCTCGGACCTTCACCTTCGTCGTTTCACCGCTTGCAGGAGGCGGCGGGAGAGAGAGAGAGAGAGTGTTGTTGTTGTTGCAGCAGAGCCATCTTTGTTTTTTTATTTTTGTTTTGTTTATTTTGTTTCTTACGTGGCACTTAACCTCATGACAGCGGAGTCGGGTTCCGAGTCGGAGAGCTGACGTCGACGCAATTGACCTCCGGGGGCGGAGCTTGGCCCGGGGCCCAATCAGGAACGCCCCCCCCCGGTCCTCGTCCTCCTCCTCCTCGGAGGGGACACGCACAGTCGCTCTCTCTGCACTTCTCTGGACAAACCAAGTGTTATTCAAGATGAACTGAAATTTTTGAAAAAAAGGAAAATGTCTCCATGTCGTGTATAAATATGCTTTACGCCCATACTCTGCTTTTTTCATTTCCTCTGCTTGTTCTTTTTCTTTTCAACGCTGCAGCTGCTGCAAATCTATGCATCCAGTGCATTTCCAAAGATTGTCCACAGAGCGGCTGCATGTTCGTACGGCCGAGTCCTTTTAGAGCGTGTGTGTGAGATGTGGGTCCACGAGGACGGGAATAGAAAAATGTAGTGCAGGATGTTCCACACGATTCAGATAATCTGGTGTTTTCAGCCTTAAGTGATGTCATTGCAAACAAACAGCGAGTAACCCTCAGTTTTAATGGAACAGTGGAGTTTAAGGGCACGTTTAGATAATAGAAGAGTAAAGGATTAAGATTTGCTTCTGTTTTTCCCACTTTCCCATCAGTTCATGGCGTGAGCGAGTGTATGGAGTCTTGAGAGCGCCGCGTCTATAATCAAAATAGCAAAATATAACTGAAAAACCTAAAAAATTAATCAGATTTGCTATTTCATTTAAACTCCAAAGCCAAAAAGCTAAATTTTCCAATTAAATATTCGACTTTTTCTTAATTAAATAATAATCCAATTTAAAAATCGAATCACAATAACAAAACTTAATAATCGTCATTATTCCACGTGCCTGATATTTTCTATCAAGTTTTGTTCGCTGCTTTAGCGTCGATACTTTCATTAAATGGCCGCTTTCATTTAAAGCAGTTAAAGCGTCACGTTAAAGTCAAGTGAAGCTGTGATTGGCCAGTTCTCGCCCCCAAGTTTATTACAGTTATTTCCCACAATTTGTCAACTTCACGAATCTCAAATAAAGTCGAAATACAGAAGGTTTGGAAAAAGACCACCCTCAGGATTCTATGGCGGCCCGGACCATAAGGGCCCGTTACTCCTCCTCTGAGAAACTGATCCCCAGACGTCCGATGAACTTTTTCCTTATGAAGGAAAAGAAAAGAAACAACAGAGAAAGCTCGGAGCCGGTTCAGATGGCAGCTTTGAAATGTCAGATAGTGTCGGCTTCAAGCGGGATTACGACCTTTTACCTTCAGTCTCTGAGCAGTTTGGACAGGAGAGAGAGAGATAGAGAAAGAGGTGGCCAGGATTCAAGGAGCTGTGAGCGCCCTCTAGTGGAAGAGAAGCGGCGCTGCAACATTACTTGAATACTTTCCCAGTGTTATTATCACCGATGTTGTTCTGGATCAGACAAACCGAAAAAAAAAGTAGCAATAACTTGTGGCTCGTTGTTTTTATTCTGAATCGACAGTTTAAAAAATAAAATGGATGGTCTGTGTTATGACTTATTATCCAGGTGACAGTATTGACTGCCAGCTCCAGCTCAGTTTACAGTATTTATATTCTGGGGAAATGATTATTGTTTGTTTAAAGAAAATAAGCAGTTTGGTGAAAAGAGCTTTTTTTCTTCTTCTGTGAGACCAGTTAAGATTTGTACCTTTTAGAGAAAAGCAGATTTTAATGAGAAGCACTCAGGAGATCCCAGGCCTCCGCCAAGGCCGAGCCGTCCCATCACATTCTGCATAACTGATCTCATAATGTTAAAGAAAGTGAAAACACACATTCCTGGATCTGGCCCCTGATTGGAAACAGCACTAATATTGAAGGGGTTCTTCCCTGAACCATATTGCATCCTTGTTTTTTAGAATAAAGGACAAGATGGAGAATATCTCTTGTACTTTTGAAGCTCTTTATGCACAATTTAAGTTACCAACTACCGGCAGATGTGAGGGACATAACTTCAGTTGTGCTTTGGCCACTGATCAACGATACAGGCCGAACCTGAGAACACGCTGAGGCTTAAAGGTGAATCTTAAGTTTCATGGAAATCAAAAACAAACTAAATCCTTGGCGGAGGGAATCGAGAAAAAGCCAGTTTTTGTTTTCCGACCTGACTCGAAGAAGAATCTCCTCGTGCTCTTTGTTGTGATGCAGTGTCCTGCTCTGACTTCACTGTGACCGGTGACCACAGGTATCTAAAGCCATAACGACGTGGGAGCTCAACTCCCTTTTGCAGGAAAACGGACGGACAAGGATCTTCTCCGACGACGAGACACAGAAACGATCGCCCACAAGAATGCTTTATAACATAAAGCTATATTTTGTTAATATGTATATGTGTATATATTTATAAATATATATCAACAGATCTGTTGATTGGGAGAGAGAGAGAGGGGAGGGAGAGTGTGTTTCAGACCAAACTGCTCGGCGCCGGGTTTACTTCAACTCAGTTTCACAATGTTATTTCTCCACAAATATCTGAGAGGGTGTGTTGTTCTTTGCTTCTCGACCTCGAGTTTATTAAAAATTTTAAATCTTGATCAACCAGCAGCTCTGAACTCAAAAGGAACCAGCTCCTCAGCAGTTTGTTGGGACCTCAAAGAGAAAAAAAACAATAGAGAAAAACAAAACAAAAAAAAAAGGTTTAAAAGTCTTTAAAAAACCCTCTGAAATGTGTGTTGCTTGGCAATTCAATGTTCAAACAGTGTAATCAGGAAAAGCTGAGCTCGTGACACAATCACTGCTTCTTCGTTGCATAGGCGGTAAAAATGTTCAAGTAAAAAAAAGTGAAAAGAAAAAAAAAACACTTGGAAAAAAGATCTATTTTTGTACAAAGGTAATTTTATCCCTCGCTTCTGTGCTCTGTTCTTTGCCTTTTCTTCTGTGGGCTGTTGTATACGTTGTGGAAAAAGCTTATTGGACGAAGGCAAGAGAACTTTTTCTGGTGGAAGACGAGAGGAACATTCGACGCCGGCGCCTCGGTCGCTGCGTCGCCTTTCACTTCGCCATTTTCAATCTGTCGCTGCAAGATGGGAATGTCTTCTTTCATTATATTTTTGTCTATTTTTCAAAAACAGGGAGGTGGAATTTTGTCATCTGTTCTTTGTGGGTTGTTCTCTAATGTTCTTTCATGGACTGAAAAAAAAGTTATTAAAAAAAACTTAAAAGTGACTCGGCTGCTGCCTTTTGTTACAGATGGAAAAAAATGCTTTTGCTCACGGACTCAGTGACATGAAACATACAAAAACTGTTTTTATTAAGTTGAAGGTTGTTGCTGTTAGATGTAAAAACTTATTCCACAAAGGATCCAGGTAAGTGAAGAACAGGCCGGCGGCTTCATGTGCAGAACTACGAGCTAAACGAGGAGCAGAACTTATAAAGAAATAAAACAAAGGCAGCTAAAAGAAATCACAATACACGTGTAATATATACAAATCCTACAACACAACAGAACTGCACTTGGTCACTGTGGTAAACTTAAAAAACTTGGGGAATTTGTGAGTTTGAAGAGGAAGGATCTCACTTAAGGGACCGATAAATTAAATATTAAGATGTTTTAAGTGACTTCATTGTTTCTTGAGGCATTTTTTGTTTTGTGTTCTTTCGAGTTTCAAAGTAAAAGATCTGGTTGTTGCCTGAATAATCAAAACAGAACTTAGAGAAACTGTTGAAATACAATCTCACTAAAGCTAAATTGAGGTGACTTTTGATATAAAGGGGAATAAAGGATTTGTAATAACAGACAAAAGGGCCTTAGGTGCCTTTTTTGTACTTAAAGCTCCCTGTCCGTCACCTCTTCACTTTAAGTCATTTAGATTCTACAAACTTAGACAAATATAAAATAAAAAAAGGCAAAATAAATGATACTAAAAGTCCAAATGACCGTTACATTTATTGTACAACAGCAGAAATGTCAGCGAATGTGGGAGTTTGTATGAATCGAGAACATCAAGGTTAATGCAGGGTTTGCAAAAAAAAAATACTGAAGAACAAGAGCGTTGATGTGAAGTTGAACAAAAGTCGACCGGTTTCCCTCACGAGAACGAAAATCTGGCGTGTGTGAAATATCTCGTACGTGTCCACTGTCTCACCGCTTGGCTCGCCGTGCTGAATTTCATTACCTGCTGCATCCAGCAGGAGCTCTCCGTTAGAATAAAAAGTCCTTTTACATCAAAATGTGGGGAAGGGGGAAGGGGGCGGGGGAGACAGAAAGAGACTTGAGTGAACGAGGGGATCCCAAAAAGATCCAAGAGGGCTTAGCAGTCGCTTTTCCATAGCTTGATGGTTTTGTCGTTTTCTAAAGCCGCAGACGCGATGATGTTCTCTGTCGGGTGGCAGGCGGTCGAGATGACGACGTCTGGAGGGAGAAGACGAAAGGGGAAATTTACTTTATTGACTCACAGCCACAAATGTCAGTCTTGAAAGTGGAGAAGTGGAGTTTTGACTGTACCTGTGTGGCCCTGGAGCTTCTGCACGATCTCCTTCGTCTGCAGGTTCCAGATATAAACCATGTTGTCCTCCGAGCCCGACACGATCCACTGCAAGAGAGAGCGGCCGCCGTTAAACGTTAAAAGAGTTCCTCTGCAAAACATCAGATACTAAAATACCAAAAACATGCAGGAACTACAGCTCTTACCTTTCCACCTGTGACGGAGAAATTTGCAAATATGCAGTACTTCTCGTTTTTATGGCCCGTGTACGTTTTCAAACACTGAAACGAAAGAAGTATATAACAGTCAGAAATATGGCCGTCAGAAAACCACGTATCAGTGTATCTCCTATAAAACATTATAAATAACTTTATCAGGTTAAACAGATCATTATCTACATTAATATATAAGACAACACTCAAAACAGGACGCTAGAATGATGTGATTCATTACCTTTCCTTTGCTGTAGTCCCACAGCTTCAGCGTGCTGAAAATAAACACAAATATCATTTAAAATTAAATGAAAACAATGTCTATTTCCTGCAATATTTTGTTTTACATTAAACTGTAACTGATAAAAATGTTTTTTTATAGTTATACTGCCCCCTGCTGGTGAAAAGTGTAAACAAATAGGACCAACACGGAGACGACGTGTGAAACAGAAAAAGTCGTTTTATTAAAACTCACTTGTCCAGTGTAGCAGCCAGGATGTATTTCCCGTTGGGAGAAAACTTCACAAATGACACAGGAGGGTTGTCGTCATCTGAAACAAACCACAGACAGAGAGCAGGGGTTCATTGGATTGGTCGAGGGGAATCGAACGTGGCCTGAACGTGCTGCAGATATGAGATGATCTTACCTATGAGCGTCTTTAAACACTGGCCTGACGCTGTGTCCCAGATTCGGCTGTTAAGGTTTAAAAAGACAAAAATAATCAATATGTTGTTGTTGAGGTAGTTGGTAGGTAACAAAATGTCTAACACAACTATAGTGTAAGGTAAATATAGAATCTTTAATCCAGAGTGTTCTCACCAGAGGCCGTCGTAGCTACTGGACACGATCAGGGAGCCGTCTCTGTTGAAGTGAACCTGAGAACAAATCATCACATCAATGACACCATTTCAATCTTTACAACATTTCACTGATGTCCAGAAGTTTTTAAATAACAAACTTACAGCAGAGACAGGATCAGAATGAGCCGGCAATGTTTTCAAACACTTCCCAGTCTTCACGTCCCATATCCTGACACTCTCATCAAACTAAAAAAGGCAAAAGAATAAATGGTCTCCGTTTATTTTCTTCACCACCACACAGAATCGAAACGGTCCAACATCTGGTTTCCATTTCTGGCTCGTTTCGGGGGCGAAAGGCGTCTTACTCACCGATCCTGACACGATAAGGTTGGACTGCGGGTTGAAGTTGCAGCAGAAGACGTAGTTGCTGTGACCTTTTAGAGTTTTAAGGCATTTTCCCTGGATTCAAGAAATATAGAGGAATTGTCACATTCTCTCCCGGCAACACACGAGAACAATTAGATCATCGTCACTTCACACGGGGGAAGTCACTGCAGTTTTAATGGGGACGTAAATATTTAACTTTTCAGAAACCACAGATATGAATCTAAAAAGTGGGCATGAATTCCCCTGTGATGCGTCATGCATGTGTAATAACACACACAACACTTCAAGAAACGCACGCTGGTCTTACTTTACTTTGGGCAACATCTCCACACATATAGATGTCCTCTATAAGTCCTAGTCTACCTTTTCAATTTGTGTTTGTTTGATGCTGACTCTTGTTTGTCCTGCATGCTTCATGTATTTTAATGCTTGAACTACTGAATACTTGTATGTGGTTATAATTAATGTTTTATCTGTTGCTTTTCTATGTTCTTTTTTAAATTCTTTCTGTTATTTGCTTATTTGCTTTTTAGGGAGCCTATTGTTACATCTGGCCAAGGACTGCAGATGGAAACTAACCTTCTGGCTAAATCTGACATATTTACAGAAATGTCTATTAATATGCACTGTCCCTGTCAAAACAAACAAACAAACAAACAAACAAACAAACAAACAAACATCTGCACATCTCTTACCGAGCTGACGTCCCAGATCTTCAGGGTTTTGTCGTCTGACGCAGACACCAGGAGGTTGGAGTCAGAGGACCAGGCCACATCAGATATTCCCTGTGGATTCATAAGATTGAATTAGTCACACGACACTGAAGGCTCGGATTTTACCAGAGGTCTGGAACTGAACAACACAAAAGTGACCACAACTATAATCCCATCTTTCAAAACAGAACCAAAAAAGCATGACCACTGCAGCAGTGAAGGTAAGAACCTGATAAACTCACCAGTTTGTGTCCAGATATGGTTTTCTCAAACTTGCCGTCGTAAGCCCCCCAGATTTTGATGAGTTTATCAGCCGCTGTAAAGACAAAACAAATGTGAAAAGACTGACATAACAGGTGATCAGTAGAATTAATCACAGCCCTAATTTACTCTGGCTAATAAAGTGAAGGAAACATGACTCACAGGAGCTGGCGAGCCACTCTCCGCTGGGACTGAATTTGACCGAGGAGACAGCTTTAGTGTGTCCGGCTAATGTGAATTTCAGGCTGTAGTTTGGCTTGGCGGGTGCAGACTGCAAGTGAAAACAAAACATGACATTTAAAAAATCTCTCCCAAGATGTGTTAAGTGCCCGAATATTTATTTCCCCAAAGTCCCACCTCCACATATTTCCTAAATCCTGCCTCCGAATACCAACAAGAAGCTGATGAGTACGGTTTAGAGAATGGGAGGCTGTGGGGGGAAACACTGAAAACATAATGAAACAGATCCAAACCTTGCTTTGACTGGCGGACGCTGACGGCACGACCGGGGGTTTGGTATCAGTCTCTGGTTTCTTGTCTTCTGTTGCCATGGTGAGGGAACAGGCAGCGACTGTGCACAATCCTGAGACCAGAGAAGAGGCAGGTGATGAAGATAAGATCAAACTTTATTGATCCACTCACCGGGCGAAATTCTATAGTTACAGCAGCAGCCAGGTCAGAGTAACAGGATGAAATATATAAAAACAAAGGCAAAACAATGAACATAGAAAAATGTCCAGTATTTATACATTTTAACTGTAGTGGTGTGTATAGAAATGTTATAAAGTAAAGTGCAGTGGCACGAGCAAGAAGAAAAACTGTTTGTATATAAATATAAGGACATATTGTGTAAAAAGTTATTTTCTATTCAATGAAACAGTGCAAATAGTGAGATCAAAAACAGATGTTTAAGATCAACCAGATACAAGGATAACCAGGATTACGCAACCCTTGAAGGTACCAACTATAAAATACAATTTCTAAAATTTCTAGGACTGCAAAGCAGCGCTGAGCACATGCATTTTGAAGCGTTGCATGTGCTTTGCCTGAAAAAAATAACTAATGACTGAGGGAATATTGGCACCTAGAGCTGTTCAGGCTTGGACTCTGATCAAGAGATGATCAAGAGAAGAAGTTTGGTGGTGATAGGACAATGAAGAGTGCAGATATTATGACAACATCGTCTCCTTTGGCGAAGGATAAACGTTTGCAGTACCTCAATTTTACACGGTTTGAAGTAATTGTCCCAGTTCTAAGAGAGAGAGAGAGAGAGAGAGAGAGACTTCACCTTTGAAAGACATAGAGATTCCTTTGACCTATAACCACTTCCACTGCAGGAGTGGAGCTGTTTGTTTACGCCTCAGCATCAAAGGATTCATGGTCCATGTATGTCCACGATACAGAACATGGTGTTTTAATGTTGTGTAATAAAACTTTGAAGCCACGCCACGGTCACACCCTATGATGAAAAATCGATCTTTGAGGTAGTTTGTAGCTCCATCTTGTTGTGATGACACTCATCTCAATTTGAAGTCGATCTTATGTAAGTCCTGGGACAAGCACCTCAAAGTAAAAATGTGGAATATGGCCACTAAATGTAGAATAGCAGGCTTCCTGTTGCGTTTTTCAAATGGCACCTATAGACTTTCTTGTTAGTCTGGTTGTGATAAACATGTGTGTATCGATTTTTGTGAAGATCGGTCAATTTTGCGGGTCTAGGGCGCCAAAATTCCTCCAGAATACGTAAATTTTCACAACTTTAATTTGCCTGAATAATAATATTAATCCTGTCTGTCAGTGCTTGGGCCCTAATAACCTGCAAGAGTCTGAATCAGCATAAAAGGTTTTGAATAAAACCATCGTTCAAAACAAATAGTCTCAGATTTTAACGTAAACACTGAGTGACACATTCATATTTACTGAATCTGCAATTACACTAATTGATTTTGTAATAATTGGTGTCCAGAATACGAATAATAATGATCTGACACTGGAATCTCTTTCATAAAAAATATGTATAATTAATATTCTTATGGCAGATTTGATGATCTAAACGATTTGACACTTAACTTGTTGTTATTTAGATGTGTTTGCTAACCATGCTAACGGTGTAAACACTCGGTTCACAGCCACGTAGCCACTCGGAATTAACCTGCACCCACTTGTATTTAATTAAATCTGACATTTGCACTGTTATGAATGATATAGATATGTATTTTATTTAATTACATGGTTTTAAACTTCGTGACGTGTTAAGCTGCCTCCCCCGGACGGGCTGTGCATGTAGCTGTCAGCTAGCTTTAGCATGCTAACAGCTAATCGGCCTTGTTGCTGGTGAGCAGAAGTAAACAGAGACGTTTTACACGGTCAGTCGCTGCTGGTGTTTGTTTATTTGACATATTTTTATTGTAATTTTTGTTTTAAATGTTATAAATGTGTAAAACGAGGCGTCAGACAGAAGCTAAAGCAGAGCTGCTCGAGTCAAAGTGATGCTAACAGCGTAGCGTGCCTCCGCTGCTTCCACCGTTAGCATCTTAGCTCCCGGCTAATAAAGAGATGAACGCCTCCATGTTGGATTCACTGGTTTTATACGGGGGGCTCAATGGCGTGAGAGAGGGGGTTCCACTGGTTTGTAAAAAAATTTTTTCAAAATGATGCTGTTGACAAATGTGCAGAGCTCCAGCGGAGCAGCGGCCCTCCATTCAAACAATGAGGGGATCGAACACGCGGCGCTACTCACGGTGTTTGCAGCAGCTCCCGCGGGCGCAGCGTCGCTTCTCGTCGGAGGCAAGAGAGAGAAACACTCGATCATTGATTCACCAGATCGTGTACAAGGCTACAGCGGCTCGTCGTGGCGCCCGTGGAAGGTTCGACTCCCGGGGAAAAGAGACGAAGAAGAGAGGCAAGGGGGGGAATGTTCTGCGGCCGCGGCCCTTCTGAGCATGCGCGGACCGCTCAGAGGCGACGGAGGGAGACGAGGGACATTGTTAAATCAAAACACTCATCTTCTATCTACCTGGATGGTTTGAAGTCATTGAGTTTGTTTAATTGACGTTTACATTCAAAAAAACGTTTAATTTAAACTAAAGTCTCACTTTTTAAAGTCCTAAAAGTTGTAAATATATTTTATTCCTGTACACACATGATATTATATTATGGGAACAAGTTATTATCTAGTGGGAACAAGATGATTAACTAGTGGGAAGACGTTTATTTATCTTGTGTGGACAATATTTAATAAACCGTGAACACAGGGTTAAAGGGATAGTTAGAATAAAATAAAATAAAATAAAAGTTTATTGTCAAATGCACCAAATAACTTAGCGTCATTAGAGCTGTGACAGTCTTATAACCTGGCAGGCAACATCTACAGTAGACGGGCAATACAAGATAAACGAGGGTTTTCTCTGGGTGGAGTGCAACATCCACCGACGTCAGGCTTCTTAACGACCGGTAAGACAGCTTTTATCAAGTAAGGCAAACATAAATAGAAATATATTCCACCTTTTTTTTAAAAATGTAATATACCTTATTCTCATTTTAATTACTTCCCTGATTGAGCAGTGTATTTCAAAGTATCACATTAATACCATTGGTTGTATTCATATGAAAATTCCCTGGAAAGCTGCGGTGATTCACAAACTTAATCTTAATCACCCTTTGTTTAAAAAATAGCTGTGAAAACACCAATTGGCCACTAGGGGGTAATGGTGAGCCAGCCCTCCCTGCTACACGCTGCTCGCAGGACAATAATGAGCTGAGGAGCATGTGGAGGAATCTTTGCCGGAGGAAAAACATGTTTTGATCATGAGAGTCAATTTGTCATAAGTGCTGGATGTATGTCGGCTTTTTGTTTGTCTTGGCTCCGCCCCCTGGATTTTTATTTGCATGTTACAACTGGTTTATGAACCATGAGATGTTTGCCAATGCACCAGAATGTTATTAAACAGGTTTTAGTTGCTAATATGCATAACCACTTGCTTAAGGGGATGTTTGAAATGTTTGAAGTCTTTGAGTTAGTTTTAGTGATGTTTACATTCAAAAAAACGTTAAATGTAAACTAAAGTCTCACTTTTTAAAGTCCTAAAAGTTGTAAATATATTTTATTCCTGTGCCATCAAGTTATTATATTATGGGAACAAGTTATTATCTAGTGGGATCAAGATGATTAACTAGTGGGAAGACGTTTATTTATCTTGTGTGGACAATATTTAATAAACCGTGAACAAAGGGTTAAAGGGATAGTTCAAATAAAATAAAATAAAATAAGTTTATTGTCAAATGCACCAAATAACTTAGCGTCATCAGAGCAGGGAAATTATTATGAAATGGCAAGCAACATCTACGCAGTAGACAGGCAATACAGGATAAAAAAATAACACATAACATAAAACATAGTACAAACAATCTAAATTTAATTGAAGGGCTAGCAGCAGTTTACAGGGTGAAGGAGTGAGGAATATACAAATTAAATCGTATGCATATATGTGTAGTAAGTAATTAGTAAGTGTAGATGTATGAGTTGGGGAGCAGAATGTACAAAAATACAGTGTTGCAGCCAAATCCAATAGGATTGAAGTAAATTGGACTGAATCACACTAGTGGCATCTAGGGGAATAAAACACAAACATCTTCTATAAATTAATATATTTTTTGCAATTTACAAAATTGTCATATTTTTTAGGGACCTTTGGGAACAGTGACTTAAGAACAAAATTTGAGGAAGACTTCTGGAAAGCGGCTATAGATGCTGATCGTTATATTTCAGCTGGCACGTTTATTAATCATAAATGAAGGTGTGGTAACTTATTTAAATCAGATTTGGATATTTTCAATGTCAGGACAACAAAACAATACAGAAGTAATGTGGGGAAAAAAAATCTATGAAATCCTCTGAATATTTCTCTATATTTTCAGTAATGTCAAAGTTTGTCATTACTTACATTTTTAAGCTAATATCTCCACGGCCTTGCCAGCATAGGTGTTTGTGTCAGTACAGCCTCCGGGCCGGCAGGGGGCGCTGTCGCAAAGAGAGCACCGCTCTGTCTCCTTTACGGCGGGACAACTCGTCGCTTGCAGCGCTGACGCTATGTTGTCGTGTTGTGATGCTAACAGGGCGGATTCTGCACAGGCTGTTTCCTCCCGGGTTTGCTCCAGAGGCTAAGTTTGGACGAGCTGGTGCAAAGGAAGAAACTTAAGTAGCTTCTCTCGTACGTTTCACTTTCACTTTCAACTCCTCGTTAAAAACCAGCAACTGTTTCGCTTGCTAAGTTTTAAGCTAGGTTAGCTTTCCGCCTAGCTTCAGGGTTAGCATCAGGTTGAGTCTCACGTTAGCTGCACGTTAGCAACAGGTTAGCTTCCCGCCGCGAAGCATCTGTTTGTAAACTTAGTGCTTGTTTAACGAACCAGTACTTGTTGTGTTGTTATTAAAACATGCACAACGTGTGTAACGACGTCTTGAAAGTATCTTTTAAGTGGTTCTGCGGAAGTGAACTTTGTCCCCTAGCTTAAAAAAGTTGCTGACAACAACGTCACGTAGTTGTACTTTTGCACGTTTAACCGTTGAGTTAGTGCTTGTTGTTGACCTGTGCTGCAAAAACAAACGGAAATACTTTGTGTATCTTGTAACTTTATGTCTTATTTCTTGTGCATTTTACATGTATTAGCTTCATGCGTTTAATATCTAAAGCGATAGCCCCCCGCCCTCCCTCCGTCCCTCCCTCCGTCCCTCCCCCCAATCCAGCCATAGAAAGCAACTATTGCAAACTTTTGCCATTAAAATAAGAATAAGCTAGAAAAGTAACATTGCCAATTTTGAAATTCAAGTAGAATAAAATAATAAGCAATCCTCCTATGCACCGAAATGTAATTTTAAGTGTTCCTTCCACCAGTTTTGTGGTAATTTGTCCAGTTGTTTTTGTGTAGTTCTGCTATAACTAACAGATGAAAACACAACCTCATTGGCAAACATAACAACTAGAGCAAACTCTTCAGTCACTACTTGCGATTCCCGCTTGCTAGTTAAATAAAAGTAAAAATAACAAACAAAAAACACGTGAATTGATCACCAACTTGGATATGCACCCGAGTTCATACTCAGGTGAACTGGCGGTTAAACTGAAACTATGGATTCTGTTGTTTACAGACTTGTTCAAGTGTATTTGTCTTTGTCCACACTGTTTGTTTTCTGTCACATTTGATGGGCGTGGTCGCTAAATTCTTAAAACATGTTTACAAAGAGCGGCACCTTTCATTCAAACCTGTCTGTAAAAATAATCATTAATCTTATATTTACATACCTGTTTCAGTGTTTAAAAAGTAGCTCACTGTTTCATAGGGTTCACAGACTGTGGTTGAATAGCAAGTATCATCTAGTGTTTGAAAAGTCACTACATTACATTATGTTAAACTTACTATTTTGCATACATTTACTCCTTTGAGGCATCTGAAAGTTTCTTTTTAGATGGATTCTGTATTTTAAAATCTCCAGTGTGCAGCAGCTGCTCAGATTTGGAGATTAATTGTTCTCTGAATATTGTCATGTTTGATTTTGACAAGATTCAATCACAGTAGCATTACAGCACATTGCCAGCAGAGGCTCCCATCCCCCGCACTGTCCTAACCTGTCAATCTTCTTCATATACATCAACAGGGCCCCTAGTGTGGCATGAAAACAATGCTCGGAGCTTGCAGATGTTCCCCCGAAGCTGTTGACGAGTTGACAGAGGAAAGCTACACAATCCACAGAAGATAACGACTCTCGACAGCCTGTTGCCGTCATGTCGGCGGCCCCAGCCCCGGCTCCTCCGCAGGCCGTGAACCCTCCGCCTCCCGACGTGATCAACCCCAACAAGTCCGGCCGCAGGACCAACCAGCTGCAGTACATGCACAACATCGTGGTCAAGTCCCTGTGGCGTCACCAGTTTGCCTGGCCTTTCTACCAGCCTGTCGACGCCATCGCCCTTGGACTTCCAGTGAGTAGATTGTAAATGTTGTTCGAAGCAGTATTTATAGCATCATATATATTGTATACAGCATTTATTACATCCTCTGACAGAAAAAGGCCTGAAGTAGATGTTGTTATATATTTTTTCGCTCAGAAATCCCCATACGTCAACTTTCTGTTACTGTGATTAGTCTAAAAAATGTTTTTCCTTGCTTTTGGAAAATCTGCAGGAGGTTTCTTTTGTGTCACTTAAGTAAATTTTCTTTTAAATCCTTAAATTCCCTCTGTTTCTGTCCTTCCTTCAGTGCAGCCATCATTGTTCTTGTCAGAGCTTAGTTTTAATTTCTCCCTTTGGGTTTTGTTTCCTCCAAATCCTCATCAAAATCAGATGAAACAACCTTAAATCTGAATCACAGACTTTTTGTAGCCCCCTAGTCAACAATAAGCTAATTACTTCTTCATTTGAAGTAGAATTTCCACTAATTCTATCAACTTGATTTTTAGAGAGCATTTCTCGACTGATTCCTGTTGTTTTCAATTAGTCCCAAAACTGGGATTATTCTGAGTTACTGGGATATTGTTTTTGGAATGAATTGTTGGCGTTGAAAGTGAAGATGATGGAATGGCAAATGTAATTCTATTCATCTCTGCGGAATTAGGGCGGAGGCAGATATATCTCAGAATCCTGGCAAATAAAACCAAAATTGCAAATCTGAAAGTGTTGAATGTGCACAAACAAACTTCTTTATCAGTCAAATTTGGAAGAATCTTTTGAAGTTGAGTGATTCACTCAAAAAGCAAGATAACATCAATCTGACTCATTGATTATTTTCCCCTAATCAGGATTATCATAAGATCATCACAACTCCCATGGACCTGGGAACCATCAAGAAACGTCTTGAGAACAACTACTACGCGAGTGCAAGTGAATGTATGGAAGACTTTAACACCATGTTCACCAACTGCTACATATATAACAAGGTGAGGCGCCGTCATTATTGGAAAGTCTTCAAACTGGTTGGTTAGAGAAAGTGAATTCTCACAGCTGCTCACTTGTCCTCCAGCCGACAGACGACATCGTGCTGATGGCCCTCGCCGTGGAGAAGACCTTCCTGCAGAAAGTGGCCCAGATGCCTCAGGCGGAACTGGAGATTTCCCCTTTCGCAGCCAAAGGGAAGAGCAAAAAAGGAAGCACCCCAGGTAATGAACTAATGTTTGTGTCTTAAACTCTAAAATCACCTTTTACTCTTTAGTCTAAGATATGTATTCTTGCTGTTATTGCCCTCTAACCTTTGTCCATGGCTGTTAACAGGTGGACAGGATGGATCTCCGCCCACAGGTCCTCCAACTCAAGTGAGTCCCGCAATCATATGAATTGAAACCCTGAGAGCTTGAGGAGAATTGTCCCTTATTGTGGTGTTTTCTGTTCCAATGAAGAAGAAAATGCTGAAAAGGAAGGACACGGCTTCCACTGACTCGTCCTCACCGGTCTTGACCCATTCAGGGGATTCATCGGAGAGCAAGAGGCGACGTCAAAGCCAAGATGTCAATCCTTCCAAGAGCGACTTGGATGAGAAGGAGTCGCCGCAGCAGCAGAGCGAGCAGTCGGGCAAACACCTCAAGTATTGCAGCGATATCCTGAAGGAAATGCTCTCGAAAAAACACACGGCCTTCGCCTGGCCTTTCTACAAACCTGTCGACGCCGAAGCTCTGCAGCTGGACGACTACCACGACATCATCAAGTACCCCATGGACCTCAGCACTGTTAAAGTACACACACACACACACACACACACACACACACACACACACACACACACACACACACACACACACACACACACACACACACACTTATGTCTTCATCATACAGACACAAAATCGTTCGGTTCTTCAATTGATTTTAATGTCTTTTCTAACCCTGAGATTTTATTTTGTAGAAAAAAGTGGATGGAGGAGAGTACCAGGATGCTCAAGGTTTCGCTGCAGATGTCAGGTTAATATTTTCCAACTGCTACAAATACAACCCCCCCGATCATGACGTGGTCGCCAGAGCCAAAAAACTACAGGTGTGTTTTTAATAACTAAAAAAATGAGGATTAATTCAAATGTTTTTCCTGGTTCTGTAGAGTCAGGTTTACTCTTTACTCATTTCTTCTTCCTCCAGGACCTGTTCGAGACGAGGTTTGCTAAGATGCCGGACGAAACCGTGGAGTTGTTTTCAGCGGCGAGCGCCAAGTCCGCTAGGAACGCCGGTTTAAGTCAGAGCAGCGGGAACCCTTCCTCCAGCAAGGACACGTCGGACTCTGAAGAGGAGCGCGCCACAAGACTCGCCGAGCTGCAGGAGCAAGTGGGGGCAGAACAGGTGGGATCCTGCACACACCTCTGCACCACGAAGGCTTTTCACCTGTAAACTCTACTGTTTGTATGAGCTCAGAACTCAACACACACACCAAACCTTGTTAAAGAGGTTTGCTTTAATTCCACATTCGATGGGTTTCCCCTCATGTTCTGCATCTAGCTGCTTCAGGTTTGCAGATTAGTGGTTGAGCATTCTGCATGTCAACACACTGAGATCACGTGATCAAGTAGAAAGTTGGTTTGTAATGAGATTTAAACTCCAACCACAACAATCATTAGCTCTGCACTCTGCCAGAACCATTACTAAACTATTTCCACCGCTGTTTACTTTCTGGCTCTTGAATCCACTGCCAGGAGAAATGGAAACATAAAGAATCCCAGTAGATTGATAAAGTCATATGTCAAGCTGGAGCTAGTATCCAGTGAATCACTCAATATTGTGTTCATTACCTGAAACAAGGAGGTTATGTTTTCACCTGCCTGTTCATTTTTCATAAGAATAATTGACAGAATAATCTGGTTCCTCGTCTTGCTTTCCCCTCCAAGTTCCCTGTTTACAGCTTAAGTATTTACTTTTCCTGGCACTTTCATTTGGATATTATCACATGGCACCACAGTGACTCTCTTCTGTTGACTCTTCAGCTCAAAGCTGTTCATGACCAGCTCGCTGCCTTCTCTGAGGTGCCTGTGATTAAACCAAAGAATAAAACAGAGAGAAACAATGAAAAGGACAGCAGGGGGAATAAAGGGAGTGCACATTCCAACAAGAGTGCTTCACATTCCAGCTCCAGGTTTGACATGTTGTATTTCCTACGAGCTTTGTTGACATTGTGTGGTAGCTCTCCGGTGACCTCCACTGCTTCCTCTCGACCCCCCAGGCACTTGTGGAAGGGCAACAAGGACTGCGACTCGGACGAGGAGTCTCTGCCGATGACGTACGACGAGAAGCACCAGCTGAGCCTGGACATCAACCGGTTGCCGGGCACCAAGCTGGCCCGGGTGGTGCACATCATTCAGAGCCGGGAGCCGTCGATGTGCGACGCCAACCCGTACGAGATCGAGATCGACTTCGAGGTGCTGAAGCCGTCGACCCTGAGGAAGCTGGAGTGCTTCGTCAAGTCCTGCCTGTACCAGAAGTTTAAGAAGTTTCAAAGTGAGTGCAGAAGCCTTTTCCACCGCCCTCCGTCCTGACATTTGAGCGGAGTTGTTTAGATATGAGTTGCAATGCTAGGATCCTGTATTTAATGAAAAAAAAAAGATAATTGAAGAAGTGAAATAAAGAGTTCGGCCTCTTGTTGCTTTGCTTCACACAAGTTAAACTCTTCGCAGAACATCGAGATTGTTTTTGCCTCCTGGAGCAGATCAGAATCAGAATCAGAATTATTTTATTTGCCAAGTATATTTGGACATACAGGAAATTGCCTTGGTGTCATTGTATAGATGCGACTCCTCTGCAATTGGGCACAGAATTCACTTTTATTTTAAACGTTTAACCTTGTTCTAATCTTAACCTAAATCATTTGTATTTGTAATCTGCGTTGTACTCTGTTCTTATCTCTTATCTACCTTTTTTACCTCAATATTTTTTATTTTATTCTATTGTATTGTTTTTTTTATTGTATTCAAATATACCGGCTGCTATGACGACTTAATTTCCCTTCGGGGATGAATAAAGCAATCTATCTATCTATCTATCTATCTATCTATCTATCTATCTATCTATCTATCTATCTATCTATCTATCTATCTATCTATCTATCTATCTATCTATCTATCTATCTATCTATCTATCTATCTATCTATCTATCTATCTATCTATCTATCTATCTATCTATCTATCTATCTATCTATCTATCTATCTATCTATCTATCTATCTATCTATCTATCTATCTATCTATCTATCTATCTATCTATCTATCTATCTATCTATCTATCTATCTATCTATCTATCTATCTATCTATCTATCTATCTATCTATCTATCTATCTATCTATCTATCTATCTATCTATCTTATCTACAACATAATTTTCCTTTTTGTATCTCAGCTTCAAGGGTTCTTCATATTTCCTGTGATTGTTTCCTATTGTTTTCATTCAACTTCTCACTCTAAAGCACCTTGCAGCTGTTCTGAAAGATGCCAGTCCTTATAAATAAAGTTTAATATTATTATTAATATGAGTGTTATTGTTGGAACTGCTAGGATCCTTTATTTAATCCCTGTTGGTCCTTGTTTCTTGCAGAGAAAAGCGGTCGAGCTGCGTCCCACCACGTCGGCAGCAGCAGCTCTTCGGACTCTGGCTCCAGCAGCTCCAGCGGCTCCACCTCCGACAGCAGCGACTCCTGACAGCTGAACTCTTTATTTATTTCTTCTTCTGCGACCAAATGAGAGTCCCTCAAAAGTGTTGAACACCTTTATTTTTGTATTTGTTTCATGTTCGCTGTGTTGGAAATTTTAAACTTCCCTCTTCGTTGTTTTTTTTTTTTTCGGGGTCAGTGTGGGCTTTTCTCGTTCTCTGTATTTATGTTTCAAATACTCTTCACTGGCATTTCTCATCCGACGCTATGAACCACAGGAAAGCCTGGCAGCGTACGTCCCGATATCTGGATTTAAAACCAACATCTTGTTCCTGTCATCTGTTCTGTCCAAACTGTTTAATTAAAGGGTTTTTTCTGCCGATGTTCTGTCTTAACCAGGTTCCTCACTGAGGGAGGGGAGGGGAAGGGGGAGGGATTGAGGGAGCTGGCTGTGATTGGCTGACTAACTGGGCTGGGATTCTTATCTAAGCAACAATAGAATTCCTCGGGTCGGGCATGCAGCCAGGAAGGAAAGATCATCTTGACCTGCAGATACTTTTAACGGCCTGAGGAAGCAAATGTGTTATCTCGGTGGAGAAAGGTTCACTATTGAACCAGCGTGCAGGAGGAACTTCACTGATAAAGACACACAGCTCAGATATATATACGTGTAGCAAACTGATGTAAATAGAACAATTAGCGATCCTGTGTGCAACTGTTGTGACCGATAAGCAATATTTCAACCCTGTAGTAGGAGCATAGAGTAACAAGGTTAAGAGAATATGCCAGAATAGACTTTCTTGGTTATGTTTTCATCTGCGTTTGCCTGTTAGTTTGCAGAATTGCTAAAAAATAATACAACAATTTACTGCACAACTTGGTGGAAGAATGAGAAGAACCCATTGAATTTTGGTGGCGATCAGGGGGCCGGTCACTGGCATGCAACATTGCAAGACATAGCATTTTCTAATATTGATTTCTCAGAATAATTCATGGATCTTGATGAAAAACAATCTGGCATGTTTAGGGGACTGGTATTTATGAGTGTGTAATTTGGTGCAGATCCATAAGGGGACGGATGAGCCTTGGTTGAAGTGCACACTGCTATTCAAGTTCTTTATACTGTCTCTACTCTATTCAATTCCTCGTGATTTGGTTCCTCTTGAGCCCAGAATTTATGAAATTGTTTGATTAAATTTGTTGACGAATCGAAATAGTCAAAAGAAAACCCTCAGGGAAGTTATAAAATACCTTTAGCATTGTTATCTTTGGTGAACAGCCCAGCAGTGAAGGTATACGATGACTCCAGTTCCAGCTGCTCTGCAGACACTGGCACTGCCCAGGAGCTGGGGCCACAGCTGCTGCCTCCTCCAGATCACACTCCACTGGATCTCAGGGATCTGCTCCTTTCAACGTGGACGTGGAGACACTGGAGCTGACAACACGGGGAACCAGCTGCTTGTTTGTGACTGCGTGCAGTTTGGTAATCAGCCAGGAGGGGGCCATCATGCACCATCCTGGGGTTTAAAGTTTTCATAAAGTGCAGCTTCTGTTTTTTAAGAAACTCCTGCAGTTTATGTGGCTTGTAAAGCAAATGAGGGATGCATTTGTTATAAATGCTTATGAATTCAAAGGATTTTAATCAATTATCACTTTTTAATGATAGAAAACAACATAAAATGATTTGGTAATTTGTGTGGGACAACTGTGAAGGATATATCCAACATGGATCAATTGTGAGTGGCTGCTGAATTTGTTGAATATTAATAATGCTCCCATGGCCTCTTGACGTCCTTGCATGGAGACGTGCTCTTTGGGACCTGCATCAACATCGCACCACATGGAACATGCCCCCCCCCAGCCCCCCCACCAACCTTGGGCCTTGATGGATCAATGCAGCAACTTCAATGGCAACCAGTCATTTCTGCCACTTCTGGCCATCACTCACAGAGCATGAATCCCATGTTAAAAAGACCACACACACACACACACACACACACACACACACACACATGGACACACACATGCATGCAGGTCTTTCCAGACACATGACACGACAAACTGGGTTTACTTTGATTAATGGATCTTTGGTTTTCATTTTCTCCTCAGCACCCTGTGGACGACCACTTGCGGGGGGGTAAAAAATACAGACTCAATGAATGTGGTCTCACGCTGTCAATTGGAATCAAGGTGTGAGAGTGAACTGCACATGTAGGCAGTTCTGTTAAGTTAACGATTTATGCTAATGTGACATATTAGGAATTTTAATTGCAAATAAGCTGCTATTACAACTTTTCCCTCCAGTTTGTAACAACATGCACTTTTCTTTTTCCAGGAACTGATATTTGCTAATGATGTGATTTTGTATCCTTGCACTGAATCATGGTCACATGCAGTAAAAGATTGTTCACATATTAATTTCTGGTAGCTTCCGAGGACCTTCACTTATATGCAGCAGTTTCCCTGAATCCAAAACAATATATTTACTTTTTTAATTGTTCAGGCTGCAGAGCGTCATGTGTGGACACGGTTCAGGTTCTTGATTTAGGTATTTGATTAAAAAAAAGAGAACAAATGCTCTTCTCTTTTTTTTGAATCAAATACAGCGGAACCTACTTTCCAAACCCTCAACTTCCTTTTCTGTTGCAGTTGTGTGTGTGTGTATTTGTGTGCATGTGTGTGTGTGCATGGCAACAGGCTTCCCTCTGGAAAAAAGGCCCCATAAAGATGTATATTCCACATTTCAGGCTGATGGGGTTTTTCAGAAGGTCTTTAAAGGTTAAGTGATCCCAAGTTGGACAACTCAAACTATTTGGACATCACAAAATGCAGGGGACAGCAACCTGGCATATTATTTGTAAAAATGTCAGAGTAATAAAAGGTTGGAAAGTCCAGAAACGTCACCACAAGTCAAGTTGGACCTTATTTATTAACACAACCGGATGAAGAAGGGATTTTGACGATTCTGTCACATCACAAATCCACCATATTCAAGTGAGGAGCTTGAAATTAGCCCTGATTCCTGATTCCTGAATCCTGCGTTGAGATGTTAAAATCCTCTCTTCAGGTTAAAAAACACATCTCACTCTGCTCGGCTGCTCTGTTTTCTGCCTGGAGACAAATTAGCCGAATGAGTTACGTCCCTGTTGAAGTCTGGAGGTGAAGACTGACTTTAAAAAGTAATGAGACGAGACCGAGAGGTTTTCTCAAGGAGCAGGTGGCTCGTTGATGTTTGTGATAATCAGGTGATAAATTCGGATTAATTCATTAACGAGGACAGGTGATGGGAAAGCAGGAAGAGGAAGTGTCAGATTAAAGAAGTTAAAACCCACAGTATCCAACTGTAAAAGTGTGTGGAAGTTTGAGTGACTGTGAATAAAGAAGTCGTCACAGTAGAATGTGGCTCTGTCCCATTCAAGTGTAATAATTAAACTGAAGCTAAATGGAATGTATCCATCACTTATTATAATTGAGTATTCGGTGATTTACGTGTCTGTGCCAAAATCAACAGGCTCCGTTTGAACAGTTTTATGGCAACACCGAAAAAACTCCACAGGTATGAGGAGACAAGTCGTAACAAGACGTTCACATATTTCAGATGCAGAGTAATGACAGCTGTTCATACCACAGCTAACTTGGTGGTTTGAGTTGCTGCACTTTATTAGGAACACTTGCTAATTAATGCAGTTATTCAAGCAGCCAATCACGTGAGAGGGATACAGTAGAATCACACAGATACAGGTCAGGAGCTCCAGTTGATAATATCTATATTGATTATAAAGATGTGATCTCAGTGTTTGACTCTGATGGGATTGTTGCTGTTTGCCAGACTGGTTTCTGAACCTGCCGGGAGAGATTGGGGAGAATTGGTGAGATTGGTCAGGTGAACAAAGGAGACTGGGCAAAAAAGAACATTGAAGAAGTGAAATAAAGAGTTCAGCCTGTTGTTGCTTTGCTTTACACACAAGTTAAACTCTTCGCAGAACATTCAGATTGTTTTTGCCTCCTGGAGCAGATCCTCTGATCTCACTCATCCCACGGGAATTAAGTGATTTGGGCATAAATTGTTAAAGTACAATAAAAAGACAGAAACTTGCGTTATACAATCCTGCTCTTTTCAGAAACTTTCTTTGCAGCCTGATAGAAAATGTGACTCTTTCAATTCTATATACATAATGTGTAAAGGTGTTTTTTTTATTCTTTTAAAGACACATTGTATAGATGCGACTCCTCTGCAATTGGGCACATAATTCACCTTTATTTTAAACTTTTAACCTCGTTCTGATCTTAATCTTAATCATTTTTATTTTTAATCTGCGTTGTACTCTGTTCTTATGTCTTATCTACCTTTTCTACCTCAATATTTTTTATTTTATTCTATTGTGTTGTTTTTTATTGTATTCAAATATACCGGCTGCTATGACGACTTAATTTCCCTTCGGGGATGAATTAAGTAATCTATCTATCTATCTATCTATCTATCTATCTATCTATCTATCTATCTATCTATCTATCTATCTATCTATCTATCTATCTATCTATCTATCTATCTATCTATCTATCTATCTATCTCTATCTCTATCTATCTATCTATCTATCTATCTATCTATCTATCTATCTATCTATCTATCTATCTATGTATCTATGTATCTATGTATCTATGTATCTATCTATCTATGTATCTATCTATCTATCTATCTATCTATCTATCTATCTATCTATCTATCTATCTATCTATCTATCTATCTATCTATCTATCTATCTATCTATCTATCTATCTATCTATCTATCTATCTATCTATCTATCTTATCTACAACATCATTTTCCTTTGTGTATCTCTACTCCAAGGCTTATTCATAATGCTTGTGATTGTTTCCTATTGTTTTCATTCAACTTCTCACTCTAAAGCACCTTGCAGCTGTTCTGAAAGATGCCAGTCGTTATAAATAAAGTTTAATATTATTATTAATATTCGTGTTATTGTTGGAACTGGCCCTTTAATGCCCCTGTAGCCTGTGCAGTGTGCGTTTCGTCCATGAGAGGGCGCTTCCTCTCCTCCTGGTCTCACACAAACTACTCCCTGGATCCGAGGAGCCACTTCAACAAAGTGCCGGAGAGCAAGAGAGCCAAGTTCCCACCTTTACCTTGTGTTCGAGCCCCGGGAGCAGCAGCAGGGACGACCACCGGGTTCCCCACCACCCCACCCACCACCCCGGGGTTTATTGTTGTTGTTTACACACTGGATCTGGATCACTGGAACACTGGGAAACGAGGAGAGAAGGAGAGAGAGGAGGACGGAAGAGGAGGCGAGGAGGAATCACAGGGAAGGAGAACCGTGCGTAAAGCTGTTTGTGGGTCCGTGCGTAAAAGGCGCGAAGCAACGGGGACATCCATCGGAGAATCCAGCCTCTTCCCCCCACCCACCCACTCCTCCCACACTTCCCACCGTCAACCACCCCCCCCCCCCATGGTTCCTCCGGGCATGTTTCCGCCACACGCCGGCCGATGTGGAGCCTCTGCTGCCGGGAGGAGCGGGTGATTCTCCAGCCGCCGCGGACTCACTGCGGTTCCTGCGTGGACTTGTACAACTGAACCCCGGGACTTTGAGAGGCTTGTTTTGTGTGTTTTTTCCCCTCTGTGTGTGTGTGTGTGTGTCTGTGTGTGTCTGGCCACCCTTCGCCTTCCTGTGGATATGCTGGGGAAACTTCTGGAGGATGAAGAAGGTCCCCGGAGCTCCGGTTCCTCCTCCTCCGCCGCCTGCTGAGCCCGATTCCTCCGAGAGGACAGCCGGGAGAGCCGAGGACATGCGTGTGGTGGACCGGGGACACGTCTCTCCGTCCTGCTGCCTTTAGTCCCACCTTGTGAAGACGCTTCTGGAGACCACCGAGCTGATTGTGGATGATTGAGGACACCCGGAGCTGAGAGAGAGGGGACACCGACCCCACAACCTGCTCTGACGCCGAGAACCAGCGCCCTCAGCCCGGCTAGGAACCCGGACCTCGGTTCCTCCTGGACCCGGTCCCCTGTTTGACCCGGTCCCCCACCCTAGGACCAGCCATGGAGGAGTGGAGACAATGCGGGAGGTGGTTGATCGACTGCAAGGTTCTACCCCCGAACCACCGGGTCGTGTGGCCCTCGGCCGCCGTCTTCGACCTGGCCCAGGCCCTGAGGGACGGAGTGCTGCTGTGCCAGATGTTGCACAACCTCTCCCCGGGGTCAGTGGACCTGAAGGAGATCAACTTCAGACCCCAGATGTCCCAGGTGAGTGGCCAGATGATGGGGGTTTGATTTCCCACCTGGAGGTGTTGACATGTTTCAGCATCTCCTCAGATTTTGATTCAGGAACCTTCTTGTCCGAGATCTGGGCTCCTGGTCCACAGATCTCCTCTCGGTGGTCTGAACCATCCAGACTTCAAGTGTGGTTCCTCAACATTTTATTTCCCTTCTGTCTTCTGCAGAAGTCACTTGGAAGTAGATGTTTCCACACATGTTGCAGAGGAACCCGCTTATTTCCATGTTATCAGGAATATCATCGCTTTTACTTCCAATGAAAGGGTGTTAAGTGGGTTGTGTACGTCTACTTCCAAGTGCAGGGTGGGCAGTGAAAGACAGTTTCCCTTGACCTTTGACCTTTGGAGCACCAGGTGGGTGTGGCAGATCAATACAGAGCCGGGTGAATAGATGAAAGTGCTCAAGGGTCATGGAAGGTTTACTTTATAGTTGGCCGCTGTTTAAACCACAAAGTTAAGAATGACTTTTCCTGTTCCTGTCTCAGGCTGAACAGATGAAAACCTGCCTGTGTGTATAATTAGACTCCAGTGAAACCGAAGTCTGACACTGTGGGTTTTGCGATTTAGAGGTTTCTGGATTTCCCGTTGTCCCAGTTCTCAGTTTCTGGAAAGCTCCGCTCGCCACCTCAGCTCGCTGGTGTTTTTTTACAAAGCCAGTACGAGGAAACGCCGGGTGCCGCAGGAAGTTTGCACAACCGCAGCGGCAGAAGTAGAAGTGCGCTGTGGCTAGAAGAGCCACTGAGCCCCCATTAGTGTACTGGGACCAGTCAGGGAACTGGCGTGGAGAGTGAATCCCAGTCGCCTGCACGTGGAATTGTTGTCGTTTATCCTAAATTGTCGTGACCTCAGAGTTTGAAACGACAACTTGCAACACGTGAGTCTGAGTATTAGGCCGAGTCTGAGGCTCTCAGTGTGTTTTGGGATCTCGATCTTTCATGTTTCCTGAAATAATAAGTAGAGACAAATATTTGAGCGAGTTTTATTTGACAATTTTGGCGAAAACGTGGCTCTGGTTCCTCAGATGTGAGCGTTTCTCTTGGTTTTGTATCATTTTAGCTGCTTTTAATCATCTACTGAACTCCAGACATGTTTCCTTACGTGTTTTTGTCGGAACATAACTTTCCTGCCATGGGCCTTGTAAAATATCTGGAAAAGTTTTGAAGTCAGACCCGTGTGAGAATACAGCAGGGCCGCCATTAGTGTACTGGGACCAGTCAGGGAACTGGTGAGTGAATCCCAGTCGCCTGCACGTGGAATTGTTTCCTTTATCCTAAATTGTCGTGACCTCAGAGTTTGAAACGACAACTTGCAACACTTTAGTCTGATGTTCCGAGGTCGAGTCTGAGGCTTTCAGTGTGTTTGGGATCTCGATCTTTCATGTTTCCAGAAATAATAAGTCGAAACAAATATTTGAGCGAGTTCTATTTGACAATTTTGAATGTGAATCAGTCTTTTGAAGTCATTTAACAACCAATGTGTCAAACAAAGTGACTCTGGTTCCTCAGAAGTGAGCGTTTCTCTTGGTTTTGTATCATTTTAGCTGCTTTTAATCATCCACTGATCTCCAGACATGTTTCCTTACGTGTTTTTTATCTTAACACAACTGTCAGAGTCGTTTTCTGGAGCTTTTCCTGCCGTGGGCCTTGTAAAATATCAGGAAAAGGTTTTGAGTTAGACCCGTGTGAGAATACAGCAGGAAAATGTCCAGAAAATTCTGCGCAAAAACCTGGAAGAATCCAAATTTCCCACGACAATCGCATAACAGTTAGAGACGAATACTGAGAAGAAGGCAAGACGATTTTCAGATTCACTTTAAACTAAAATCCTGTGTTTCCTGCAGCGCTGTTCCGGCCTCCTGCTGCTCCACCCAGGCACCAGGCGCCTTCTCCTCCTTCCACACATGTTCCTTTATGTCGTGGACGCGTCTGATCGGAGAATCTCCTGCTGCGTTCCTCATTTGAGAAATGCAAAGTCAGGGAAATGTCCAGACTTAATTTCCAGCCGTTTTCTGAAGTTCCTATCTGAAAATGACAACATATCAAACTCTAGGACACTAATTTATTTAGTGTTTGACATTTCTTCCCCCCCTTATTTGCCCAGTGACCACCAGTAGACTTGTCTGATCAGGTCCAGAAGCTCCTGACATCCAGGATCAGAGGGCCGGAGAGGGGTCCGGGTGGCAGGCTTTGATCCACCCACTAATCCCATTCTTCCAGTCCCACAGAGGGAATCTGCAGCGCTGGTGGAAGGGGGGGGTGGGAGGGTGTCCTCGGTGACAAATTGGGTTAAACAAAAACCTGGCAGCAGAACAGTGGTGCGTGATTTATGATAAGGAAAAAGGTCAGGGCGCCGGTTGCTCTAACGCCCGGAACACGGCGGCCGGCCGGGCCTCGGCCAAATGAAGAGGAGGAGGAGGAGGAGGAGCAGAGCGATTTATTTTCTTCTGGACCTAAAATTCTCATCAGCGGCTCCACCCGGTGATTGATGGCTTCCAAAGCGGAGTTTTGTCTTTCAGTGGCTCCTTCCTCTTTACAGCGTTTTAATATCCCTCGGATTGGTTTGACACTCGGAGCGGGTGTTGACGTTGGGTTGTAGAGTCGTGTGTGACCTGCATCCCACTGAGGCTCCGGGTGAAAGTGTAGCACTCACACGGAAAGGGATGTGCTTCCCCTGCTGGTTAACTGTGGCCCGAACGTAATAACAATAAAAGTTTAAGCGTTGGCATTGATCCCAGTTTGTGCTCCAGTGCATTATCATTAAGTTAAAGTGCACGCTGAGCAGAGCACTGGGGGGGGGGTGTGGAGGAAGCGTTTCTCATGATTTGAGCTGTTAACGGTTTGCGAGGGGACATTTTGAAAACGGTTGAAAAGGGAAATGTCCATTCCTGCATCCTCCTTTTTTTGCAACAATGAGAAGGTTTACTGGGTTTATTGTGGTCATCAGTAAGTAAATTAAAACCCAACGAGCTGCAGTGGGATCAGTAAACGCACCAGCGTGATATGCAAAAACCGGGTTTCAGTTGTAAGAGGAAGGGGAACAAATCGTGTTCGTTTGGGTGAGTTTCAGACCTTGTACACGCAAAGTTATTAATTTCATTCTTTCAATCGTGGCCTCTGGTCCACATTGAACAGGTGTCTTTTGAAATTGCACAACTGGAGCATTTAGAAAAATTCAGTTGATGCAACAGGAAACCTCAGCATTTGCCTGAACTGGTGCTTTTGTTACGTGGATGTAAAAAGACCAGCACGTGACTCTGCATTGACCTGAACCATTCATCAAATCTCCAAGCACTTAAATGAATATATTAAATAAAAGAACCTCTTTAAAAAGGCGAGTGTGGGAACAAGTGAACAGACTCCAGGAGATGAAGCAGCACTTGCAGAGAGGATATCAAGATGACCTTCATTTAGAAAGTCAGTAAACCCCCTGATTATATGTTTTATAAGGGGTAGTGAAGCATTTGTCTTCACCACAAGGCTCTGAAAGGAAGCTTAATGAGCACTGGAGTTAGGAGATGATTCTTCTCGGCTCAAAGTTACACATCCAGAAGCCAGCGCCTCAGGCTGCGTCTGGAAGACAAAGACCCGGCTCTGCGCTCTCTCTTCTGCTGTGTTTTTTTTCTTGTTAGTGAGGTAGTTGTGAATTCCTTTGGGATGACTCAAGCGGATATGTTTTTGTGTGTGCTGCTGTGCTTTTGTTTCTTTGTGTGTGTGTGTGTGTGTGTGTAGTTGCTTGCTATGTGTGTGGGTCTGTGGGAGATGTTACCTGTCTTCACGTTGAATCACTTTTGGCTGAGCTCAGAGCTCTCCGGGAGTTCCCGGTGCTTGACAGGACTTCCCACACAGACGATGCTGCAGCCACTCATAGAAAAATAGGATTTTCCTCTTTGTCCGATAATAAATTGTTTTTTTTCTGCTATTGATACTTCGGCAAAGACAATAGAAGCAAGGATTACCATGCATATTATAAATGGGGTTCCATCTGTTGTCATTGACAGGTAGTTGATCAAATAAAAAGAGATTTCGCATTAATTTCATTGTTTTTAACAAACAACGTGAAGCACAATATTGAAACTCTGCCTTTTGCCTGATTGGCCACCTCTTACGGGAAATAGTCTCCAACCAAACTGCTGATGAAAATAATTGCGGGTTCAGCATGGAGTTGTTCCCCCACAAGAAACAATAGCTTCCCCTTTTTTTTGTGTTGCTTTCTGTGGATGGAATAGAATCTTGAGAAGAATGAGCTTCCAGGACCTCAAGCATCTTTCTGAGAGAACGGTTCACACATGACAAGCAGCAGGAGTGGAGACAACAGAGCAAGCAGATCTTGTGTTGTTAGATGCACACAGGGACTGAGCAGCATCACCAGCAAGTGAAGAACACATATTCTGATTCTTACTTGCACCTTCTGACTATTTAAATCCCGTGTTCTCTCGTCTTTTAGCTCTGTTTTGGTCTCTACAAGCTTTTAAGAGTCTGTATTTTTAGCTTGCTGCTTTGTCAGTTGCTACATGCAAACTTTTTCCGGCTGCTACTCGATGAAAGAGTACAATGGGCGTCTGACAGCTCTCTGAATCTTTAAAAATCAAGTTTAATTAACTGTAGCAGTCACGAAACCAAGACAACTAATGAACTAAAAGAGGCTGAAAAGATCCGTAGAGCTGCACGGCTGAGTTTTCAAACCCTTTCTCATTATACAGTCATTCGACTTGATGTTTCAAATATTTTCCTCTTCAGTTGAAAAGGAAAAGAAAGAATGAATAGATGACTTTGACAGACAAGGCCATACCCCTGCTTCGCCATTAGCTGTAACTCTGTGGGACCACTTATTTAGTTCTTCAGTATATCCACCAAGAGTTCTCTCATTCACATATTGTTTTTCTGTTTCTTTAATTGACTTCTCGAGTAATACAGTCGCTACATTGCCAGTTATGCTTTTAAGACGGAGATCCCAGTCTTTACTGATCTGTGTGTGGTTGGAAATGAGATCAGAGAGAGAGAGTGAACTGGAAAAGGACACGGTAAATGCCAGCCCACCTACTCCTCTCACATCTCAGTTTGTGGTGAGGAGGCTGAGACCACCACCGACACCAGCCCTGCCTCCCTCAGGGGTAATTGAATCTCCACGTTTGGCCTACTGTTGACCCCGTGACCCCTGAGCCGGTGGGATGCAGGTAATACGGCTAATGGAGCTCGTTAGAGACACGTCCTGGGTTGCACAGCTGGGATGGTGCCACTGGTAGCTAATGGGATTGACAGGGAGTGAATGGGTCTAGGCCGAGGGTTCTAAGCAGTAATCCTCCTCTGAAGGTCATGGAAATCTTCTCAGAACGGGTCTAGAAACAATGATCGTGGATGGGAATAGCCTTTTATCCCGGGTGTTAATGACAAGCTATGAGATTAAGCCTCACAATGACATGGAGAGTTCAGGGGCAATAGGGGAAAAGGGTTCCAATAGCTGAATAAATGTATTCCAGCCTGCACATCCTTTGTTGAATCTTTAATCCACCTTCTCTCTTTACTTAGCCTTAACTAGCTGAATTCCATCGGTATCAGAATCAGGTAGAAGAGTAATTAAGTAGATCTTAGTCATCGCTGTAACTTTAACCTGGTTTGCAAAGTTCTAAAAACATGATTGGGGTGTAAAATATTCCACATTCCTTAAATCCAAAGGGGATATAGTAGAAGTTAAAGCAATCCATTAAGCCTTCCTATAGTTCGAATATGTTTTAACCTCTAAACCTGTTGAGGCGAGAGTGCAGGAGCAGTATTCCCAGAGCTGGTAGGAATTCAGAGTCCCGCTCGAGGTCACTTCATTAGGGCGGATGCTCTGCGGCAGGAAAGACCTTGAACTTCCTCGAGTTGAAAGACGGTCTTAGTATTCGCTCGGCCTAAAAATAAGCATTTCCTTGGAAGCAGCAGCCGGAGGAACGGCAGCGAGTTCACATGGCCTCTGCTGCTTCTGTGCAAGTTATCTAATTTTCTCGTCGGCTGAGTAAGAAATTACACTGTTAATAAAATACACGTTGTCTGTGCAGCAGCTGTAACAACATTTGGATATCCTCAGCTTCTCAGACGAGGCGTTGAAAGGTGTCTTTCTACTTCTCTGGTGTTTGCACTGGCGCTGAGCAGTGGCTGTAAGACACTCAGGGATATGAATAGATTGAGTGAACAAGGGATGTACGAATATGTTGTAACTGTACTAGTTAAAATAGCTAATTCAACACAGTCACGGCACCTGAACATCTGAGTCAAAACGTGACTTCTGTTGCCTTTTGTGTTTATCTTTCACCCGTGTTCTCTCCACCGCTTCCTCTTGTCCTCTAAATCCCAAGTGAATAACGCTACAGCCCGAGCGCTGGTAGTGAAGTGTGAACATCTGTGCCCGTTTGCAGAAGTGTTAAAGATACGGCACGGTGAAGGACACCATCAACTGTGATGAATGGAAGCCATTCATGTGTTGTATATGTGGTAAAAGCAGAAATAGCTTTGACAGCATCTGGACAAAGACCTTTTGAAGTGAAATCCAATTTTAGTGAAATACCTCAATAAGAAGTGAAATACATGAAAATCACTGGTCAGAAAGAAGTGGATTCAGGAAGTTTGGCTTTTCTACTTCCTGGTTTCTATTTTATCTTGTGTCACACTTTCCTGCAAAGAGGCAGTAAAATAATTCAATATTAGGTTGGACTTTAAATTGTCAGTTGTTTGATTTAGAACTCAGCAACCTTGTAGTTTGCTCACTGTACGGGTGATATCTTCCTTTTCCGATAAAAAGAGCTTGTGTCTATATTCAGCAGAAACTAGATATTCAACCTTTCTGCACATTCATTAGTGGGATATCATCTCTCACAGTCTGTCATAGATCGGCTCCCGTTAAAGTGAATAAACTCGAGGCTGTGAACGAATGCAGCTTGTGGTGATATGTGGGAGGAAGAAGGCATACCGCACGCTTAAGCAGGAAAGCAGTTAAGTAGTTGTTGTATAATGCAACAGTTGAATGAATCACACAGTAGTTGAGGTCGATTTTCATTAAGTGCAAATGAACGATCGCACGTACGCGAGTGCAACTCCTGCAGGCCGGGCTGCTCAAGGGCCGTGGGATAAAGAAACAGGAAGTGAAATTTGAAATTCAAACCAGAGCCCTTTTTCACTTCTGACCTTCCGCAGAGAGTAAATACCTGGAGCATCTGCATGTGCTGCGAGTTACACAAACCACAGCGACCACAACATGTGGTTCTGGAGAGGATTTCAGGGCTCAATGCAAAGTCTTAAATCGCCCTCGGGCAGGAGAGAAGTCAGCCCTCGATTTCTAAAGCGATAAATGAAATCAACTTTTTTGCTGTACTGGTTTCCACACTGGAGGCTAGCTCCCGATTGGTGCACAGCTGAGACCTTTCCACCCAAAACCAGAACGAATCCAAATGGTTTGAAGCCAAATGCAAACAAAGAGCGCTCATCCGCTCAGGCCCCAATTTGTAGAGGTGCCACCAGATCCGTGATGTGACAATTTGGGCAGAAATGCTGCTGAATAACAATCAAGGGGTTGAGAGGAAGATTTTTTAATGTGCCCAGAATGCATGTGTTCTAGTGATGTGTGTGTGTGTGTGTTAATCTCACAGCTCTAATAAAAGGGAATATTAAGATGTGGGTGGAAAGGTGTTGGGAGGAATTTCATATCGGTTCTATATTAACATCTCACAGTGGTTTAATATTCTTCTGATGCACTGGGATCCACAAAAATACAAAAGAAACTCATCCTACATAACCGGAGTCGTGATATTGCTTATTATTGCTGATTATTGCCCAACCAATCTCTTTATGAGGTCACTTGCATTCATACTAGAGTATTGTTTGAATAAAAATCATGCATAAAGTACTTCAGACGCTCTGACACACTTCTAGACTGGAGCCTCTGTTTTGAATTTAGATGTGTCATCATAGTCCGAATATTAACTTTTCTCCATGTTCGGATTAACATGCAGAAAATCTAACTTCCGTGTTAGTGGCCAGTGATTGAGTTACTTACCTGTGAAAGATTAGCAAATCAGCTTTTAGACGTTAAGTATAAACTAAGTAAAATAAAGCAGGATTTATTTCCTCCATGATTCATTGCAGTGCTGCATGTATCAAGTCTCTCTCAGCGGTTTGAACGTGACTCAGCTGCTTGGTTCTGTAAACCACTCACTTTATCATGATTTTAAAAACCACTCCTCCACCAAAAGCATTCATCTGCCTCCGTCTCCGTCCTCCGTCCTCTGCATTCCTCAGGGACGGCCCTCAGTCTGAAGTTTCTGGCACAGCGTTTGCGTGGAGAACTTTTGATTTGACCTAATCCCTCAGCCCGAGAGGCAGAACTCAAGCGATGTCATGTAAACGCAGCTCCCGGCGAATCAGGGAAAGAGCCTTTTCAGTGACAAGCGCAGAATTACCTCCAGAGACTTGGCGAGACCTTCTGTTAGCCTCCTCTCATATAATTATCTTATCTGACGAACCTCCGGGGACACGCGGAGGAAACACGTTCACCATGACAACAATCTGCCGATCCTGCCATTCCACCAGAGATGGACGGAGAGAGATCGCAGAGCCCTTATGGCCGCCGCCTGATTTTCTAAAGAGGCTCCATCTGCACCGTGGTTGTTGGGGGGGGTAATTAGCACGGGCATGCGGCGGAATGGCGCCTGAGTCTCTCCGGCGGCCAGCCATGCTCTGCTGGGCGCCATCGCTCCGCGGAGGAACAAGAAAGGCCGGGCCACGGTCTCTGCAGTGGCGAGCCAGATGGCTGAATCCCCCCCCCCCTCTGCAGCGCCTCTCAAACCCGATCACTGGAGATGCTTTTTCTTTCCTCTTCTCCTTTAATTGATTTTGATGCTTCATTTGTTCATCAGTTGCCAGGGTGTTTTCCCCCCCTTCTCCACCCAGACCTTGACGAGCATCTGTCTTGGTCCACGCCCGTCTGAAGTGACACCCGTGGCCAGCAGTGTAATTTGAGTTGTTGTGGTGTAGTAGACTGATTGTAGCCATTTCCTGTGGTTGGGAACAGATTAGGATCTGGATTGTGCTGCAGGGGAGAGGCACAGCAAACACACACAGACACACACACACAAACACACACTCTAGAGTCTAATACATCAGCACCCTCTTCCTTGGGGGGAGATAAGCTTCATATTTTATCTCTTTGCCAAAGGAATCGAATCATACGCACCCCGGTGACGCGCCGCCCGGTGCCAGCTGAGTAAAGCATGAGTGTTTATACGTTGCACTAATCATGGATTTTCTCCGGCCTTTGCCACACAATCGCCACGAGAAGCGCCAATATCCCATTACACACGCGTATTGATCATATCCCATAATTGGCTGTGGAGTAGGCACGGCACAGAGGAGGTAGTAGGGCTGCAGCGTGGGACTCGGTGGCCGCGGAAGGCCGAGCACTTATCGATCTTCTCCGCGGCTCGCTCTCTAGTTAATCATGCAAACAAAGTGGAACACTGGTGCAGGTTAGAGATCGTTTCCTCGCGCTCCACCTTTAGCTCGGGGGGGCGTGCTCCACTGTGATTTGAGATTTCATACTCTTCCCCTGTGTAGATTTTGTGTTTCTGATACGTTTAATTTCAAATAAAACGTACGTGCAGCCTTTTTTATCACTTATCTTCACACTTGAAATAGTATATTATGCATACGGAACTGATTATTCTGTTTTTGATCCAGTGCTCAGTGCATAAAATGCTGATAATTACAAGTTAAATATTAGTGTTTGTTTCTTTCTCATATCTTAACCGGCCCTGTGGTGTAAAACCATAAAAAGTGAGCTTGAAGCCATGTGTTTGCATTTTGCATCTGATACTCAAATCGATGAGTCAGCACTAATAAACTGCACAGTATGAACTTAGGCCCTTTGAATTCAAAGTTGAATATTAATCAGATGAGCGATTACAGGCTCTGGAAATACAGATGTCATCATAATGTGTAACTTGTTTATGTAAGAGGGATAAAACCCAGATTGTGCAGTTGAAGGTGAAACCACCGGACGACAAGAGGAATCACGACCACGTCTTTTTACAGATGTTCATTTGTATTCCGGGGGTTTCACACCAGCCCTCTGAGTCCTTCAGATTCTACATTGTTGGACCTTTTATTCCCAATTATGTATCTGAAATCCGCTGCCAGCTCGCATACTAATCCAAATTGTAATTGTCACTCGTAACAAAGGCCACGGAAACTACTTTAAAGCTTTTATCTGCTTTGGAAGTTCCTGGCTGGTTTTCACAGAAACTTCAGGAATCCTTAATGTGGTGGACAGGAAAGGTTTGGAGAGAGAGAAAACCCACAGGAAGCAAAAGACAGTTCTGACATTCTACATATTATGATTAAGTAGAACTGAAACATTCCAGAAGCGTCCACACGTTTTGTATATGTGTCCACGTGTTGATATTTAGTCTACATCGCTGTGGGGGGGCCTGTTTTCCTTCATTAACTTTTCTCTAGTCCATTCACTCTGTATAATAATATATAACTGGTGGTTGCATATACAGGATCGTAGTGCGGTTGGTTTATGAATAAGACAGATCAAGGCTGTTCTATTTAATAACCGTGTCATTTATTGTCCTTGTAAATCTCATGTAACACATGTTTATCTGTGATTTATGATATTTCTTTAAAATATTAACTTGGGCCATTATTTTCCACACACTTACAGCTTCATGTTTGCATTTTTCAGATCTGTCCATTCATCTCAATACACTACACTTGTTTCATATTTAGACATCTGGCTATATACACACTGATTATTATCATAACAAATTAATATAAAAGAGCTCCCGGGCTTCTTGATTGACAGCTGAAGCTGACCTGATGGTCGAGCTTGTTTATCCTCGGGACTTTGATACAAAGGAGAAAAGATGGTGGCACCTGCATCCGGGAGATTCTTGGCTTTATTTCTGTACAATGGAAGGAAGTGGAGACGCATCATCCATCTTTATACACAGTAATATAAATAACATTCCGCTTCACTCGCATTTCTAAATGGTTTTGTTACAGTTGTGTTGCTCTTACATTTGATTTGATGGCTTTTTATATTCGATATAAAGCACATTTAATTGGCCATGTTGTTAAAGATGTGCTGCAGAGAAACCTCCTCACACAAGAGGAAGGTGCTGAGAGGCAGAGGAACGTCCTCAATCCCGTTTCCCATCTTAAACAGGTGGAGGAAAACGTTACACCTGCCCCCAGTTTGGTGTTAGCATAATGAAAGCAGCGGAGCACGGGGAGAGGAAAGCTAAATAATTCAGAATTAAGGCTGGAAGCTCATGGGGGGGGGGAAACCGAAGGGGGGTAAAACCCACACACAAACAGAAGGTGGAGGGAGAGAGAATGTGATTGAAACAAGGCTTTTAGTGGCCTCTTCCTGTGAAATTGAGCGTGTCCCTCACACTGATGTTCAGCTCTCATCTGCTTCTCCACCAGTCAGCCTCTATTAGCAGGAGGAGATCGGCCTTAACTGCAGAACACTGGCAACAAGCAGGATTTACAGACTGCGTCACTCGTCGATACACATATTGATGCTCTTCTTCATGTCTCACATCTGGAGTTCTTCCCTCCTGTCATGGCACAGTTGCTTATCCAGCACATTTGCCAAAGAAAAATGATTTTCTCCTTTTGTTTGGCTTCAGCGTTGTGCCGTTGCCTCGTGGGATTCTATCAGAGCTCACAAATAAAAACCCATTTCCTTTGAGGAGCTTTTGACAAATATTGAACTGTGATGGTTTTAATAATCGGGAGCAAAAAGAGTAATAATGCACGTGCTCGTCTAGGCGTCCTGTCATCGCTCTGAGACAGCTCGGCTATATACACTGTCATTGGTCAATGGGGAAATGGACTCAGACTCTTGATTAGACACATCCGAAATACTTTAATACCCCAAGCCTGCGATAAATCCAATTCTAATGACGGTTATGAAGTTTAAGAGATCATTTCAAAGCAAAGATTAATTTCGGAGCCTGTAGTTTTGCAGTATGGTTAAATGATATTGAACGATAATAGAAATCAATTGGGTGACGAGCAGCGTGCATCCAGGACGGGTTGACACAATATTGCAGAGACGAAAATCTTATTTTTTTTTAATATCTACCTTTCATAGATATAAATGGGGTTGACAAAATGTTAGAGGAACTGTGGAGTGTAACTGCATCGAGAAAGAATAAAGTAGAAGGCAGTTTCTGCTTGTTAAGTAACAGATTTTGTGATGTATAATGTTGGAGAAGATGTGTTTTGGTCTCAATAACAATCGATAATGTCAATGAAATGAAATAAAAGAAACAGTGACGGGAATGGTCCATCGTTTCTGTGTCTTTGCTTTCTGTTTCTGAGGAAATTCACAGCTTCCTCCTTCCTGCTCGGTATAAGCACTCGGTGGGTTAGCGGGGGAGTGAGAGGGAGAGTGAGTTGTGTAATCCCCCCCCTCTCCTCCTCTCCTCCCCTCCCTTTCCCTCCCTTTCCCCAGCTCTTAGTCAGACAACAAGAAACATCTGGACGGAGAACAGAGAGTTCAAAACGCACCCATCCCCACCTTGCATGGGTCCAGCAATGTCTTGGCTCAGGCCGTTGCACTTGGACAGCGGACGCCCCCCCCCCCCCCAACCCCCCCCTGCTATCCCACCAATCCCCCCTGTTTCAAGTGTTGCATTCTTATCGTGACTTTGCGGATTTCTGAGAAGAACACGTGGGTGTTATTCTGCTGCTGAGTGTGAGCTGTGCTGTGCAGAGTGTGTAATTTTCCCTGCTCCGAGTGGGGGGGTGAAAGGTGTTATTTTCCTCTCAACATCCCCCATGGTGGCAGCCCGACACGGATTTCCACAGGTTTTAATGTGGCTGGATCTAAGTGCTGTCAGTGGAGGCGTGTTTTCACACTAATTTTCTCAATTCTGCTCCGTGTTTCCAGTTTCTTCTTCTTCCATCGAATTGTAGGAAACTCAACATTTCTATGTCTTGTTCATCTTGGTTAAGATCACAATAAACATCTTGTAAGAACTTTTCATGCATTTTTAAGCCCTTGAGGTTCTATTTTCAGAAAAAGCAAGTTCCTCATACTCATGTCACAGCAGCTCTTTCTACATCATTGATCCCATGTGAGAATGCAGAGCAGGTGCTGCAGCCAGAATCAGAACCGTGGAGTAGAGTGGGGGGGGGGCGAACTTCTGCTTTTAGATTTGCCTTTTTTATTGGACCGTGTCTGTTTCGCTCTCTGTCCTTTTTCCCGCTCGTGTTTTATTTGCGGCATCGTCGTCGGCCACATGGAGACACGGTGGTTGGATACTTTACTCAAACTCACACAAATTATTTAACATGTTCTGCTTCACTGGAGAAAAGGGATGTAAGGCCAGAGATTCTACTGGTTAGACTGTATTTACAGAAACGGCATAATTCTAAATCAGGATTTGAAATCCTACAACTTACTGAAGGCTGAATGATAACTTATCAAAATCAAAATTTGAAAAGGAAGGCAGTTGTCCAATGGTTTAAATTGGCGATTGTGTTCAGTGTGGAAACCAAACCGTTACCAGTGACTTTCTTCAGCTTTAGATGATGAATGTTGAATCTGTGAATCGGCAAAACCACCAAGAACTGGGCCAATACCAATATTGATTTTAAATGACTTCACACAGAAATGGATATTACCATCACATCATCAGTACTATTACCATCATCTTGCCACTGCACCTTATCTACCTATTTATCTTGTGTTTCTGTTTTTTTTATTCTTTCTACCTCAATATTTTTTATTTTATTCTATTGTATTGTATTTTATTGAATTCAAATATACCGGCTGCTATGAGGACTTAATTTCCCTTCGGGGATTAATAAAGTTATCTATCTATCTATCTATCTATCTATCTATCTATCTATCTATCTATCTATCTATCTATCTATCTATCTATCTATCTATCTATCTATCTATCTATCTATCTATCTATCTATCTATCTATCTATCTATCTATCTATCTATCTATCTATCTATCTATCTATCTATCTATCTATCTATCTATCTATCTATCTATCTATCTATCTATCTATCTATCTATCTATCTATCTATCTATCTATCTATCTATCTATCTATCTATCTATCTATCTATCTATCTATCTATCTATCTATCTATCTATCTATCTATCTATCTATCTATCTATCTATCTATCTATCTATCTATCTATCTATCTATCTATCTATCTATCTATCTATCTATCTATCTATCTATCTATCTATCTATCTATCTATCTATCTATCTATCTATCTATCTATCTATCTATCTATCTATCTATCTATCTATCTATCTATCTATCTATCTATCTATCTATCTATCTATCTATCTATCTATCTATCTATCTATCTATCTATCTATCTATCTATCTATCTATCTATCTATCTATCTATCTATCTATCTATCTATCTATCTATCTATCTATCTATCTATCTATCTATCTATCTATCTATCTATCTATCTATCTATCTATCTATCTATCTTCCTTATTGTGACGGTTGTAAAACAGTAAGCCCAATAAGATATCCCTTTCACTAGATATACAGGCCAGTAGTTTGATGACTTAACATTTAGCATTTTGTGGAAACTGGATCATTATGGTTTAATTTCTCCAGGAGTTTATCGGGCATTTGTAGGTTTTCATGCTCTATCGTAGCCGTTTGTGTTTCGTGTTTGTCCCACAAAGAAACTGGGACGTTCCCTCTCTCATCTTTTTCACTGAACTCATTGACACCGGTGTCCTCTCCCAGGAGAGGTGTCCTCTTCATCGTCCTCTGCGTAGGATCATCGAGAGGAGACCGTTTCTCCACTTTGGCGTTTAGCTCCAGGCCTGATTGGCTGTTGGCTTTGACCTGCTCGTCTTTGCCCCCGGCCGTGCTCTCTTTCATTCCTCTCATCCGTTCCTTGTTTTTCCAATATGTCTTGACCTTGATGGATAGGTTATGAGGGGAGGGGGGAGAGCACGGGATCACATTTTTCCTGACCACCCTCACCCTCAGATAGGCGTCTGAGATGATGAACTACGCTGCCGGGTGTCATTCATCTTTTCCACCTCCTCTCCTCCGCTGTACACCACCTGCCTCACCTCCTTTCTCTCGGCTGTAGGTGGGAAATAAAAAATCTTGCAGACAGAAAAAGAATCAAATACATACGAGATGGAGCCTGTTTTCCGAATGCATTCTTTAAATTCAGTGGAAAAACACTGAATGGAAACTTTAACCTACTTTATGATGCACGAGCTTGTTCCTTCTTTTATTTCTGAATAATTAGGACACTGGAGCTCGGTGGCGCAGGCTGACGTGCTCCATTAGAGATGTGCTCCCAGTTAATCCGCACTTTGTATCGGGTTTTAGAAGAAGTGCACAGACATATTGCATCCCTTAGGTATTTAATTGTCTTTAAATGTCAGCATGAGTGATGATACTATTGGGAGATCATTACAGGGCTCGCTGACTTGAATTAGCTTACCTCTAACCAGACAGCTGAATGGCACTGACGATCGGCTGTTTGACTGGCAGAACTGATATATTTCGACTCGAGGGAGTATATAATTTGCGGAAAATCACGGAGGCCATATTTCAGAAATCAAAAGAGCGGGTTGATTGATAACTGCGAATCTGCCTTGGTGTGTCAGTCAAGCTGAAACGTGCTGTTTGCTCTGATTACCGCTAAGGACTCGCAGAAGCCAACGGGAATGCAGTTCATGATCTCAGGTTGATTATTTATTTATTATTTAATTGGGGCAATTAGAGCTTCAATCCTCTGGTGCATCTTCATGTTAATTTGCATGTCAGGGGGAATTGGCCATGTAAATAATGATGTTATCAGCATAAAGGAAATCCTTATTATTGGTTTGAACAGACCTGAGTGCAGCAGTCTGACTCTTCCTAAATGGTTTTAAAAAGATGTCTGATGGTGTTCCTTTCATTTCAGATGTACCATGATGTTCTCTTCACAGCTGATTCCCTATCCAAAGCTTTGTAATCACCTTTGTTTTTACCGATGCTAGCAGCATGAGCTTGTGACTTTTCCTCTCATGCCACAGGCAAGTCAAAAAAATGTAAATCTGTGAAGTGTTTAGTATTATTAAATATGCTGGTAAACATATTGGCATGTTGATATGATCCTCTTACCTGTGTTAGCCTTTAGCTCCCTAACTACAGCCCAAAGCATAAAGCTGCTATAGCATTGCAGAACGTGAAATCATAAAATCCGAGTGCAGTCGCAGAGCCTTACAAAATTTAGACGGTAAATCAATAATCCTTGGTTTCAAACTGAAAAACCGAGCTCTTGAGTAAATAGAGGAAAAAACATAGAAATAACACATTCACCTGCTGTGAGCATTTTAAGTAGAGACCTTGAGTTGTGGATGTTCTGCAGCATTTTGGATGCATGGGGAGAAAAGAAGAGGGTAAAATCAATTTAAACCGATCATCTCCACGTAATGTTTTTACAGAAATCTGCAGTCATACATTAAACAAGTGTCTGTGTGTTCCTGCTGTATGTGCACGTGCATGCTTTAAGGTGTCTGGTCACATATGTGTGTGAGACATTGTAAATGTGTTAGCTCGAGTCCCCGAGGAGATTTGGTTTGGCTGTCACCCCACATCTGTGAGATCACTGGGGGGGGGCTATAGGTCGGGAGCAAAGGTTTCTAAGGGCGACTAAGGGAGCGTCCTCATCGAAGAAATCCATGAAAGCAGACAGCTGCATGTTAGAGGCCCCTGGCTCCCCTGCACCCCCGCTGACACTTGTGTCGCCTTGTGCTTCCTCCTCCATTAATTACAACAGGCCTGGCTAGCATTCGGCTACTGAAATATTTAACCTGAGTACTACATTACCTCTGGTTAAGGACATCGCCGAGAATATTTAAACATTTACAAATGTCCCCAAATGTGCTGCGGAGGATTCGGAAGCACTTTAGTTCCACGGACAAATAACAGAGGATGTGTTGTTTACGCTTCACCTTGTTTCCACTCTGAACCCGTTATTACCCTGATCCACATATTTGGCTGAGTCGTCACAATCAGGAGAAGGGAAGCTTCAACCCAAACGCCCTTTACCCCTCGGACGCTGCCCCAGTGCGAGGATGTTGGTCGGGTCACAGCAGTGCACGTGTGACGGGTGCAGTTTTATCAAGGTTACGCGATAACGTTAATTATTATCTGCCCTTTTTTGCACCTTATGCAGATAGAAGACAAGCAGAAAAGTGTGGGAACACCAACGGTTTAAATCCGCCACGACCTTGAAGTGCTTCCTCCTAATTAAAACCGAGTCCACGACGCACTGGGAACAAAACACAATCCTTGCTCGGAACTTTTGTTCTTGAGAAGCGCAATCAAACCCGCCGATATAAAAAGAAGACATTTCCATTTTCTCATCTAGTTAATGACAGGTCCCTGACGCCTCAGGACAAACCGGGGCGCTGTAATGGGGAAAAAACAAATAGGATGGCTCGCTCGACAACAAAACGTGATGGGAACACGCTATTCCCTCCCATTTGCTTTATGCCGACTTTAAAGATGCACTTGATTAATTGGCCATTTTGTTTTAAAGCGGTTTTAGCTGCACTTTCCGTTTGCAGCGCCCCTGGGCAAAGCTGCTTCCGACTTTTAGCTAGCGTACACTGTGAGTTTTTTGACATCTGCGTCCCCCAAACAGTCGACTGAGCAGGAGTTTCACCAGAAGAGAATGTCTCCTGCATCACTTCACTCTTCACTACAGCGTATGCCTCATAAATTACTTGCCAGAGATCATTAGGTCGTCCTCTGGTTCGCTCAGTGGCGATCGCGACTGTCATCACAGCGAGCGGCCGGCAGCGAAGCTCAGGTCCAGGAACGTTCATGCTTTAGGAACCTGCAGCTTTCTGAGGCCACTCAGACAGATTGCTGGACGCTTGCTCGTGGATTTGCTGACAAATCAAGTATGGAAGTTGGGTCGTGATCTCAACCACAAGAACAAAAACAAACAAAGTACAAGGGAGCATGTATTTTTAAAGAGAGGAAAACAGAAGACATGGTTTGTGCATCTCCTGGATTTAAACTGGGAAGCAACAGTGACAGTGCAGCGTCTGGTTCAGCACTTAAAGTTTACTGACCGACTTCTGTCTGCTGGTGAATGATTGATATTCAGCTCATGATCTGACAATGATGCCATCACATGTTCTGCGGGGATAAAATATTGAAGTAACTTTGGATAAGTCAGTGTTGTCTCAATGTGCTTCCCCCTGGTGGGATTTTAGGGACTTTCCTAACAGATTTGACAGAAAAATAAATAAAAAAGTAAGATGTTAAGATAGTAGATAAGTAACCCTAGTCTCCTGGATGACAGTTTTTTGCGTGACCCATTCAAGATTCAAGATTCAAGATTTTTTTATTGTCAAATGAACAGAGATAACACGAAGCAGTCACTGTCAATGAAATACTTGGGTCACAGGCTCTCTTTAAGCAATGCTCAGTAATTTCAACCCAAAAAAAAATAAAATAAAAATAGAAATAGTATAAAATAGAATAAAAAAAGAATAAAATAGAATAACAATAAAATAGAATATCAACAATTTAAATTAGACAATAAAATATATATATCTAAATATATATCTTTACAGATTCATCCACCATAACCTGCTTTGTATGATTCGTTTTTCAGACCAGATTTCCTAAAGTTCTCCGTCAGAATCTTGTGTTCTTCTCCGTCAATTAAAACAAAAAGTTAGTAAAAAGAAAGTCTTCAATCGTAATGTTTGCACAAAAACACAATAAACCTACCTTGTGTTTAGACTGCATTGAGAATTTGGAAAACCCTGGAAGAAAACTCCAATATTTAAAGTCGCATAAGGACTCTTAAACCTCTCAGGGCCAGAATGAATCAGGACAACACACTTCCTGTAATCTCATTCTGAAATTGCAGTGTGTCATATGTTTACAGCATCTGTATATTCTGGCTTCCTGCCGTGCAGATGTGTTCCATACAGTTCCATGTTATTCTCTGTCAATTGAAACAAAAAGTTAGTAAAAAGAAAGTCTTCATCCTAATGTTTGCACAAAACCCCAATAAAACCTACCTTGTGTTTAGAGTGCATTTAGAATTTAGAAATCCCTGGAAGAAAATACATTTTTTAAGTCACATATAGACACTCGGGGGCCAGAATGAATCAGGGAAACACACTTCCTGTAATCTTATTCTGAAGCTGCAGAGTATCACATGTTTACAGCCTCTGCAGATGTGTTCCATACAGTTTTGTGTCAGTATATAAATCACTGTTTCTGCTCTATACACTCCCTGCACATGTTTGGCTGTTGATTGCACAATCAGCGGTTTCTGTATCGAGCACCCGGACGCGTTTGACGTGCGATCATCGTTCTGCACACGTGCCCGGTTCCACCTGTCAGGCCCGAGCGGTTCTAAGTAGTCGTGTGTGGTGAACGAACAAGAATTTGCACAAGCACTTGACACATTTTTTTTTTTTACAATCAAAACCACCTGGCATGTGAGTGATGGATTGTTGGTTTTGGAAACTTTCGGTAATTGCTGAAGCCGCCTCGCCCACTTCCATCATGACGCCCCACCCCCCCGACCCCCTCTGCACTCTGTAGCCTTCAGCGAATCACAGAGCGTGGGCCGCGTGTGTGTCTGGTTTTGCATTTCTATCTCGTTTGGCTCCGTCCTGAGCGCTCGTGTGAAAGATCTGCCCGTTGATTTGCTGGATATTACAGCCATCTGTTGGCGTTTGCTCCCTCTTCACGACATGCTCCTGATGTCTGGTGTGTTTGCGTTTTCGCGATGGAGCACGTGAAGCACCGCGGCAGTCCAATTAGATTAGTGCTGCAAACTGACAAGACAACGAGCACACACACACACAAACACAGACACACAAACACAGGGGCTCCGAGGCGTTCACCCGTGCACGGAGTTGTGCACGGATATGCAAATTCTCGTGCACGTGCCATCTGTAAATCCTGTCTGTGGTCAACTAGTTTACTGTTAAGAGTTTTAACCCCTCGTGCACCAGCGCTTGTGCAACTTCTCCAACTTTTGCAGGTTTTTTTAAACTGAGAAGCACTTAAGAGAAAGGTATAAATACAAAATGGAGCAGTTGCTTTGTTGCTGTGAAACCACACGACTGTCAGCGACGTCGTTGCCGAGTCGCGGCGACAAACTACTCCTCTGACAAGCATATGCATATTATAACCAGATTGTGATGGATAGTTTCCAGTGGAAGGAGGGAAAAGTGTGAACAAGCCGGAGAGAGAGATTGATCAGAAACTCTTGAGGGTGGGTCTGACTTGTGGTTTTAATGAATAATTTAAATCTAGATGATGACTCAGCACTAGTAGCTGGAGTATATACATACACATATACGTATAAATATATAGTGTGTGTGTGTGTTTTGTTGAGTAGAATACATCAATTTGCTTTCTTCTGTGATACTTATAAATGCAGAATTTATACCAACTTCCATAAAACATAATGGAAGCTATTTCACAGAGATAATTACATTTTCTTACCACTCTCTCTACTCTCCACTAATATGAATTTAATGACCACAGCAAATGTTGTTGAATTCCAAAGCAAACAAGAGATTCGAGAAACAGTTGTTCATCATTCCAAGGCCAGATGCTGTTCTGGTTTGTGTGTGTGTGTGTGTGTGTGTGTTAAATATTCTAATGCTGTAAGAACCTGATTTCTGCTCAGTCATCGGCCAAAGAAACTTTCCCACTAATACCTGAAATGTTCAGAGCAAACACGGAACTTCATAAACAAACTGAAAACATAATTTTCAGTTCTGCACTTTTGACATGACCGTCAGAAAAGATCAAATCATTATCAAGTTGAATAAAATCGCAATTTGATAGATAGATAGAGTACTTTATTCAACCCCGAAGGGAAATTAAGTTGTCATAGCAGCCGGTATATTTGAATACAATAAAATACAATACAATAGAATTAAAAATTTTGAGATAGAAAGAATAAAAAAACAGAAGCACAAGATAAAATAGGTAGATAAGGTCCAGTGGCAAGATGATGGTAATAGTACTGATGATATGATGGTAATGTTATTGTTAGACAGTATATAAGAATAGTACAGTATATATAGTATATAATATAACATAATATATATTTATACATGATAGTAATTATACCAATATAAAAGCAGTATATGGTAATAATGGCAGCAACAGTATATATAATAATAATAGCTGATTTCATTTTGAGGCTCTGGGGAACTTTCTGACATTTTCTAGCCAAAGCATCTCATTTTCTGATCAGATAAATTAATAATGAGCATAATCATTATTTGCAGACTCGATGCCCGACTCCTGATTCTCACATACTTACAAGTCTGATCAATGAGAGTTTGAACCATCCATTACACCCAGTGCGACCCCAGTATAACATCCTCACAGACTGGTGCTCAGCCCACAGTCCATTCATTTCCACTCAGAGGCCCCCCCTTTATTTTATTATGAGCTATGAATTATGGAGCTCTCCCGGTGTGTCTCTCTCTCTCCGTGTGAGAGTGACTTCTCTGATTTGATTCTCCGAGCTGTTAGTCCCCTCTTGTCAGCCCCCGTCTTGCATTGCACAGCCCCCCCCCCTTTGCCGGAGCCTCTAATGGATGGGGGAGAGAAGACGAGCTCGCCTATTTAATGGCCGGGCTCCTAATGCGATGCTAAAATAATCCATAACAGGGAAGCAGGATGGAGGGGGCGGGGCGTAGGTTTCCGGTTTGAGGGGTTGCAGAGGTCGACGTGCCGGACCACGGGCTTCTGGGGAATCTGGGAGGGAGGGAACGTCTCTCCCCCCCCACCCCACACCCCGGTTACCAAGGGGACAGTTGATCCCACCGGGAGGAAGTTGTGATGTAACTCCTCTGGGACGAGCGGTTATAGATTAGAGGAGAAATAATGTTGATGAATGTGGACTTGGAAGTTTCGTCATCTAACAGCGAGCAGGAGGAGATGAGACGATGAAAGAACAGATTTGAACTTTGTTTGGTATTTTAAGATTAGGAAATGTAGACATATTATTGGTCTATTATCTTTCAAAGACCGAGGAAGAAGCGATAAAGCTGAAATGACCATTAAATCAACAGAAATTGAATCGGATATTATGATAGTTAATCAATATCGTAATTTGTGGCTTTTTTTTATTATGTTGATGGGAACAAAACAAGACATTTGAACCTCTCCGGGCCCGATGGACGGTTATCCATTAAAATCTGAAATTAAATGGATCAGGCAACTCATCGATTTAATGGTTAAAATAATTGCCGGATCAGTCAACAATGACGATAATCCAAAACAAACGTATTGCATGTCGCTGGCGGGATGTCTCCCCCTCTTAGGATCAAAGCCGTAATTCTTCGACCCTGTATTTCAGATGTTTATTGAATTAATTAAAGTTCCGAGCCATATTTATTTACAACCGTTTGAAGCTGCAAATTGCTTCTAGTACTTATTAACAGCTCAACTCGTTTTCTCTGCTCATATAGCTCCCACTTTCTGACCAAACTAAAGTTATGCAAGTCGCTGGTTGGCCGCGGCCGGGCCTTTGTGATGTTCCTGTCGCCCGAGCGCAGAGGAAGTCGGGACAGAGCTTGTTTATTTATGGGGCCGGGAGGTCTTTCCCCTCTGTGTGTGTAACTCCCACTCAACCAAACAGACAGAGGAAGCTCCGGCAACGTTTTCATGTCCAGGCCTGTGGCACATTTTACAGGATTCATATGAGGCCTGTTAAAGTTTACTCTCTCTCTGGGAAACCCCCTCCTCCTCCTCTTCTGCAGCTGAGGTCATCAGCGCTGGCTGGGGTTTTTCATTCAGCTCCTCTGACGACTCCATCACCGGCTGCTGCTCCACATCTGCCCTCGTGTCTTTTCAGATGATAATGAACCTTTGCTCTGCGTTTGCCATTAAACATAATTACAGCCCCCAAAAAAAAAGGCCTCACGTGATTCCTATTAAATAAAATCGCTCACATCTCCCGACTGCGATGGAAAAAAAATCCAGCTCCAGTCCTCGGTGATGAGATCAGAGGGTTCAGGCTGGCAGCTCATGTTTAAATTGAAGTTACCACAAAGTCAGTCACGCCTATAGAGAAAGGGACTGCTCCGGCTCCCGCTCACCATCGCCGTGACAACGACACCCACTGTGTTTACAATTAGCATTCACTCTCCCGCTGATGAGCAACATGGTGTGTAGTGGACCGCAGGAACCCTTTGGGAAAAAGAGAATATAAAAACACTGACAGGTTCTGGACCCAAAAGGGTTGTGCAGGTGATTTATCTACTTCCTCTGGATTTCCAATGATGTGTGCTTTAGTGTATTATCCCCCAGAATGCAGCTGGGCATCAACTGGGCCTATAAAGCAAATCAGTCGGAAACTATTTGGACCGCGTTGGCCTTTAGAAACCGTTTGCCGAGCTTTTACTGTGCGGCTTTATTATGCAAACAAACACACACTCGCACAGGTACATAAACACCCTTCATAGCAACACACACACACACACACACAGTCTGTATGTGCACGTACACAATATGGAAAGGAATAACGCTCTGCTAACACTCCTGCCTCTGAGCTGTAACGAATGATATTTACATAGCAGTTTGGATAAGAGAGTGGTGCCATTAGAAAGATGGATTGTGGCAAAGAGGACGGGGATTTATCACAAAGCTTCAGCCCAGTGTGAGAAATGAGGGATGTCTCTTTTCTCTCCTCCACGCTCACATTTCCATTCACTCTCTCTTTGACTGCGTACTCGCTCTTTCTGGGCGTGGCCTCCGCCGCTCCGTCACGCCCGGGCTCTTCCGGACGCTTCTCTCCCTCCAGCAGATGGAAAAGCTCTTCTTTTATCACAGTTCTCCACCACACCTCGGAGACTTCATCATCCTCATATCTCCCGGCTCGCGAGGGGCCTCACACACACACACACACACACACACACTCGCTGCATCTTTCAGATCCTCTCTCTGTGTGTGTGTGTGTTCCTGTACTTATAATGTTGTGAGGACCATTTCAAGCATAAGACCCTACTGAGTGCCAATGAGTGTCCTCGCTTAGATAGAAGTACAAACGTGTGTGTGTGTGTGTGTGTGTGTGTGTGTGTGTGTGTGTGTGTGTGTGTGTGTGTGTGTGTGTGTGTGTGTGTGTGTGTGTGTGTGTGTGTGTGTGTGTGTGTGTGTGTGTGTGTGTGTGTGTGTGTGTGTGTGTGTGTGTGCTTGTGAGGTTATCACTCTAATGCTTATCTGGTCGTTTGCATTATCTGGGCACAGCGGCTGCATTGTGTTGGATTTGCTGATCGCTGGAAGTGAGATGTTACTGTGGTTATTCCACATGGATGGATACAAAAGGGAGGAGAAGGAGGAGGAGGACAAGGAGGAGGAGGACGAGGAGGGAAAGGCCAAACCATTATCATGGATCAAAGATCAAAGATTGTGAATGTGATGATGGAGAAGCAGCTAAAGCAAACAGCCACATGAAAATCCATGGAGCGGTTTTCCCTTGCCTGAGGCGCTGAGGCCAGTTTTGTGTGTTTTGTGATGAGCTTGAGCTCCTTTAAATGCTGCTGCGTCTGTTTGGGTTTTCATTTCTTGTCAAAAACAGGTTTGCAAGACTGTTTGAAAAAGTAAAAAAAATCAGAGGATCCTGTGTTACTGTCTTATTTTTGTAGAAAGACCCCTAGTGGCCGAAGTTACGTATTAAACCTCTGAACTTTGCTTTAATCGATTGATTCAGTCACTATTTATTCGGTCTTCTCATGAACAGGAATAAACCTACCTGTGCATTATCCCCAGCAGTTTAATAACGTTGACTCTCTGGTCTGAATTGGTTGCTGACGGTGATCCACCACCTTGTCAATATGTGCACAGATAACAGTGAAAGCAGCTCTAGGGTGAGATCTATGGTTATTGATCAGCTGAGTTGAACAGAGGCAGCTGCAGGACGAGCTACAGTGTGGAAGGAGTCCAGAATCTCTGGTGTGTCTCATGTCTTTATTAGCAAGGGGAGAATTGGCTGCATTTCCCCCCCCACAAGCTTGATAGCTACTATTCATATAAACGATACTGCTGCTTCGAACACATTTTGAAATATTGACGTTAATGCTAACGTCATTAGGTCACTGAGGTGAAATTGATCGCAGGCTAATTTGAGCTGAAACGATCAGTTGCTCGATTAACCAATCGATAGAAAGTGTTGCCTCCGCCAAGCAGGTTGTGGTTATGTGTTATGTGTCATTTCTCAGCAGTCTCTATATCATAGTTAACTGAATATCTGTGGAACGGTCAGCAAAAAAACTAATTTAATGGGTAGTTGGATTAAAATAAACATATACACACCTAAATTTGCTGTTTCTACCTAAAATAAATTAAAGAGTTATTGTATAGGGCCCGAGCACTGACATCAAAGGTCAGGTGAGGCCCTATTGAAATTGTAAGGATTATTATTATTATTATTATTATTATTCAGGCAAATTAATTGGCTTTTTGAGGGCTTTACCATGCTCAAATTCTTACCAAAATTTGCAGAAACTTAGAAAGTGGTGAAAATGTATGTATTCTGAAGGAATTTTCAATGGGCGTCGCAAAATGGCTCAACGGTGCCCCCCGAGACCCCTGGAACGTGTTCACATTGACCGGTCTTCACAAAAATCAATATACAGGTGTATCATGACCAGACAAACAAAAAAGTCTGAAGGTGAAATTGGAAAAACACAACAGGAAGCCTGCTATTTTGCATTTAGTGGCCATTTTGGCCATATTTTATTATGAATTTCCTTTGTAAATTGTGTATTTGTAGTTGTTACGACTGCTTCTCTCAAAACAAACCCACCTGATGCCACTTGTTTGACCTATGACATGACACAAGTATGCACGAGCAACTGCATTTGATTTTGACAATTCTCCAGACCATGTGGTTGACTTCACAAACGTATATATATTTTAGAGAAGTCCGTTTTATTTATTACAGTCCAAGAAACTTCAAGCGTTTTAAATCTGTAATTTGTCTCCTCTCATCCTTGTCCCAGACTATCATCTATATTAATGTCCCCTCTTTTGAAGAACACCCGTTCTGTCGTCTCATGCTTTCATGACACGAGATCCACTGAGGTACACGGAGCTGTGTTGTTGTTCTAGTCAAAACATTCTCGTCTCCATCACTCTCCCCACCCCCCCCGACACCAATCTAGTTTTTTGAGCAGCGAGGGGAAAGTTCCTGCGCCGACGCCACCTGAGGGACTGAGTTACCCTACATGTGATTGCTATTTTCATCCCTCTTCCCCCTCAGTGTTTCTCCAGACAAATCCGAAGTGGCTTTGACCAGGTGGGGGAACCGAGCTATTAAGGTGACTGAAGAGCCTCTCGGGAAAAGCTGTCTGGGCTGAATTGTACAAACTCCACTTGCCTCCAGAGCATCGTGGATCTGAAATTGGTTACGAGAGAGGTGGTGATGGAGAGAGAAAGGATGGAGAGGATCACGCTAACAGTCCCGGGAATATATTCAGTTTGTCGTAGTATAAAAAAAAAGAAGAAGAACCTAATATCAGAAGCATAATATAACTCAAAAGTCAATCAACTTTCCCCAATTGATCTCATCTTAACCCGTGAATCATGATGCCCAAAAAGTAAATTACTGAGCCAGAGAGACACAGAGGATGTGAAGCACAAGTCCTTGATAAACTACGAGTAGAGAAAGAAGTAAAAGCAACCACAACTAAGCCCTGGTTGTTGATGGAAGTGAGATGTATCTGTGTTGGAGCAGCATGTTCTCCATCCCCGGCTGCACACCTTCTTCTTTGCATCTGACGCACCGAAGCAGTCCTGCCCGGTGTCTGGGAGAGAGAGAGAGAGAGAGAGATGCGGAAGGGAAGTCACGGCAGTGCACACAGCAATTTAAATTTTAATTGCCTAGATTTATCTTCGCCGTACAGTGTGACGGGCTGATAACTAGGGCTGATAGCAGAGAGAGCCCGGTTTGTTAAAGCTTGGCAACAGCCAAGATATCTGGGCAGGAGCCACAGCAAAGAGCAGAATGGATTTACTGCAACGTTTCTTAACCTCCGACAAACACCGACGTTCACAGTACAATGCACAGTTCAGCCCAGGCTTAAGTGCTGGATATACCCTGAAAACCCGGCAAATTGGCCAATTTCAGGTCGCCTGTAACATGAAATCACCGACTCTCGGCAGCGGTGTGTTGCATCAACTTCCCGCTCGCACAACAAACACGAGTGTGGCAAGGTAATCTTCCCCCGAGTCGCTAGGTTGAAATTTTCAGTTTGCGAGGACATAGGGAATTAAATGAGAAGCACAACTCTGGAATTACTTGAGAATGCTTCAGAGTGAAGAGGCTCTTCTCTGGGAGATCCACAGCTCTTAAAGTAAGAATGTATGCAGCCTTAAACATGTATAAAAAACGTAAAATAAGAAATGCCAAGCTCACAGGAAAAAAAGAAAGAATCTGAATTATCATTTTATACATTTATAAAAGCTCTGTCTTTCATTTGACAAGATAGCAAAGGCAAGAGCTGTAAAGAGCAGAAACCACATTAATATCTTTTAGCTCTCGGATTAAAGGAATCATTGAAGCAGGTTAACATCTCTGATCCTGAGTCCGCTGCACGGAAACCAAGGCAGTAATGGAAGAGATGGTTTTATACAAATGGAACTTTTCTCCCGGTACATTCTCAGGTCGTTGTTTTCAGCCAGAGCCGTTCGAGCTTTAACCTTCAGTTTGATCCCTTCTCTATCCGGGAGGTTAACGTCCAAACCGGCTGCTTCATTTTCTACATCCTCTCAAAAAATGAAGTCTGATTAAACATTTAAACTTTAAGAGTTTTTGAAAGTTTTCCAAGTGCACGTTGGCTCCGCTGTCGTGAAGCCCTGAGAGATGGTTCTTATGCTCATGCAGATCCAGCTCATGGTTAAGAGCTTGAGAACATCATTTACACCCCAGCCATTATTTTTCCCCCATTGCCCCTCTCTCTCTCCATCTCATCCACCCATCCCTCCTTGTCCTCCTCATCTTTCTACAAGTCCATGCTTCACTTCTCTTTCCACTTCTCACCACGATGTCACTTCTCCCGTCAAGTCAGCCTTAAAATAAAGATGCTTGACCTCCATCCGTGGCTTGTTTTTATTAAATCCTCTTACTTTCCATCTGTTAATGCTCCATTCCCAAAGGCCATTTCAGCCAAACCTGCGTCAACAAATGCAATGAAAGTGTAATTGAATAATTTTATTACGGGACACAGCGGCACAATGTGTAATTTCCTCAGTAAACACTGTGCCACCATGCTGTTTTGCAATATGCCCGCGCTCAATAGGCACCGTGCCCTGGAGTTGCATCTCAAATTGCACAAAATGAAACAACAACCCAAGTGGGCGGCGGTGAGGAATATGAACAATTACATCTTTTGTTTTTCATCATATTTCCCCTGATTTGCTCTCCCTCCTGCCAACATCCTGTCAATTAAATTCACGCAAACCTCACAATTATATGTTTTTAACTGTCTGTGAGGAAGCGTAATGAACCTTTGCACTTAGAAAATGGAAGAAAATGAAGTTTAATGCATCGGATATGGGTGGATGACATGACGCATGATTTTTCTGTAATTAAGTGTTAATGTTTATTAAGATGCATTTAACCACTTAAACAACACATGGATGTGATGCATATTATGGTACTTTGTTTTAAACTTATGATTTTGTATGAAATATCTGTTATGTTTTGATTATATCTTAAGGTGAATACGCAAAATGTCCTGCGGTGTGACCGTAACAGGTGAAGCATTAAACTTACATATTAACAAAATAAACCAGAATTATCCGGAGCAGGTAATAACTGCCTTGGCATTATATTGTATATAATGACTTTATTAATATTAGGTTTTAATATGCACAAAACTAGTATATGAGTATTTACAGCAAAATAACTTTCGTAACACAAATAATGTCCTGTGGCGTGACATGGAAAATCAGATTTTTGAAACGGCAGTTACATGGACAACTATAGGGGCCCTTAGTTTATCCCACTACCAGGAAGCCCCCCAGATGTTGGAATGTACTGTGTATGTTGAAAGGTGACTGTTAATTTCATAAATTTCACTCTTTCTGTCAGAAAATGAATGTGTCATTTTTTGAGAGTCCTGTAGTGTGACGGCTGTAGTTAAAAATTTGTTTAAAAAAATTGTAAATTTTTTTTTTAATTTTTAATTTTTTTAAATTTAATTAAACATATTAAGGATAAACTGTGTTATTATTCACTTAGCATAATAGCTAATGTCAGTCTTGTATAGCAATGACTCAAAATGATGAAAATGTGGTGAATGACGGCCGGTCACACCGCAATGAAATTATACAAAAAATCCGAGGAACACTAGCAGTTTAAAAAAATTCAGCATTTGAACATTATAATTTCATAAAACTGTAATCCTCATTAGAACATTTAAAAAAAATACTGTTTCACCCTTATTTGTCAACTACCCATATATATATTTGAGGAAATGTCAGGCGGAGGGAAGGAAGCGGCGAGGAGAGGAGGTTCCGTTTAGACGACAGCTGCACGAGCTCGCCCGGTGATTGAGCGTTCATCAGGTAGTGATTCACGTCCGAGCGCCGCGGCTCCGGTGAGTGATGGCGTTCGGATGATAGCGCAAAACGCCGAGCGGAATAACGAGCGCGGCAGAAAACCTGTTATCGGACTGTCACTGGATGGATAGACCTCGTTGGTAATTAGCATCGGGATGAATGTCGGCTTCAAGTGCAAGGTGTTATATGAAGTATTCATGTGTCACGTCCTCGCTTGTCTGAGTTTTAGACGCAGTGAAACGCTGGGATCAACTTTACGGCTCCGGCATAAATCCATAGAAAACATAAAAGCCTGAGTCATGAAAGGAAGTTACCCTGGATGTATATTTTTTATGGCGCACATCAGCAGCAGAAAGTCCCTCGATCGCTGCAGGAGTGCGATCATCAAAATTTGTTGCCTTGATCCAAACATTATCGTCCTGCTGCTCCCCCCCCCGACACACACACACACTTTAATGATAGTTTTGTGTGTGTGAGTGGAGGAACGTACAGTAGAGGGCTCGGTGTGTGACTCCCTGTCGCGTGATGGATGGACGGACACTAGAATATGTCTAATTATCATTAGCCTCCCGGAGAGAAAAGCCTGCTGTAATGGGCGATTATTACTGTTATGCCTTTATCAGCAGAGAGATGTGCTCCTGCTGGTTCGCTAAGCTGATGTGGAGATGACTGTTTGTCTTTCACACAAGTCAAGATACAAGCTTAAGTCAAATTATGACTCCTTCCTGTCAGTCTACTCATCGAAAGCCTTTTGCAGACATTAACTCCGGAGAAGGTCCACACAGTTGGGTCCGGGCTTTCAGGTACAGGAGGCCAGACATATCGCACATTGAGATCACATTGTTTCCATCACATCTTAATCTTCTACACATAAAATACGTCTGTTGTTCTAGGTCCGTTACGTGTAAGAGATCACCATTCGCTATGAATCCTCCGGAGATTCTCCTGCTGTATTCTCACATGTTTTTTACCTTGGGGGCGGCAGAGAAAAAACCAGGGAGAACGTGCAGAACCGACTCGGTTATTTACTTTCTTACAAACAGCCTCTTTGGATTATTTCGGGACATTATCTGGTCTATGTGCATATCTGAAAGCAGATGTAGTGTCATCTCCTTTATCGCTAATATCTGCTTTTAACATCCACTCCTCCTGCATTGTTGACACAGCTCCAGCTTCAAATTACAGCATGAGGCAACATTTAAATATCCGTGTGACATGATGTTATTAAAACACACATTAAAACATGTTTAATCACCAACCTGAGGCCTGACCCACAACAGTCAGCTTGGATTAAAGTCTACAGGATGCATGTGTCACGTGTCGTGTGGGGGTATTTAATAACTGTTTTATTCCTTGTCACGGTTTTGTAATTTTGCTGAAGCACTTTTCTGGATTTTCCACCTGAAGCCTGTCATTGGAATGTGAGTGATGAGTGATGAGACTTCGATGGAATTCTTGTATCATGACGTTACCTCAGTGATGTTGGAACGTGGCTCAAAGCTTGTAGCTGCAGGTGATGGTGCAAAACAGGGTGAGCTGAAATGAATCTACAATTGTGCAGTTTGTCAGAATCTGACGTAGTGCACAGCTGTCAGAGGTATATATGCACATGGTAGATTATTTTATACATAGCTTCCTTTGTGCAGTGTGGGTATGCAGCCCCTTTTCTAGGTAGACACGTAGGCTACATCTGGCCCGTGGCTGGTCTGTGTTATTCCAGAGCGTATCAAAGTGAGGAGAGACGAGAGATCTTCCTCTGGATGCGGCTCCCCCCACCTGCTGCTGTTTAGCAGACTGTTCTTTTTGTGTGCAGGTTTTGTTCTCGCTCCCTTTGTCAGTGTTCATTCCAAGGGACTGTACTGCTTCATGGGAAAATACATGCAACAGAGTAAGGTTCTCTTAGATACTGCTATCTATTGATGCCTTTTAGATGTGTACATGCAACACGTAACACTTCTTCTCTCCCTGATTTACTTTTAAGAGTCTGACGGATATATTTTGGCGCCAGAACTGCAAATGTCTGATATCCATCCACTCACACACCAACCTGCTTATCCTGAGGGTGAAAGTGAGGGAAGAGAATATGCAAAATTCAGAGAGGCTGGATTCGAACCGCCAACCTTTGACGTATCAGCCAATAAAGATGAAATAAGTAAAAATACCAAACTGTCAGTGATTCCTCAGATGTCTTTAAGAATCCCTTTTGTCAAAGAAATGTAATTGAGCCTTGATATTTTCCAGTTTAACCATAAATGTAGTTAAACATGACTATTAATGTAAATAAAAGACATGTATACGATTTGAATTTAGCTTTCGTATTGGTGCAAACAGCAAACATGGACGCAGATAATAATATCTCATATCGGCCGATTTGTCACTGAAACTTTTAATGGTCAAACTCTGGTTGTTGAATTCATTGCAGCCGAATATATCAGCCAACCGATATATTGGTCCGGCTCTATTATAATCGTGACCTGATAATATGCTGATACAAATGTCATAGTTTGCTCTTCAGCCCTGGATTGCAGAGGTGATCTTTTTACAGTTTTCTACCTCAGGTTTCGCTCCATTAAGTATCACAGCGAGAGCCATAAAGCAGACTGCTGCCAGCTCAGCTCACCTGAGTATACACGTGCCTGCTACATCGACCGTTCTATGGAGTCATTAAAAGAGCGGAGTCGCCTGGAGGGCTGTGTCTGCGCTGTGTGAGCAGAGGGGATACAAGTTTGTCTAAGTGTGTGTAACTATATTGAGATCGTATCTCACCCGTGTGTGTGTTTCCTCTTACTCGGCACGATCACGTCTCTTGATAAAGCCTGATGGGACTGTTTGTCTCTCGGGTCATCTGAGTCACATCAGCATGGACACACACACATACACACACACACGCACATGCATGGGCACAAACAGAGACAAAACACAGACACACACATTCAAAGCAGTGATTCCAGATAATAAAGAGTATTCGGGCAAACTGCCCAGGAAAATAATCAGTGGTACAATTAAAACAAGATACTGTAAAGCACAGAGCCAGAATGGAAATGTTGCTTTCAACTAGATTAAAACACAAGTGCAGAATATGTTCACCACTCGGCAGCAGCAGCTGTGTTGTTACCTGCTTGTTTAACCTTGTCTCCAGAAAGATTTTAATAATTTGCGACAAAATTGCTGCAGAAAATGCTTCATTGAAAACATAGTGTGGCCGCGGGCATAATGTGGAGCAGTTTCATCAACATTAATGTTTTTTAATACTTAATGTACCTGCCAACTGTTCAGTGCTAAACTAAAATATTCATACGTACCTGCGATATTTGCATTATGGTCTTATACACTCCAGGCAGCTTGTTAAAGCTCTGATTTAATACAGAGGACATTTGTTAAGGTTTGGGAAACATTTCTGTTCTGGTGAATATTGAAAAAAGTAGCCTTAACAATCAAATGGGACAGAATTACTTTTTCAATTTCAACAAACAAATCTTGAACCATTCAAACCAAGGGAAACACAATTACTGTGCGACCTTACACAGATTTCAATAGTGATGCAATCTGACACAGAAATTCCAGAGATTTTTTTTTGTGCAGCTGTGTTTACAGTCGAGAGTTAAGCAGATAAGACGATGTCGGAATGGAGAGATTCACGTGATTTCACCCATTTGATCCTGAAGCGTCCGAAGCTAAGAGGAAGACAGAAGTGATGAGCAAGAATATTTATCTGAATGAAGTGTGTGTGTCTTAATCTGTGTTTCAGAATTTGTGTTATAAGCGATTATTAATGTTTCAAGCAAAATCAATTACGATGAGCTTTTGAAAGCTTTGTGTTTGGAGTTAAATGTATGATTGCGGCACTTCGTGAAATTATTTTATATCTGCTTTTTCCATCATCTTCTCAAAATATGTATAAACTATAGATTTTTTGTTCGCTCATATGAACCAATATGACATTTTTTATTATACAGAATAAACAAAGCAGAAAAATATGCATTTATGTTCACATTCGATATAAAAGTTGTATTTTTTTCAATTCAACTTCTATACATTTGTGATACATTTTAAGCATAAACTGTATTACAAATGTCACTTACATTTCTCTGTCATGGTTCGATAAATACATCTTAGAAATCATATAGAGGCGGATGTATCAGTGAATCTGAGATGTTTTGCTCTGACTCTAATATTACCTCAGAGATCTAAACATCTGTCCCCGGTTGACTTGGGCGAACATCAGCTGGAGTTTGTGTGATTGGACAAACAAAGTTTCAACAGCAGCTCACATGTTTTGGACGGCTGTCAGCCAGGAAGACAACCTGCTCCGTCCTGTCCACTTTTAAAGGACACCCCTTGGGTCTTGAAAAAGTTCTCCACGTCTCACATGCAACACTTCTTGTTACACCTGTGAATCTGACCTGGGGAAAAAAATCTTCCTTCTCTGTCAGGTTTGCTCTCCTCCTCCGCGGCCCCGTGTCAGGATAATAATAAAAATGACTGTCGACTTGTCCGGCTCGCAGATATTAGCCGCGCCATGTTTGATGTTGTGTGTCTGCGCTCATCAAATATTCCATTACTCTGCCAGCTCCCCTGCATGTAATAGAGTGGACCAGAGCCATGTCCAAATAGTATTAGGCTCTCAACACACCCACTTGCTCGAATCAGTATCCAAATAATTACCTCTCTCCGCTCCTGCTGGCCGAGGCCGGCGGCTCGAGCCCGGGATCGGTCCTGTGACGCCCGGCGTGTGTGTGTACACAGGGCTGATGGAGATGACTGCTCCACCGTGGTTTATTCAGACCAGCATCATCTGTCAGAGCTTGAGTAGAAGTGTTTTTCATCAGGGTTTTTCATTGCTGCGGTTAATGTACCGACTCTGTGCTGCTGTATTTGTTTCACGGGAACCCAGAGGCATATTTATTGTGTGTGTGTGTGTCTGTGTGTGTGTGTGTGTGTGTGTCTGTGTGTGTGTGCGGAGGCTAACGCACATGTCTATGAGATGTTTTATTGATCTTCACAGTGAAAATCTCAGGCAGCACCACTCAAGGGGTCAGAGGTCAGGGTCGTCTCTAGCTCTAGGCTCATTATCTCCGTCTATTGGATGAAGTGCCAACTATCGGGTTTTTCATTTTGTCCTTTGAATCGGTTGAATTCTTCTCTTTTGGCTGAATCACTGATCACAGATCCACCAAACATTTCAAATCAAACAGCCAAAAATAAAGATCTATAGTATATTTACTTTAAGTACTCTGCTAGTTACAGCACAGCTTCCTTTTTCTGCTACTTCACGGTGAACTCTTTCTCGCTCATATTTCATATCTCCGCAACCCTGATGCTTTATTGTTGATTTCTCTTTTAATTTGCACTGACAGTTGTTGTTCTAGCGTATCACAGCTTCCTGTCGCCGTGTGTGTGTGTGTGTGTGTGAGTGTGTGTGAGTGTGTGTGTGTGTGTGTGTGTCAGCATGCTGCACCAAACTGTTGACAGAGGAAACACAGTAGCAACAAACAAGCAGAGAAACACCACGGAAGCTTCTTAGAAAGGAACCAACCTGTTCTCTTTTGTGAAATTAGCCCGAACAAGCAGAGTTGTATTCTGAGGTGTGTGTGTCTGTTTGAGCTGATCTGCTTCTTTAAGGTGTTTTTCCCTCACAAACAATACAACTTGAATCTGGATCTTATCTCCTTTATTCCGCCCTGCTGCTCATATAGCTCCACGTTTACTTTTGGCTTCCTGCCTCCTTCAGCTGGTTTTCTCCTCCTCTACTCCGATGACTGGTGTCCTGGTGTGGGAGTGGATGACGTCATGTCACAGGCGTGTTCGATTAGTTCGAGATGGGGAGTTCACTCGGCTCCGTTTGTCCCCCGGAGACAAACCCACGGACTTGTCTTGTCTCCTCCGCTTCATCCCGTCCTGATGCCCTTCTGACTCGGATGACAGTAAAACACCCACACGCTGTAGCCGCTTTACAAAAGTGAAAACATGAGGGAAATTCCCACATGGGTGTTAGGGGTGGGAATTGGCAAAAATGTGACGATTCAATACTATTGCGATATTTGGGCTACGATTCAATAGTATTGCGATTCTGCGATATACTGCGATACTGCAAGTATTGCGATTCGATTCTGCGATATATTGCGATTCATGTCCCCCATATTATTCAAAGGCATTACAACAAATTAGGAAAATAAGACTGCTCACTTCACTTCAAATGTCACATTTAATTATGTGAACAACATTGTCTTCTACACATTAACTGAAGTGCAAAAACTTTGTCCTTGAACATTCAGGACACAGGACCTTTGTAATTTTTTCCTGAATATGAGACCTCTCACATGAACGCTGAGCTCCCAGCACATACCTTACAATTATTTAAATACAATACAGTAAAATCAAGCAGACATAATAGACTAACATAAACCTGAGAATAATCATATAAATAAGAGTAACCTAGAGCTTCAATCAAATTGAGAAAAATAAACAAATGTGTACTACTAGAGTCCAGTCCAGTTGGCTGCAAGGTCATGACCGCGTACCACGGGCGCAAAATATCGCGATACTGAACAGAATCGATTTTTTCCCCCACCACTAATGGGTGTTAGTGTGGACACCTCGATACAGAAATCTTCAGAGAAGCCAGTAATTCAAATCCGTTAGTAAACTACCTGGAGGACGCTCGTCACGATGGCTGATCCCGTGATTAATTATTGTCCTTGAGGACGTCTTGTTTGCGATATGATTTACCAAACACTGTGCATTAGCCAGACTCGCGGAGGGGGGCTGGCGTGTTAATTAATTACAGATGGACTGATTGCAGTTGAGTTGATTGCTTCACCTCGTTCCCAGCTTGTATAGGAGAAGCGTTTATCAGATCCGCGTGGGGCTGTGAGGTCTTTATGGCAACGCTTTTTACTGCCGGCAATTTCTCTCGGCCTGCAGGGAATGTTTGTCTTATAGAGATGTATCCCGTGCCTGGCTTGTTTCTCCATCTCTCTGTCTTCCCCCTTTTTATTTCATTTCAGAAACCATCTCTGATTTATACCGGCACTTCTCGGCTCAGGAGTAAAGTGCCTACAAGGGAAGTGTGGATAAACTGATCGATAGACGTCTGGGCAAAGTTGATGCTTCCCAGTTGGTTTTTGGGTGGATTCTCTCAGCGTCACCTTTTGATGCTGATAAACCTGACCTGTAAACTCCTGAGAATAATCATCTTTACAAATTATCTCTCCTCTAAAATAACCCCCTCCATCCCTGCTTTATTTTGGGTCGTCCCACTCTCTCCTTTGCCACTTTCATCTGAATCTCTCCACTCTGTTATTTAGCAGCTTAGAGGATACCCCTCCCTCCCTCCAACCCACTCTCCTTCCTTCTTTTCTTTTTTTTTCGCCATCTGCTTTGAAATTAATGGGCATGTTGGAAAGTAGGCTAAATCCAGAGTGACAGCTTTTTCTCCCTCCTATTTTTAAAAGCAGCGCTGCGGGCGGCGTCCAACTGCGTGGGAGATGTAGAGAAGAGAGAGAGAGCTGGTTTATCAAGCTGCTCCTGCCTCTTAGATTTCCTCACCTCTGCCCTCCGGGACGCTCCTGAAACTGTAGCTCATAGCATCACTTAGCTGTCGATGATTGGCCGCGTTGCTCTTTCAGTTGTTGCTTATTCTCATGGTTGTCATGAGAGAAGAAACGGCTCCGTCACCCGACGCTCAGTCCCTCCAGGATCATGATCTCGATACTTGTGATATTTGACGATTCGACATAAATAAATGGTGCTTAAATTTGTCCAAATGGCAATTCAGCTGTAAACACTTCATTTTAATAGACAGTCATGACATGCTCTGGTTTCCAGAGATTAAACATTTGAATTTATGGGCCTCTATAATTTACGTAGTTAGCTGGCCAGCTCTTTTTCCTGAGTTTTGACTTTATTGCTCCAGGTCCCAACAAGCTCCATTAACCAAATGTTTGGATTTAGATATATTTTCATTGACGTTTGCTTTTTTTGGAGTGGAGTGGATCCCGATAAACATGGCGAAGTAGAGTGTTGAAATGTCAGAAAAACACAAAAGGAACATCAGAATTTCCCCAAATCCAAAGCTAACGTCCTGAGATGGTTTGCTTTGTTTGACCGACACTTAAAACCCCAATGAGCACTCAGTTAATTAAAGTAGAAATTACGGAAAAAGCAGCAATTGTTCACTCTTGAGAAGCTGCAGTCAAACAATTCGGATTCAAGGTTTCTTTTGTCATAATACTCGGGTACTCTGTACTGCTTCGGCCCTGATTGCTGGTTTTGTTCTGCAGATCCGTGGTCATTGACGTTTGCTTTTTTTGGAGTGGAGTGGATCCCAATAAACATGGCGAAGTAGAGCGTTAGCTTTTGTGGAGGTGCTCTCCGAGTCCCCGTCTGGTTTGGTAACTCAATCAAAGCTAGAACAAAGCAGCCCCACTGGTTCTCGATGCTCCGACCGGTCAATTCCCTCTCCGTCATCATATCTGAGTTCTCCTGATCGACCAGTTAGATTTCCTGGAGAGTCTGACTGGGAGCGGTGCCAGACCCATCATCACGAGCTGGCTCCCTCAGCCCTGTAGTTATCTGGAGGTTTGTTTGTGGTGATTGAGGTCTTGTTTTCACTGGACTTCTGGCTCAGTGAAAGAGTGATTAGGACTTGGAAGCATTTTGCCTGTTTGATAATTTACTGGAACAATTATGGGGAATGTGTGTCTTGTTTTTACTCGTGTTTATGAATACATATATTTTACTTGCACAGATATTCATGTAATAAAGGAAATGTTTGAAAAAATATCTCTCCGTAGTCTCTTAGTCTCAATGACTTGGCTGAAAACAAACATATTCCTGATTTATCTTTAGAGCTTATGTTAAATGTTTTATAGTTTTTCACATGAAGCTCTGGTGAAAAAGTCCTGGAGATATCTGTTGAACGTCTTAAGACAAGACACATGTTCTCTGTGTCATCATTGAGGTATAAAGAGAAGGAGAACCCTGTGTTTTTTATGGATTCCTTTACACTGCTGCCATGTTGTGGTTTCCAGACATTGTTACGTGGGCTAAAAAAACCTCCAATTACAGAACAGGAAGAGTGTTGCAATCTGAAAGGCATAAGCAGCTACATATGTGCACACACAGACACACAGAGACACACACACACACACACACACACACACACACACACACACACAGACACACATACACAGACGCACACAGACACTTGCACACGGTCTACACATACTCTTTCCATGCTGGAGGCTCAGGGCTCTGATCTATCCGAAGGTTTCCTCCTGTGGCCCGTGTGCCAGACTGTCTGGAGAGGCCTTGTCTGCTGGGTGAAAAGAAAAGAGGCAATAACATTTGCTTTTTGTGGCACAGTTGCCCTCCTCCTCCTCCTCCTCCTCCTCCTCCTCCTCCTCCTCCTCCTCCTCCTCCTCCTCCTCCTCCTCCTCCTCCTCCTCCTCCTCCTCCTCCTCCTCCTCCTCCTCTTGAGAAGGATTACCAGCAGAAACCAGACGTTTGATCCCGACTTGCTCTCCATCCATCTGACCGACTCTCTGTATCTCTTTCTCGTCCAGACTTCTCTCTGTTATTTCTCGCTCTGTCTGAAAAGATAAGATTTAAGCCTTTTTTCTTTTGCTCTTTGCAATTTGAATCTGCTCAGACTCCTCCCACCTTATAGGAGCAGCCCGGACAGCTGGGTCATATTTACGCAAGGAGTTTAATTTAATTTCATCAGGAACGGCTCTAGAGGAGATCACAGCGACAGGTGTGGGTGACACGTGAGACGATGCCGAAGCAGCGATGTAAACGGATAATTAACTGTCACGAAGATGAGAGGTTTTCACGACCAATACTCCCCTCGCCATCTTTGCACGAAGCTCCAAAATAAACACAAACATGCTCACTAACTCTCCCTTGCCACCTCCGCTTAAGCTTTCGCTCTCTTTTTCTCTCCATGCTGACAATGCCTTTATCTCAACGGTGATTAATTGCCAGGGACGGTGCCAACAAGCTTTCCGATGTAATTTGCGGGACAAGTATAAGCAGAAAGTCTGCCCCCAATACATAATGTTGTTGATTGCGGCTTCACTGGCGGTGACGAGGGCCCCAAAAAAAAAATTAGTTGTGACCATGTGATGCAATGTGACAGAGGACAGTATTTACTGACCTTAAGCTGTCAGGATAAAGTGTAAACATAGTGGCTTCATTTAGGCCGAGGCTCTTGACGTGTTTGAGTTAAGATGAGCCACTCGAATGAGGATTTGATGCCCTCTATACACAGCCCAAGCTCTGGAGAAACTTTCACTCCTTCCAGCTGATGGAGGTCACGTCACACGTTTACCTGTGTCACGTCAGGATAATGAGCTCACAGATGCTGTTAATTGGCGCCTTAGGTTGCACAACAAACACACACTATACATTTTCCACACATATATACATTTAAATAATCATATTTAGGTTGGTAATCATCAGAAAACATCACTTTCCTCGCAATGCACAATGCTGCAGCTCCTCTTTTCAGCCTCTGTCTGAAACACTTGGTTTTAGCTCCTAGTCTCTGAAGAATCAGCCGGACTATCGACCAGCACCCTGGAATATTTGCATATTTGCACCAGCACCATATTTGCACTACTGCACAAACTGAACATTCATCTGTACAGATATATATTTAGATGTATATATTTTATTTTCTATTTTAAATTTTTGATATTCTATTTCATTGTTATTCTATTTTATTCTTTTTTATTCTATTTTTTACTATTTCTAGTAGGTCTGGTTTGGTCTACTTGAATTTTTTACTCTCTACGTGCCGGTAATCAGGTAAAACATCAGCTGTGGGTCACGTTTGGGTAGAAACCTTCAGCCTCTGAAGAACGTTGATCCACTTATCCACTTAAAGGATCTACGAGTATATTTATTTTACTTTCCTAATCTATGTTTTATGAAATCTTCTACATTTCTACCGTAAGAACTTCACAGTCAAGTGTAGGATTGCTCGGCTCTGTCGGATGTATGCACTCTGCTCCAGCTCCGATGCACTTGTAGTCTGCTCTAAAGTGCCATGTGCCCCATGAGTCCAAACCATAATCCATTAATTAAAGTTTTTTGTAGTCAGTTAAACTCATGATTAGGTTTCAGTGAGCTCCAGAGTGTAAGAATTAGAAGTATTGTTGCCATGGTTACCCTCACTAGTTCAGTACAGCGGATAATATGATCTTTGCTCCAGGCGTCATGCTCTATGAATTTAAAAGACACCTGCCAGCCAATTTAGTCATTGTATGAAAGAATATCAAATTGCAAATCCCTGCAATAGAACCAATTGTGTTTCTTGGCAAAGGTGCAGCTGTGACTAATATTTAAGTGTTTTGTGCAAACAGCAGATTATCAGAAAGTGCAGAGTGGGCAAACACGAGATGTTGACTATTCCCACTGTGATTGTCGTTCTGAAATCAAACCGTTCAGCGTCTGCACGCCGGTGTCGCTGTGGTCTCGTGTTTCCTTCGCTCTGGCTCAGTTCCCAGTGGAAACCTCTGTCCACTGCACCACTGAATGGATGGAAACTGTATCCAGTCACTTAATCTGTAAATTGGCTGATTGCTGTATTGTGTGTCGCAGCAAAGCCTCCGTTATGTGATTGAATGATTGTTTATCCAAGCTGTGGCTATGATGATTAAAGGAGGCCGAGCTCTGCCCCAGAGCCGGTCGGCTAATTAACAGGCTGTTCTCCATGTTAATAGCATTAGTCACCTCGGAGATAATCACAGCCATCAGGAGCCCGGAGCTGCATCCCCCTGTGTACCTGATAGTCTCCCTAAACAAAGGAGGGACAAACACTTGACACTCACAGTGGTTTCAGATGTCAGTGTCTTGGCCCTGGAGCACATGTCAAGAAGGGCTCTCTTGCCTACCTCTACAATGGAATAACATTAAATCTGTGGTGAAGGACACAGTCAGATTGTACGAGTCGCAGCAATCAGGCTGCAAGTCATAATGAAACTAAATAACGGTAATTGGGGATTTGAAATGTCAGAAAACACAAAAGGAACGTCAGAATTTCCCCAAATCCCAAGCTAACGTCCTCAGATAGTTTGCTTTGTTTGACCGACACTTAAAACCCCAATGAGCACTCAGTTAATTAAAGTAGAAATTAGGAAAAAAGCAGCAATTGTTCACACTTGAGAAGCTGCAGTCAAACAATTCGGAATCCAAGGTCTCTTTTGTCATCATACTCGGGTACTCGGTACTGCTTCGGCCCTGATTGCTGGTTTTGTTCTGCAGATCCGTGGTCTGTCGACTGGGGGGCTTAGAATAAATAAGGGGGTAACAGCGAAAACAACAAATTAATTTTAGGGTCGACGACGAATCGATTGTTTCAGTTCTAGTAACAGAGCTGCTGTGTGTAAGCACTCCTGCACGAGGAAGTGATGATTATGAAGGACGCTGCTTTCAGCTTGTCCCAATTATCGATCTTGCTCTGTTCCGCTGTTTAATCCACAGCAGCTGATTATATCTCATGAGCCTATCAGACGTTTGTGAGAGAGTTGTTTAATTGTAATGGAGCAGAAATATGTAAATTTCCAAGTCGTGTAGCTGATCAGCAGATTCATATCTAAACATATTTCATGTGTGTTTCTAGTGGAAGTATCATTTGCTTTGGATTCAGAGAAGTATCTGTATCCCTGTGAGAAGAAGTGTTAATAGGGTGTTAATGTTATTGTTATCCTCTGTGTCAAAATGCATAAAATTTGCACAGATTTATAGTGACTTGTTAATTCTTTGGACGTATGTTTCTAAGCCCAGAGCCAACTCAGTTCTGCCAAAGATCGTTCAACACAGTTAATGGACTTTAAATGTGTGCGTGCTCGGCACAGTGAGGACGTTCATTGAGGTAAAGTTACACGTACGATGCAAAGGGTTTCTTTTTGCGTGGAAAGAAGTGAAAGGTAACATTTCTCACCGCGGAGCTCAATCGCTCCCGTGAGCCTTAAGTTGTGAAGGGGGAACTCAGCGGGGAAAAAGATAAATGCAGCCTTCCCCTCCCCGGTCTGATGTCATAAATTACGTGGCCATTGATCCATGGGTGTCTGGGATTCTCGACGGACCTCCCTCTCACATTCATCAAGCCTCCAGTCTGCAGCTACGCCCGGGGTGGAAATGCCTCAAACGCACACCGCTCTCCTGAGTCTCTGCAGCATGGCCTGTTGCTTAGCTACACTATAGATTCATATTTACATGAAGTGTAGCAGGGAACCGAGAGGACTGCAGTGTGCACCGGTATGTTTCAGTGTCTGGGCTAGGGTTGCAAAATTACGGGAATATTCAAAGTTGGAAACTTTCCATGGGAATTAACGGGAATTAACGGGAATTAACGGGAATATACGGGAATATACGGGAATATACGGGAATAAACTGGAAATGTTGTGGGTAATTTATACTAACTGTATTTACCTTGTCATATACAGACATAAATATAAACATTTTGTTGTGTCATAGGCTGATTTGAGCCCTGAGGAAACTTTGGGCACTTGACTATATGCTTCTGCATCTTTGTGTCATTCTTAACACAGGTCTTTGCACAGTATTTTAAATGTATACAGCCTTACCTTCTACATTGGATGGGGTGAAATGTCTCCACACATGAGAGAGTGCATGTGGCATTGTTCTGTAGAATAAGATGAGAAAAAAGTTTGTAAAAAAACACTAATGCAATGTCAGAGATATAAATAGTTAGCCAAACAATTGGAATAGTCTGTAAAAATATTTTACAATTGATGGATAAATGAATGGAAATAGGCTAGATGAACAGATGAACAATCCTCAATCAGCATGCTAATATATTTTCCCAGTAATATCATGGAAACTTACCTAGTCCTGCACACTACAGCAGGCCTCAATAGCCCTGCTGTAGAGTGAAGGATGCTGGGAGTTGTCTGTGCATGTGATGGAAGAATGCCTCATTCCATACATCTTTAAAATAGTGTTTTGAATGATGTTTTTATTGCTCAGCGTTTAATTTGTATATATATATATTTTTTCAAAATTCGCGAGCTTAATATTCCCGTGGAAAGTTTCCGGAAAGTTTCCAGAAATTTACTGGAAACTTTCCGCCCCTTTGCAACCCTAGTCTTGGCCGACGTGAGTCCTGGAGTAAAAGGCTTTTCTGTCTCTGTGTCCTCGGGCTGATTCCTTGTGACTGCGACAATCTCAGAGTGAAACGCAGGGCAGCCATCAGGGCACGGAAGATGATGATGGTGATATTTATTATAGTCTGTTGGGGAAAAAAACCAACTGCCTCCTCTTTGACAGAGCAAATGGAGATAGAGACGGTCATCCAAAGGTGAATCCTGTCTCTCACGAATCAAAAACAGCCACGGAAAAAAACATAAACAAGAGTAGAAATCGGTTGTGTTTAGTTTATACGACTTCAGAGAAAAGAGGCTTTATGAATTATTACTGGTCCACAGAGAAAAAAAATATATGAAAGGTCAGAGGAAATTGAAAAATCAAGTCAGGTAGAATTAAGGTGATAATAGTCGATGCCTTTTGTTCTCTTTTGTCTAAAACTCACTTCTTCATCGCCTCTATTTGTGAAGGTCACCACTCGTCTTCCTCAGTCGGTTCAAAGTAGTTTTACACAAATTATTTATGAGGATTCCAAGCTGTTAATATGAAACACATACAATCAGAATGGATTTTGTTTTTTGGAATATAAAATAGATGGTATATTCAACAATTTGAGGCCCTGAAAATGATCTGAAGAATAAAATGTTTTTTGTGAAAGACTACCGGCAACACACCGATGTTGAAATGAAACGTGTGACCTTCTTTGCAGAAGAAATATGATTCATGATTTGTTTAAAAATGTACTCTTACACTTTGAAATATTCCAGAAAAAAAGGAGATTAAATATGAGATGGTTATGATTCCCAGCTTATTACCAGTGGCTGGTATTTTAAAGCACAGGTTGAAAAACGTGTCCCTCTTCCTCTTCCTCTCCTTCTTCCATGAGAGCAGGTTTTGTCCTGTGGTGGTTTCCGCCTCAGCAGAGAGACGAGCAGGACCATGAAGACATTTCCCTTCTCTTTCTTTTCTCTCTCTCCCACACAAAAGCTTCCCTTCTCCAGGAAGGAGCCTCCTCTCCCAGTCAGTGTCGGGTTCACTGCTTCTCTATCCTCACGAATGACCTGATGCTTCCATGTTCTGAGCATGTTACCGATGGCATGTTACTCTCAGCTAATGCTTTCTTCCTCACGCTTCTTATCTGCGATGGTGTGTTTTTCTTTTTTTTACCAGTGGCCAGTGTAAAGGTGAAGGTGGACTTGATTTAATTACGGAGTCATGCTCGACAATCATGGCGCCGTTCTCCCTCCAGAGTCGCTGCTCTAAGCTCAATGATCTTCTTTTGTAATGAGGATTAACCTCTTTAAAAACTGTACTTAGCCTTTTTAACTTTCACATTTTAACACGAGCCACGTGGGCCTTGCTAGCGAAGCCGTTCTGCTGATGAGACTCAAACTTCTGGTCAATCCACACCTGCTTACAGGCTCTTAGGGCTAATAGCAGGAGATGAACACATTTGCATACTATTGAAATTAATTATTCATGTGGCGTCCCCTTCTCTAATTTGCAGGAGCAGGGCCTTTCCCCTCACTGACTTAAACATCCGGGTTGACCTGGAAGTGGGATTCTCCCAGTTCATTAATCCGCTGTGGGTGCACGTGCACCACCTAAACGTTTACTAACCCGCCACAGCTGGGTGTCCAAGTGCCACGTGGATTATAAACCATTAAAATCCTGGTTGGTTTCAACACAACAATTCATTTAGCATCGTTTAGAATCTACTTTTGCTCTAAGTGTTGAAAGCTCTGACCCTGGGAAACTGGGAGGAAGCTTTTGCTGGTTTCAAACGTTGATCAAAGCAGATATTGATTTCAAATGAGAGCGCTCATGGATCACAGACATGGAAGTCATTGGTCTTTGAAAGAAACTCTGGATTGAATTAAGTTTTGAAAAGAAAAACAGAGGAATTAGTCTTTTGTTTACCTCTTTTTCTTATTGATCACATCTGCTGGTGAATTGAGACACAAATTGATCACATGATACAACATCAATGCAGTGCTGGGTTAACTGGTGACAGGCTAGTTTATCATGGTATTAGTGTTATTTACTTTGTATTGTTTGTTTTCCTATTTGCCTGAACTGAAATATCATTAGTTTGAGCAGCAGTTAGAGTTTTACCCAAAGACTTGAGCTGAAAATGTATTATATGACAATTCATCATCAGCATAAATTTTATATATATATATATATATATTTCACACACTGTTTGATTGAATACTTATGTAGGTATTAAATATGTCAAGGATTTATCATATTGCTGAACTGCTTCGATGGTAGGAACTCTGCATATTTGGATTATCTTTACCTCAGGCTCCTTTTTTTGAAAATGAGATTACTGAAAAACACTTGAGTCTTATATATCAACAATACAGGTAATACCAGTACTTTTCATAACAGTACCAGTACACGAAAGCTCTGCAGAGAGCCAGCATCCCCCGCAGGCAGAAGATTTATCACAAGAGCAGATTTTCTTTCCCTCATTCTTTTCTCCGTCTTTTCATTTCAGCCCAGACTGAATAAGACGCCACTATAATGGACATTTTCTGCACCGTAGAGTCAAGCAATTCTGATGAGGTGTATTTTTGGAAAAGCTCCAGCGCTGATCGCTAACTCTCTCCGTACCCGAAAAGCAATCAACACCCTCGGTTGTGGGATCATTAACCAAGTGCAAAGTTTACGCCATCCATCATCACCTGCAGAAAGCATCCGTGTGGTTGTGTGTGAGTTTGTATAGGTGTGTGTTTGTGTGTGTGTGTGTGCAGCTTGTCGGAAACAGCTCAGCTTTGTCTTGGCTTCATATGAGCTCCTCTTTGCTGCTCTCTCACCTGCTGAGAGCCCCCCCCCCTGTTGTTCTGAAGGTGTGGAGTGAATCACCGGCCTAGACACAACACGAGGGGGCTTTGTGTGCTTATGAGTGTGTGAGTGTGTGGTTATGAGTGTGTGGGTGTGTGTGTGTGTGAGAACACACTCACACAGTTCCCAGACAGTTACTCGTCTGTTTCATCGACTCGTGTCTGAGTGTGTGATCATCTTTGTGACTCACCTCAGTCTGCAGAGTGTAGCCTCCTTTTAAAAGGCCAATGAGTAAGAATTGGCTATTTGTTGAATTCATGCTAAACAAATAGGGGCCAGCATATTGCCAGAATACCTGTTAACCCCTGTATGCTAGTGATGGAAGACGTGTTTTTGTGATTTTACAACTTTGTAGTTCATTAAAACATCTATTTGTGGATAGAAACAGAAATTAAAGGCTGTTTGAGAGCTGAACCCCTTTGTTTTTATTGCCTTTTTCCCTGAATCTGGATTTATGCTAAATTAGAAATCCCTGCAACACTACATCTTTGACATCTAGTCAAGACTGTTCCCTCTTTACATTCTGTTGATATCTTGTTATTTATTTACTTTCCTTTGCCCCAAACTGACCCACACAAATCATTTCTGAAACCTCAGGTGTTATTATTCAGTTATAAATCCTTGGAGATGATTGATCCAGGAAACATGTTCTGTTCACATCGTTTCCTCTTGTTTCTCAGCCTGTCACAGCTTCTCTTCTCCCCTGTGGGTTGAGTTCTCTGTTTCCCAACCTCTCCCTCCTCTCCGACACCAAAGAGGTTTTGGGAAAACACGCCACCTTTTCCTCTTCCTCCTCTTCCTCTTCTTCACATCCTTTCCCTGATCTTTCACATCTCCCCAAGTTTTCCCTGCTTCCCATTTCCTTAACATGCTGTTGTTCAGATTTGACGAGGATGCTCTAATTTGTATCTCGTCAGACAGGTGCAGCTCGGAGTGTGTGCAGATAAGAGCACCCCCCGCCCTCCCCTCCCAGAGGAGTAATGCATTATACCTCTGTGTGTGATGTGGCGTAGTGATATAGTAGATGGGCTCGTCAGGGAGGTGACGGCTCTTTGTTACCTGACTCTTTGCAGCTCCTTTCTCTCCTCGCCTCTCCCTCCTCACCTCTCTCTCTCCCTCCTCTCTCTCTCTCTCCATCCTTCCTGACAACAAGTCTACCTCTCTTAAGAGCTGTTTGCTCTTGACTGAGGAGTCAAAGTCTGAGCTGACGCTCCAGTGGAGCAGTCGAGCCAAGCACCTTGTAAGTCCACCTACAGGCAATCGCTCTCTCTATCATTTTCTCCTCACCTCCTCTCTTTTCCTTCTCACTCTCTCTCTCTCTCTGACCTTCTTTCTCCTCCGGTAGAATTTGTGAAAAGTCTGATTTAGCATCTGGTGATCACAGCCAGACTTTGCTCTGGTAATTGCTGCTCTTGCTTTCAGGCCTGAAAGCCTTGAGAAGCATGATTTCCAGGAGCCAGTATTAAGTGAGTCGTGACAAGTGGGTTTGAAACGATGGACCAAACAGCCACTTGACGCAAGTGATTCAAAACTGTTGCAGGTTTTTTTTTCTATAAAACACTGTCTCCATTCTTTGACACGTGAAACTGCAAAAAAAAGCCCAAAAGATATTTTTGTAACAGGTGCTTGGGAAAGATATTTAATAATGTAATTGCTTGTAATTGGGAACAAGCACCTGCTTAATGTGCTTCACTTGCAATCAACTTTTATTGCAACGTTTTAGCCGTAAAACCACACGTTTCTTCTGGTGGCTTGAAACGGTGAAGCCACAGTTTTGCAGTTTAATGAAACAGAGTGAAACTGTCGTGAGGTAACGATCCCGTCTGCCGTCCTGAAAATGAAATAGTGATGTAATGTGTTGAAGTTACATGGGCGGATCCACGGGGGGCCCGATGCCCCTTTGGCCACAATGGGAACATATTGACCCCTGAAGTCCCAGGTTCAGCCACTAGTTGCTTGACTCTTTCACAAACTGAGGCAATTCAGTTTTTCCTCTGTATTGTATTTAATAAGCATTGAGATTAAAATGCAATGAATATGTAGATTCTCAATTTCTGCTTCAGGAAAATTTGCTAAATACATTTAATAATGTACGTCTCGAGCTGTAGAGCCAGTGGTGGACAAGGGTTTCATTTACTGAGTGAGGAATCGTTCATGGAGGTTGGACACTAATGTGGCCCCCCCCATGAAGAGTGAGGTTCCTTTTATGGCCCCTGGTAGGGAGAAATCTTCAATCTGCCAATAGATTTTTCTTTTACTATTTTTCATAATCACTTTTATGCATTATCTTTTTAATAACTCTACTAAATGAGATCCAGATAAAGGAGAAAATTCATCATTAACCAGCAGCTCTTTGGCATTTTTACTTAATAAAGACCTTGAAACAAGGGTGAATAATTCATGGTTTGATCGTATTATTAGTTAAACAATAGCCTGAAGTCAATTGTGTTTAGTTTTTTTTATAGTTTATGTACATAAGTGCACATATAGGACTCTTTCGACCTTTGAATTCTATCGGTGTTGAAGTCAATTGAGCTCAGTTTGTGTCGCCGGCTGTTGTGTGAGCAACACGCTCTCATGACACAGTGAGAAATGGAGGAGGACCTGAGCTTTAATGCATTGCAGGCCACTGTGAGGTAATTTCAGATGGATGCTGCAGCCCGAGCCCAAGGAGATGACCGCGCTCTGTTTATTCCCAGGTGCACTCACACTCCCCCACTCCACAGGAAATGGTGTATTTTTTTCATCTAGATCACAGCAATTCTCTTTTTACCACTACCCCGGCTCTGTTATCGCCCAAACATATATTAGAATGTCAGACACATCTTCTCCACTGCTGATCCATATCTACAGAGCCGCTCTCTGCTTCTCCCTCACATCTCCAAACCACTCCAGCAAATGTTACCTTTTCATATCTGGGGCTTTTTATTCCACCCACTGCACGTGAGGATCCGCAGGCACGATAACCTTCGCCGCCGAACTGTAAATGTCACTTTGGCGAGCCGGCCAATCGTGGCTCTTCCCACTGGCCAGTGTGTCTCTCTTATGGAGTTCACACCCGTGACACTGGGACCGAGCAGATGTGCGCACATGAATGAGAATGAGTCGGCCAGGCGCTCAGGTGTGGCCGGCAGAGGCCAAATGAAATACCGCAAAAAATACCAGAAAATATCAAATGGAGCCGAGTCTCTCCTCTGAAAAATCAGTGGAGCAGAAACCGAGGGAGTTGATTTGTCTTTTCAGGCCTCATCCAAAGCGTGAGGAAGCTAATTAGTACAGGAGGCTGATGCGGTTGAAGTCCCACATTGTCGATTGTAGCAGCAGGAAACCGTGAGGCTCATCAAACTGCAGTTTAACTTGAAGGTTTAAATGAGAACATTGTGCACTTTCCTCTTCCTGCAGAGCGAGGAGGCCCTGCAGTGTGTTTCTGCTCCTGAAGCTGCTGTGAAGCTGACATTCAGCCCAATAACTGGAATATTAAGACTATTGACCTCATTTTAAATGGGACTTTCTGGTTTTCATCCGTGTTTGTTCCTTCTGTCTATTAGTTGGCAGCGTTACACACAAACTACAGGATGGATTTCCACTAAACTCTGTAAAGGGATGAGATATGGGTCTTTAATTTGGGCCACAAACTAAAAAACATACCTCTTCTGACTATACCTTGAATACAAATTTAAAAAAAATTACTGAACATTTTTGAAACTAACAATTTAGTAGCACTTAAATGGCACTTACAAATAGCATTTTCTAGTCTTTCTATATTTTTGAAGAAATTGTACTTTCTTGATCCCTGGTGTTCTTGGTTTGTACCCTCGGGGTTGAATGCACTTATTGTAAGTCGCTTGGTATAAAAGCGTCAGCCAAATGAAATGTAATGTAATGTAATTCTGGTGCACATCTGAATCTGGGGGAAGCATCCAGGATTTTTTTTGACTTTCAATATTTCAAGATAGTTAATTTGCCTTTTTGTGTTTCAACGATGAGCAAAATCAAGATATGAATCTGGATATCTATTGGGTTTAAATGTGATTTCATTACATGTTTCAGCTGCAGGATGGTTAACAAATAGAATCACACATTTGTATATGTGAGAAGTGTGGCCCGAGTAAGATGGAGATATGAATCCCATGCTGCGTGTCGATCTAGTTTTGGTTACGATCTGAACACGAGTTGCTAATTGTCTGATTCTGACTCACGACAACATCACATCCTGCAGTGTGTAACTGCCCCATACGTGTCACAATATACCGTGAAGACTCCCACAGGATGTTTTACTGCAATTAACATCTATACAAGTCAACACAATGTGTCCGAATACTCGTGTATCGGCTTAATTCAGTTATTGGTTTACCCGAGTGTGACTTTATTCGAGTCAAATAGATCAGAAAATGCTTCTTCCAGGACAGTGTCTTAGAAGGAAGCTGGTCCCATCACCAGTTTGCACACAACAGCCTCTATAGGGATGAAGCGTGTGTTGTGTTGTCTTTCAGCAGAAACAGGCAATTGAGCGTTTTGTTCCACGTCGGTTTTCCCTCGCTCAAATCTATTTAGCGTGTACATTCTGCCTCCGTGGCCATCGGTTCATATCGCTCACGCTAGGAGAAATGAAAGAGCATATCTGAGCAGCATCTGGATCTGCACGCGAGGTAATGTGTTCTTCACACAGAGAGAGAGAGAGGGGGAGAGAGAGATGGAAGAGGGGAGGCAGTTATCCTGATCTTTAATATTTCAATACTCCTGTGCAGTTATTGGTCTGTTCCACATCCCTGAAGGTTTATCTGTGCGATTGCATATTTTAGAGAGACTGGGAAGCATCATTATCTGTGACTAGAAAATGTATTATGTGGTTTATTATGCATATTTTTGGGCTTCTGCAGGCACCTTATTATATGAACCCTTCCCCCCTTTATGTGAATCACCTGTCTCTAGTTCCCATAGGCTGTGTTTCATTCACGTGACTGGTGTGGAGAAGCCAGCGCACAAAACACAGATATCAATCTGCAATAAAGGAATATAAACTGTAATACTGGTCCGGATTTCTCCTCTCTTCCAGATGTGGAACACTGTAGATAAGACATATTGGCAATGGCAAATAATGGCAAATTGACAAAGTAATAAATCATTCAGAGGGTGAAGATTAAGAAAATAAATTCTGTACAGTCATGTGTGATTCTGAGAAGAGGTTAAAGAATCTCATAAAGAATAATCTTTAATTATCTCTGACACCCTCATCTTTTCTGTCATCTTATCTCTAAATAGCTGAAAGCTCTTCACATGACTTCAGGTCTTGATTCTTGAGTATTGTGAAGATAGACCCATGGTTGTTGTTTGTGAGATTTGCGACCTTTGACCTTTTCAGTGCGAGGTCAGTGTCTCCATCCGATCTTTGCCGGTGGGCTCGTCTCAAGACACCTCTGAGCTCTGATGTCAGGAGGCTCCTCTGAGGCTCTTATCTGGATCAGAGAGAGAGAGAGAAGCTCAGGGGCAGAAATCAGTTTAACTATAAACTGTATTATAGATAACTGTAAATAATAAGAAAACACAAATACATCCAAGTATAAAGTAAAGAATAAAGAAAATAAACCTGAAAGTCTCATATCGGCCGATTTTTATTGTCCCAATATGTCAAATATAGTAAATATTGTGTGTGTTTGTGACTTCACTGGAATCCTGAATCTGAACATGCATTTAAATGTCCTTGTTTTCTGTCTGTTTCTTGCAGTTCCTGTGCTTGAAGAACATCCGGACATTCCTCAAGGTTTGCCACGACAAGTTCGGCCTGCGCAACAGTGAGCTGTTCGACCCCTTCGACCTCTTCGACGTCAGAGACTTCGGCAAAGTGAGTTTTAACGCCCGAGTCCGACGCTGTGATTGGCTCAGAACCGCCGCTGCCCACAGGCTACGTGTTCGTGGTGCTCGGAGACATGATGTTGCATGTGGGCGAGATAGCATCACGTCGGAGATATGTTCTACTTTTGTCAGATGAAAAGATACGATCTGTGGTACCGAATATGAAAAATAAGCTTTTCATGGTTTTCCCCCAAGATGCGTGGGTGTTGGGATCATGTGACTATCAGCTGCACTGCTTCCTGGGAATGTGTGCCCACCCATGTTGCCCTCATTTAAATCTTTAAGAAGCTTGTGTGTGTGTCATTGGACGAGTGGGTGAGCACACGTGTGAGAGGCCCGTGTGGTTTCCCCGGGTTTGAAGGCCGTTGAAAGTCCAATCTGTCAACTCCATCACTGTCCCTGTGCTCAGATGAGCATTCGGTGCAACACTTGAGGGTCAGTAATCTCATCTCAGGTCACCGCGGGACGGGAGTTAAAACCCAACTCTGCTTTCTAACAGCCTGCTGTGGACGGGGGTGTCGGCTCAGCAGTAAAAGGCTGACTCACTCGCTGGCGAGTCCTCGGAGCTTCGTGGGGGATATGCGAGTGAATCTGTGCATGTGTTAAACGGGCGGTCATGAGACCACCTCTGAGGAATCTGAGCGGTTGTGTTTACCTTCCCTTGCTGCCTGGAGTCGTGGCCAGGAGGTCAGCCCTGGGCCGGGTTTTGGAGCTCTTTGGAATTGGAGTGGAAGGGAAGAGAGTAGTGGTTGTAGAAGTCACACTCTTCTGCCTTGAGAGGACTCCCTTTGTACAAACTCTGGGCATGTTGGACACGGACTTAGAGTAGAGCCGGTGAGGATCATGTATCCCACCTGGTTTTGGGAATGCCTCGGGATCCCCCAGGAGCTTCTGGAGGGAGGTGGCTCATCTGGGCTCGGCTGCTCCCGTGACTCAGACCTGGATCACCGGTGGGAAAACGGATGAAAGTTGTTTTAACTCCAGGTTTGAAGCCGTATGATTCCATGCAATTAAACTATGTTGTGTACAGCATCAATAGCAATTTGTTGCCCAGGAGACGTGAGGACAGGCGTCTCTTCTTCTCTCGCTGCTGGATAGAGACCGGGGGGGAAGGGATTGACTGGTAATCCATGATTGGCATTACCCTGCTGGCCTCAGCTTCTCCCAGTGAATTGTTTCCGTCCTTTCTGTAATGCCTCTGACTGCAGCGTGTTGTGTGTCTGTGTGTGTGTGTGTGTGTGTGTGTGTGTGTGGGTGTGTGTGTGCACAGACAGAGGGGGATGGGGGGGCGGGTCAGGACAGTTCTTTCTTGGCTTGTCGGCTGTTAATCCCGGCAGCTGGGACAGTATGATGTCATTGAGTTGATGATGACAGCTGATGCCATCGTGTTTCAGGATTGGCACAGTGGGGATTGTTAATACTGTATCTTTGTATTGTGTGTGTTTGTACTCCAGCAGTGGGGTGGGGGGGGTTCCTCTGCGGAGATATGAATGAACTGCATCACATCTCTCCGCCATCGATTGCAAAGAGGACGTGTTTGCGTTAAAAACTCATCTCCCCATTTATCTAAAGTAGCCGATTTAATTCAACATATCCGGCCTCTGCATGTTGGGTTCGAGGAAAAGATGGAGAAAGAAAAAAGACGAGAGAGAGAGAGAGAGAGAGAGAGAGAAAGAAGAGGGTGGGGTGAAAAAAAAAAAAAGACAAGGGCCCATTTGGCAGTTTGTAGATAAACCGCAAGAGCGTCTCTGCGAGTCAATGAGCTCACGGCGAACGGTATTAAAATCCAACAGCAGTCGGAATCAATCACAGAGACCCTCCGTATGTCAATTTGGAAATTGCTTTTGTATGGTCTCCGCGGTGGAGGGGCTTGTCCCGCCATCGATTTTCCATTAAGGCCAAACATCACATTATAATATATCGAATCGAGTAGATCCCCACTAATGTGACATCCATTTAAATAGCGAGAATGCCTCATAAACGAAACATAAGGGAGCTCGTCCTTTATAGCTTTTATACTTTTTCCAGCTCCAGTTCGATTCATGCGCTCTTTTCCCTCTTTTGTTACCTCGGCACAAAAGTTTCTTTGTGTGCACATCCGCTTGCAAACAATGAGGATTCTAACCTCTGTCACGCATGCACTGGGTGTCATTGTACAGTATCAATTCATCGCTTCTTTCCGTATCATCCTTTTGTCGCTAAATTACACAGAGAGAAAAATGTGTGTAAACGTCAAACCAGCTTTTGGCGCCTCTGCAAAATGTTAAATGCATATTTCCAAAACCGAAGGCCCTTTAAACCTCCTGATAGCACATCACAGTATCTGCTATATACAGGACAAACATATCGTTATATAATATAAAGCAACTGCTGACACGAATCTACTGATAGAACTTTAAAACTTGTCAAATTCTGTTTCACTGCTCGGATTCTCCTGAAACCTGCCACGAGTGAGTCTGTTTGGAGAGTGTTGCAGTCGAGGCTGCAGGCGACGCTCGGTGCAGCCCGGCCCCCCCGGCCCCCCCACTGAGACACACGGCCGCTGACAGCTTTCGCTTGAGTGCATCACAAACTGCTTACTCTGGAAATACCAAACTGTCTGGAGACGGACGGTTATATCACAGCCGTGGTTTGGAGGGTTTCAGAATTAAGTTATAAAACAGACATCATTCATAACGTGTATGAGCAGCGGTGACCCTTTGTTTTCTAAGGCGATGGTGTCCTGCTATAGTCGGATTTGTCCTTGCATCATTGTATATTAGTGTGCAGCAATGAGAAGAGTTACCAAATATTGGTTTGTACAAGTTCTTGTAACATAAAGATCTTCTACTTTCTGAGTTTATCTTTTGCTTTTGGACTGAAATTGAATTTTCCTGGTATTTTCAAAGTGAATAATCCTAAGTGCTGGTGGGTGACATAGAGAAAACTACTATCACTCTAAATTTATACACATTTAATACGATTAATGAGGAAAGAATCACTTTTATGACCTTTTTTAAAATCAGTTTTTTATTCCAAAGTGGCAACTGGCATAATCTCTTTCACCATGAAATATGAAGTTGCTCTCACTGTGGCTCTGCTCCTTTTATTTTGGAACTCTTATCATATCCAGTAGTGTCTTAAAAGGCAGAAACAACCGACTGCTTTTGGACAGAAATTGGATTTTCCTGGTACTTTAAAAAGTGAATAATCATCAGTGCTGGTTGGTGACATAGATAAAACTACTATCGCTCTAAATTTAAACACATTTATACTTTTTTAAATCTGTTTTTTATTCCAAAGTGGCAACTGGCCTAATCTCTTTCACTATAAAATATGAAGTTGCTCTCACTGTGCCTCTGCTCCTGTTATTTTAGAACTCTTATCACATCCAGTAGTGTCTGAAGAGGCAGACACAACCGAGTGCTGCTGGGATCACAGCTAACGACACCACTAGAGACTTTTCTTCTTCAGCTCGGGTGCTTGCTCTATGAATCTGGTTCTGCACACTTTTTGCTTTCTGTTTCCTGGGACAGTAATGCTCATTTTGTGTTCAACACTTTTGCAGGCACCTGTATATCTGGTAAAGGATTTCTCTCTGCTGTTCATCCAGCTTCCGAAACCCAAACCATTCCCAGATCACCTGTGTTCTGTGATCTCTCTTTACTTCAATATACTAGTTGCAGCCATTTGGCTCGACTAATATTGTGTGTGTGTGTGTTTTCTGTCCCGGTTTTATTACTGTAGACTAATATGTAACAGTAACACTGTATTGATGTATTGCCTCACCTTCCTTGTGTTAGCATTGTACATCATGAAAAGAACTGTAGCAGGAGAGGGATAGAGGGATAAAATGGATGGATGAAAGATAAGATCTCTAGGTATATACCTGGTGGAACTCCTTTGAACTAAAAATATCGATATAAACCCCCCCCCATCTCATTGAGTGGAATCAAAACCGGGGCATGTAGAATATATATCGATAAATATCGAAAAATAAAAAAAAAATATCGATATTAACCCCCAGAATCAGAAGGTATTTATTGCCAAGTAGGTTTACACCTACCTGGAATCTGCTCTGGTTATTGGTGCATACAATGAACATAGAAACATAAAAGCACAATAAATACACCACACATAAGAAAAACAATAATAATAATAAAAAAAACAATATATATTTACTCATTATTTACTTATTATTTACTCCCCTTTTCTCATATTTATACAAGGTAGCATTTGTTTAGACATAAACATATCTATATCAAAATATATAAGAGATAAAAGATATAAAAAGTGAAATGCAAAAAGCAAAACAATGAACAGCGTCAAATTGCAATATGCAATGTAATGCAGTATAATATAATATAATATAATATAATAAGTGTTAATTTAATGTAACTCATACTTGTGGAAATAACTATGTAGTCATATAGTCCGATACGGACAATAGGCCTACATAGCTTTGTATAATCAATGCTATGATGTCACCATGTAGTTTTCATAAATATCTTGTTGTAGGCTAATACTAATATGAATACCGTTTGTTAAGTGTTCAAAAAGCTGGGCAGGAACAAGCTGGTAAAAAAGGGAACCTAACAGATGTTTTATTTACTACTATCATAGATAAATATACCAGTATCATATCGTATTTGTGGTATTGTATCTAAAGTATCGAGTATCGTGATATTTTGGCAGGTATACTATCAAAGTCATAATTTTGGTATCGTGACAACACCAGACCCGGGTGAGAAGGATCGGCCACACTCCTACCTGCACGCCTCAGGGTCCTAGAGGCAAACATTAATCAGCTCACACATCCACATCGGGTTCCCCTGTCCCGAGAGGTCATCGCCCATCTCTGCCTCCTAATGATGTCATTTCCTGGGTCGCAGGCTATAACAGAGACTGGGGGGGTAGTAAAGTAATTGCCCCTTGAAACCCTCCCCTCGATCCACCCGGGTCTCGTATTAAACCAGATGGAGCACGTCTCCTGCCCGATGTCCTCTACTGACTTTTATTTTCATGACTTAACTCACTTCAAGCGGAGGAAACACACTTTGCCACAAACAGCTACTGCTCCCTGGTTGTGTTCTCTAATCACAGGGGGGGGGGCGGGCTGTTCTGCACACATCACCACCCTCCTCTTCCTCTTCCTCGCACCCCTAAGCCCATCCCCCATCATTAGAAATTCATTATGACATCATTAAACCCAATGAAATACAGCTTATTACAGTAGACCCCAGAGAACGCTTCTGTTTTAAACTATCCCCCCCCCCTCCACCACCCGGCACCCCCCCCCACCCGCCTCGCTTCCTGTCTCCCGACCCGGTTTTTAATTAGCCACCAAAGGAACATCGCTGTCATTTAAACGAACACGGCAATCAGTTTATTTGGCTGTTGCCTCGATTAGCATAATGAGCCTCCGCACCTGTTAACCATCAATCAACAGTTTGGTGATTTTGCGGCTGCGGAGGAAGGAAGGAAGCTCCGCCTCCGACACGTTAACCATCGGATCCGTTGGTCGTTTGTTTTAAAACGCAGACTCTTCTGCTGGCGTCTTTGTTTGACTCCTCCTCCTCGCGGCGGTGCCGTCTTTGTCTGACTCCTCCTCCTCACGGCGGTGGCGTCTCGACTGACTCCTCCTCCTCATGGCGGTGGTGTCTTTGTCTGACTCCTCCTCATCACGGCGATGGTGTCTCGACTGACTCCTCCTCCTCACGGCGGTAGTGTCTTTGTCTGACTCCTCCTCCTCACGGTGGTGGCGTCTTTGTCTGACTCCTCCTCCTCCTCACGGCGGTGGTGTCTTTGACTGACTCCTCCTCGCGGCGGTGGCGTCTTTGTCTGACTCCTCCTCCTCGCGGGTGTAACGTCTTTGTCTGACTCCTCCTCCTCACGGCGGTGTCGTCTGTGCCTGACTCCTCCTCCTCACGGCGGTGGCGTCTTTGTCTGACTCCTCCTCCTCTCGGCGGTGGCGTCTCGACTGACTCCTCCTCCTCTCGGCGATGGCGTCTCAACTGACTGACTCGTGAAGCGTCTGATCTGCTCGACTGATGCTCATCGACTCCATCGTGTCGTGATGGGTTTTTGTTTGTGCATCTAAATGGAAATGGGTCCATCGTTGTGATCTCTGTGTTTTTCGTGTATTTTACTCACAGGAAACTCACAGTGATGATTAGAACATGTGTTTCTCTGGAACTTTTCCACTCTACAGCAAAAAATGAATTTGATTATAACGGATGTTTTATTCAGAAACGTTCTCTTCCTCCCAACCTTTCATCAGATTGTTGTGATGTCTAATACTGAGAACACACCTTGAAACAGATGGAGGGCACTAATGTGTAATGTGGAGGAAACAACACACACACACACACAATTTAATCTGTGCCAACTGCTCCACTTCCAGCTCCTCCTCACTCCCCTCATCTATCTCTCCTCTTCCTCCCTGTCCTCCTCCTCTCTCTCCTCTCACTCATTCATCTCACACCCACTCCTGGTGCAGAGTGTGTTGTGATAAGAACGAGCCGGCGGGCGTCGCTGCGTCAGGACGGCGTGACTGCGAGTGTTGGATTGTCCTCCGTGTCGCTCTCTGAAATCCTGCTCGGTTCCATTTCCACTTCTTCCCTCCGGTGCAGAAAATAGCCGTCGCTGCTCGGCGTCCACGCCCAGCTGCAAACATCTGGACCGTGCCTCAGCCGCAGCCGGGCCCGGACGCTGTTTACTGAGGTCGGATTTAACCTCAGCCCCAAGAGCTCCGTCTCTGACCCTGTTTCTCACTATGTGAACATTCTCATCCATGTAAAATACATCAGACCCCAGATGTGTCTGCTGTCTTTTGTTGGTTGTGGAGGTATTAACATGCTTGTGGCTTGTGTCTGGACGGGGTGCCGTGCATTGTTTTACAAGGAAATACCATTTTATGGCATGTAAGTGGTACTAAACATTTTATAGACAATTAAAGAGGATTAGTTGGATTTTGCATGTATATTTATATATATATGCACATATTTGAACAGATAAGTCCGTTGGTGATTCATGAAAGGGTCAGAGAGGATCCTGCAGGCTACGCCTCAGGCTTGTTTTTGGTTTTGTAAACTTTGTTAACATTTTGGCAAAGATCTGCTCCATTAACTATTCACAGAAAGTGTTTGCTCTGTAAAAACAGCTTCACTGACGAGTCAAATGGATTCACATTGACGTGTCTATTCATTTTATCTTACTTGTTTTATTGTAAAAGTGAAGAAAAGTGCTATATAATAATAGTCATCACTATTTTCACAGTGGGATGACAAAGCATATCCACAAAAATGGAGGGAACGATAAGACAGGAGCTAAAAATAACCCATTGAGTTTTGTGGTGCAGATCTGCAGAGATTTCTTTTGACATTTTCATTTATTTCACAGGGAATGAAAGATTAATATATTTAGAGGATCGATATCTATGAATTAATGCAAGTTGGTGCCTGTTTGTTTAAGACAGATTTGGACGAGCTGCTATTTCCTTTCACTCTGGAAGGTTACACGTTGGCATTTTCATATATTTACAGGAAATAATAGAAAGTGATTCATGTCTGACTCAGGCTGGAGAGAGTGTGGCAGTAAGTGTTGGAAGGAGGGGGGGTTAAAGGTCAAGCAGCCGGGGTCACACACTCAGGTCAGTGCGTCTCCTTCCATTAGTGACCACATCCTCAGCAGCTTTACTGTCAGACCCGAGTGAGAAGGATTCCTCCGGTCGTCTTCAGGCTCTGGACTGATGTGACCTCACTGACGTAGTGTCAGCCACTCAAAATCTGTTTTACTGTAAATATAATATAATATAACTTCTGACTGAACTGATTAAACTCATCATCCTCACGTGGAGCCAATCAAACGCTTCGGTTTTGTTTTGCATCCTTAACGTAAAATAGAGTATTCTCTCATTTCAATGTTCCATCTTTAGTTAAAGGATGTGATTCTTTTACTTCTGCTCCTCCTCCATCACCCTCCACACCTGGATCTGGCCAACGGATCTTTGACTGCTTCACCTTCACGCCCTGTCCATCAGGACAACCCCACCCCCCCCACCCCTCCCTCCGCCAACTGAAAGTTTTTACATAAAGCTTCCGAGACACAATCAATAATTCATCCCAAATGCCACAGTGCTGATGATAATTCTCCTGACATGAATTATAAATGGGAGCTTCCTCACCCACCCCCCTCTGCCTGTGTTTAGACCCCCACTGCCCCCCCCCCCCCGGTGTCTCCTTCCACTCCCACAACCTCGTTATTCCCCACCGCTCGTTACCGTGATACCCATGGAAACAGGTGGTTGCCGAGAGGATGCCAGCGAGGAGGCGATCCGACTCTGAGCGGCTGAAAACACAGAGAGGATTCATTAATGTGACGGACTAATGACGGCATTTGTTTATTTATTTATTTATTTATTTGGGTCCTCGGTGACGCCTGGTTAGCGTGACGGACGATGAGCTGGAGGTCGAGAGGATTTGAAATGTGTCGTTGGAGAGAAATCTTTGAGGCGTCTGGATTTTCCTCCAGCTGCTCTCATTCTGAAAACCCTAATTAAACATATTATCATCTGAAACTGTGCATTTGTATTCCCAGATTATGACTCCAGCCAGATCTGTACTGAGTATTTCTGACTGTCTCAGTAAGTGATGATTAATTACTAGAGTCGGATGTAGTTTTCTTTTTTTTTTAAACAATATGTTTATTAGGTTTTTTCAGATAATTAAGTACAAACAGACAAGTACTAGGAGTAAGTAAGAAATGTCAAAATGAAAGGAAAAGAGAAAGAAAAAAAAAAGAGTCAATTGAAATAAAATACAATAAAGGCATAAAAACAGAACAAAAAAAGAAAACAAACAAACAGACAAAACTAACTAACAAACAAACAGGGCGTACAGCTCAAGACAATGAAATGTATTGATGCATCACTAGTATACAAAGTACAGGGAGAAATCTTTGAGGCATCTGGATTCACTCCAGCTGTTCTCGTTCTGAAAACCTTAATTAAACATATTATCATCTGAAAACCACACATTTTCTCCTGTGCATTATTAGGATTATGACCCCACCCTAGATCTGTAGTTAGTTTTTCCGACTGTCTGTGTAAGTGATGATTCATTACTAGAGTCTGATGTAGTTTTCTTGTGTAAAATCATAATTGCGAACCCAGAAATCGTGAAAACTTTCACTTTGATCGTTGTGTGTTCAGTAATGTATATTTATTTTTGTTGAGGGAATTGTCACATTATCAATGCTGCAAAGGTTACAGACCAGGACTGCACTAGTCAAATTTGCAGCTAATGTTTTAAGTAAGTATGTAAGTAACAGTTTAATTTGTACAGTGTGAGTTCATGGTGATATTTGTTTTTATTACTGCGGGTTCTGTGTCAGCCAAACTCCTATTTCATTCATCTGAAAACTGCACATTTTCTCCTAACTGTGCATTTGTATTCCAGGATTATGACCCCACCCTAGATCTGTATTTAGTTTTTCCGACTGTCTGTGTAAGTGATGATTAATTATTAGAGTCGGATGTAGTTTTCTTGTGTAAAATCATAATTGTGGAACCCAGAAATCATGAATACTTTAACACTTACTGTATATCCCCCCCCTTGTGTTTCTCCCTTGGTTTGCTGCGCTGACAGAATTCCTCTGTTGAAACTGACGAATCAGCATCTTCCCACATCAATACACACGCTGTCTTTTTCTCGGCTCTTGCTACAGTTTTTCCTGCTGTTGCACAACACTGTCATTTAAATCCACCGCGAGCGAGTGAGAGGAAAAGAAAAACACAAGTGATGAGTGATAAACAAAAAAAAATCATTTACAGAACGTTTACAGAGTCCTGTTGTGGGAATAATTGGCCTCTCCTGTTTCCGGTTGGCCATTATGTTTTCTGTCTGACACCAGTCGAGCTCCTGGGAAGTTTCTTAACTCGTCGGTGCAGATTTACCCAGAAGGCCGCTGGTGCTGAGGTGTGATCACACGCCTCTCTCTCCTCTTGGATGTGAGGCAGTGGTCACTGGAGGGCGTGTCCCTGATGTTAAAGGGTGGTGTCTCTGGAGCGCCGCAGGACCGAAGCGGTGAGATATTAAGGGGAAGAAACCCCCACAGAGGCGGAGTCTGTGGATCCCTCGCAGCCGATGTGAGCTCTCATTATTTCTCCCCCCCCCCCGATTCCTCCCTCCGAGGCCCCACAGGCGCTGCCGTGATGGACAGGTACATTCTCCGAGGATTCACCGGCATGAAAAAGGCAGAAAATCACCTAAAAAGAGGAATCACATTCTCATTGCTCTGGGATTTCTCTCGTTTGGAGCTGAGAGGGCTCAGGAAATATTCTTATTGTGTACAAATTAGAATTTGCATGTTCGGTGCACTGCACTGGGTGATGCAGTAATAACCCCACTTGCTCTCAAACTGATGATCATTAGATTAGATTAGATTCAACTTTATTGTCATTGCACAGCACAAGTACTTATACAACGAAATGCAGTTTAGCATCTAACCAGAAGTGCAACAAAAGGCAGTAAAAGTGCAGAGTATTGTGCATATTAAAGGGAAAATGTAAATAAATAAGATCTGTACAGTAAGAAATATATATGGAATATTACAGTATTAACAGGAATTGTAAGATATAAGGACGATGAATACACTATGAGCAGGATAAAAATATAAATATATATAAATATGAATACACTATAGGCGGGATAATACAGTAGTAAAAAAAGTAACAGTTAGTGCAAATATTAAAATGTTCAGTGGTCGGAGGAGGGTGTGTGGCAGTCCAAGCCAGGGTGGAGGGGGGAAGTATATGAGTATTGTGCATATTAAAGTAAAAATGTAAATAAATAAGATCTGTACAGTAAGAAATATATATGGAATATTACAGTATTAACAGGAATTGTAAGATATAAGGACGATGAATACACTATGAGCAGGATAAAAATATAAATAAATATGAATACACTATAGGCGGGGTAATACAGTAGTAAAGAAAGTAACAGTTAGTGCAAATATACAAATGTTCAGTGGTTGGAGGAGGGTGTGTGGCAGTCCAAGCCAGGGTGGAGGGGGGAAGTATATGAGTATTGTGCATATTAAAGTGAAAATGTAAATACATAAGATCTGTACAGTAAGAAATATATATGGAATATTACAGTACCCCTTCACCTTCATTCTGTGTCGTGCTGTACACAGTGGCTCATCGGCTCGGCGGCTCCACGTGGGTTTTGGGAGACATGTTGGCTCACGGTGCACGGAACAGAGAGGTAGCTTTGCAGGATCATCAGAATAAGCTGCTTTACAAAAACCGTGATTAAATCATGAGAGTAACCAAATGGCAGAGCGTGTCACGCAGAAACCAGCCCTCTGTGTTTTGGATAAGGATGGTGGGAGTATGGGGGGGGGGGGGTCCACTGGCACAAAAACATGCACAGACTGCTCTTTGATTTAAATCCGAATATTGTGAGTTTTAGATGCTGAGTTTTTTTTTTGGTGTGTTGGCATCAAACAGGAGGAGCAGACAGATTTGTAGTAGAAGGCACAGAAAGGAAAAGCTGCCTCTGCCAGTGAGTTGCACCCCGGTGTTAGCGTGTCTGTGTTTACTGACAGTGTTATTAGAGTTTGGCCAAACTAGAAATATGCAATTTTTAACCATCTTGTGCATCCCGACACCTTGTTGCTCGGCTGAATCTGCTGGAGATATGAATCACGGCAGTGTTTTCTGTGGAGGAGTGAAGGAGCTTGTGTCAAGGGCAGTTAGAAAAACAGCAATAAAAGAAAGTCACATATTTATTTTGTGGGAAAACACATTTTGGAAAACGTGCTTCTCTTTCATTTTGAGCATGAGAGAAAGCATTTTTAAATGTTATTCAGGTCAGGTTGTTCCCTTGTTGACTGGTTGATATTAGTCACCTACAAATGTCAATATGTAGGTGACTTATAACTGAGTGTGTGACATGTGGTGCAGCTTGATGGAAGTTAAGAGGACTATATGGCAAACAAATGGTTTGATTTTGTCCCGCAGCACTGGTTTATTCACTGGGGTCATGATATTGATATTTCCCAGCCCTGCCTACAAGAGAGGAAGGTATTTCAGAATTGCATTTCAATTCAAGATATTCACATATTCCATATTTGAATTGCTCTTTGTTAGGTTGTGAAAGTCTGAGTCACTATTCTGAGTATAATACTGTGATCTCTGCACCTCTGACATTACTACATATCGTGTTCTTTGTAACATTCGTAGCGTATAAGTGGCAGGAGCCGTGACAGAGCTTCAGCTTTCAGTCCGAGCCCACAGATGTCAACTTGGCTGACATGTCCTTGAGCAAACACCTGAAACTCGACCAGCTGCAGAGAGACTGCAGAGAGGCTGACACCAGGCTCCCACCTCTGGGGTTAAAAGTGCAAATGTTCCCCTCAGGCACCAGGGAGGAATCAAAACAGAACAAAATGAGACCTGCAACCAAAGCACTCTGCAGGGTTTTAACTGCAGATGAGCAAAAAAAACTGCACAATGTTATCTTGATTAAACAAAGACCCTGAATAACCTTTTTTTGTCCACGTCTGCCCTGCAGGTGAGGTAGAGCAAATAAATGCAGGATTATCAAACACACACACACATGAAAAGGACTCATGCATGACCACAGCAGTGAAAATAACCACTTTGCTCAATTGGAGCATTGACAGAACTTTATATTGTGTTTGTTAAAATGTGTCCTTGCCTTTTATACAGTCCAGTTCATCGACAGGAGAACACACACACACACAGATACACACACACACACACATTCATAGGAAGTCTCTGTTGGATTCACTGCTCTCTGATTCCTTCCATCCAGAAGCTGTTAAATGGAAATGAGACTGAACAGTTGAACGTGGTCTCTCATTACTTGTGGCATGTTTAATATAAAGTTGTCCCAACACTTTTGAGTGTGATATGCACGACAGACTGATATTAGCGACTCGCTCCAGCCCACTTACCTTTTCAGATCTTTATAATCCTCCCTCCTCTTCCTCCTCCTCCTCCTCTTCCTCCTCCTCCTCCCATCTGTCAGACTCTGCATCACCATGGTCCCCACCACTTCATTGTCTCTCCATCCTTTCCTCCCTTCGTACTCTCATCGAGTTCCTCTTCCTCCTACCAGCTGTCACCTTCTCACTTTCCCTTTCTCACCTCTGATCCCTCTCGGTGAGGATTATTGTGTTGTTGTTGTTTCTCCGGCGGCTGCGGGTGTTCAGCGTGGCGCATGGTAATTCGATACGGGTGATAAAAAAGCTAGCAGGCTTATTGCGTGGTGTCGGGTAACTTGCCAGGTGTTAGAGATGCCCCCCCGCAGCCGCCACTAAACCGAAGCCCTCCTCAGTGCTTCTGTTCATTTATAACCCTGCAGGTGTCTCGCTGCAGGTAGTAATGATGCTCAGGCCGTGTGTGGTCGGGGGGGTGGACGGCCCGATGTGGAGCTGGAGGTGAAACTTTCCAACAATATAACCAAGTAGTTAAAATGAAGGATCAATCTTCTTTATTTGCAATAGAAATCATTGAAGGGAACATAGAAAAGGTGTTCAAAAATAATATGTACACTAAACCATCCTCACCTTGTATTTACTACTGTAACCATGACGACAAAGGTTTGCTGTGCTCGACTGGCACGCTCCTGCGGGTCCAACTACTGCTGCCATGGCAACGAAGGTCCGCTACACCTGCTGCCGGAGGTGCCGATGTCAATTCTAGTGATTTTAATTAAAAGATATTGGTAAACACCTTTTGAAAGTAAAATATGTTCAAACTGAATTATAATGTGCTCTGAAAAAACCATTTAGTATTTAAATATTTCATCATTCATCCCCTGACAAGTTACACAACTTTCCCTTTGATCGTTGTGCGTTCAGTAATATGTGTATATTTATTTTTGTTGAGGAAATTGTCACATTATCAATGCTGCAAGGTTCCAGACCTCGACCGCACTGGTTTAATATGCAGCTAATCTTTTAAGAGTATGTAAGTAACAGTTTAATTTGTACAGTGTGAGTTCAACTGTGTCAGCCGTTGTGGTAGAAACTCCTATTTCACTTTCCTCTCCCTGTAGCTGCACTTCTCGCCGCCTACACTTTGATCAACGCAACCCGCGGAACAATCCGTTTAGCCGTCAGCGCGTTCCCAAGATGAAGCGGTCTGTACCTGATTATTTAAAGAAAAACAAATTAAGGAGGCGAGAGGTCGGAAGTCGGCGAGAGGTCCCGACTCAGACATGACTGATGATGAGGCTGCAGGTGCAGGCGACCGAGCGACCGAGCCAGTGAGGAAGAAAAAGCACCGCACTGAACGAATCTGAAAGCTGCGCTGTGTGTGTGTGTGTGTGTGTGTGTGTGTGTGTGTTGTCGGCAGTGTGGCCCTTCGCTCATTGCAGGCAGCGCTGAACTTGTTACCGGGTCAACACAGTTTAAGCTTGAAACTTTTCCCAGCGCTTCTCAGCCGTTATAAGAGAGTAACGGCTCGATGGAGGCGAATGAAAAAGGTGAACTTCAACACTGCCTGTAACACAGTGGAAGAGGAACTCCTGTTCACACAGAAACAAAGAGGAGCAGCCGAGTGGAAAAGTGAGTCTGGAGCCATGAACAAACCGTGTCGATGTGGTAAATTGAAGTCAGACAATCCTGTGACATGTTTAGCCTCATGGATGCTGCTAAAAATCCTGATGATGTTTTCTTACACCTGACATCTATTGCACTTCTGTCCGTCCTGAGAGAGGGATCCCTCACATGTGGCTCTCTCTGAGGTTTCTACATATTTTTACCTGTGAAAAGGGTTTTTAGTAGTTTTTCCTTACTCTTGTTGAGGGTTAAGGACAGAGGATGTCACACAATGTTAAAGCCCCATGAGACGAATTGTTATTTGTGAATGTGGGCTATACAAATAAAACTTGATTGATTGATTGATTGATTGACTCTGGGAATGTATTGATCAAGCTTTACAAATGGGGCGTTTTTTGTAGAGATTAGGGCAAATTGGTTTTCCAGTTTGAGGGTTTTGCTGCTAGATACCCGTTAGAAAGGGCTCCAAGCAACAGAAAGTGAAAGCTGGGAAAGGTATAGTGTATAAGTGTGTGTTTGTGTGTGTGTGTGTGTGCATGCCTCGGCCCTCATGCTGTGCACCGTCTGCCCGGCCTGCAATTACCAGTAAGAGCCAGCGCCCACAGCTACCTGCTCATCATCCCACAGCCAGACAGACTCCTGGACAAAGCACATCCAGCAGCTCCTGCCAGAAACCGCATTATGGAGATTAGAGTGAAAGATTGACAACGAGCGGCAGCGGGAGGTGGACGGAGATGGAGACGGAGACAGAGGAGACGGACTGGATGAGGAGCAGCCAGGCTTCAGGGGGGGGGGAGGAAAAATGAGTTTGCTTCTGGGTGCTCCCCTAAGGCTGGAGGAGAAGGGGAGAGGAAGATGGAGGGATTGGGTGAGGGATGGAGAGGGAGAGACAGACAGAGGGGAGAGTGGGACAGAAAGATTATCTTTCATTGACAAGTGGAGATTCCTCAGAGGTCGTTTCTGAAAACGAATTAACAACAATAATCATTGAAGTCGTTTAAAAAGCAAAGGTTCTCTCAGATGAGCAGATTTGCTTGAACATCTCTTAAATTTAAAGGTGTGATATCTTATCTTAGACCTTTTTTACTGCTGGAAGTAGATATTAATAAATACAACTATGTCTCTATGTGTATAAATGAAAAAAACACACACACACACATTTTAACTTGTGCACAAACACACAGGGCAAATTACAGGAGGGTTAGGGTTGTGACTTTATTTGGGGTTTTATTCTAAATGATTTCACTCACAGAATCTAAAGAACTTTCTATTTACAAGGTTTGTTATTTAGTGGCTTCTAGAGGAAGTTTACTAGAATTTGATTTGTTTCTGTAATTATGATTAGATTTACTCTCTAAAAAGAACAATTGTTTGTCCGTCCTTTATTTTTAACAATCACAATTTTCTCACCAAGCTTGACAAGTCATGTGATTGTGCACGATGAAGACGGGACAGAGACGGGGCGAGCGAGTGGCTTAGGCAGTGAGAGAGGACACCAGGACTTGGATTTGACACCTAGACAAAAACACTTTGAGACCGAGGTCAAGTATCTGACGGGGGGGTAGTCTTTTGGGTAGAAATGGGACAAAGACGGGAACCGACAGGCTAATTGCAGGACACTGAAATATAAGCATAAGAAAGACGGATGAAAAAATAAAAGAACTTGACTTAATGGAGACGGAGAAAAGAGGCGGAGAATGAGGAGTGACATCGCTGCTGTTCACATTGCGGTGGGGGGGTGCGTTCACTCAGCGAGGCTCCTCCGTGGCCTTTGTGATGAAGGAGAGTGGTTTCACTGCAGTCGGGGGTGCGGAGGAGAGCAAGCTAATGGCCGGACTGGGCCTGTGTCGGCCTAAATGGCAACAATCAATAATCCCCTCAGTTTCGCCCGGAGAGGCTCGGAGCCGGAGCCGCTCGGATGCTCACGCTGCTGAGATTTGTGTCTGTGTGGCTTTTCTTTATGTGCTGCATAAATATTTTCCTTTATGTTTAAAGCCAGTGGTTCCCAGCCTGCGGTCCAAGACCCCCCCACCCCCCACCCCCGTGGGTCATGAGCTGAATATGAAGGGTTGTTAGAGGATTCACTGGATATAAAAGAAGAAGTTTTTGTATTTTTTTTGCCGGTTTTATCGCCTCAGGTGTCAGAAAGTTCTGCAAAAACAGAATTTGAGAATGAGAAAGTTTGTTGAGTTTACAAGAGGACAAGCTATAGTATTAAGAATAATATAAATTTATTTTTTCCATCTGTATATTAAGCTGCTTATTCACTATTAACTAGTTGCTCATTACCTTGCATAGTAGAAGCATATTGACTCTTAGATTCTTAGTCATTGAGAAAGAGTTTCATGCGTGACCGTATTCTAACTATTGAGTTGTCCCACAATAACCTTCCATTAGTCCGTATTGATAGGAAGTTGTGCATGAAGTACAATGTTAAGAGTTATTCTCCCTTAATAAAAAACAAATAAATACAGTTCATTAAGTATTGATAACATCCAGCTAAGGGGCTTTCACACCTAACTTGTTTCATCTGGACTTTTAAGTTTAGTCCGAACTATAAAACGAAGAAACAACAAAAAGACGAACCTGGATTGATCTGTCCAAAAATCCAAGAGAATTCTCCCTACCCTGTCTAGTGCCCCTGAGCAAGGCACCTTACTCCCCCAACATCTGCTCCCCGGGCGAAGTACACGGCTGCCCACTGCTCTGTGTGTCCTGCACCAGATGGGTAAAAGCAGAGGTTAAATTTCCCTCCTTGCATGAGTGTGCTTGTGCATGTCTGTGTATGTGTTTGGGACAAATAAATAAAAAAATTAAAAAAAAGGTTTCTTTAATGAGCTCCACAAATTGCAATGTGAAACCACAACTAACCAGATCAAATGTAAACCATGCAACAAACACATGCAGCTTGTTTTTGGTCAGACTTACATGTATGACAACGCCATAATTCACCTGTAGTTTGGTACTAACTAAGTAATAATTCTCCTGCATGTTTAATAAATTGCATGAAGCATCTTGTTTCTCTAGAGGATCTTTTAAAGGATTGCTACCCAGTGCAGCATCAGTTCCATCCCTGCAGTCAGACCTTTACTGGCAAATAAATAACTATCGCCCATTCTCTTTTATGTTCTTCACTTCCTCTTGTGTGGAGAATGATGCGGTGCTGAGTTCAGTTTGTATTGAAGGATGCCAAGCTGTGCATATGGCATTAAAAAGCCAAAGTGAAAGCAGTGACCGGCCACACCTGCAGCAAAGCTCCCGACTGGACAGCAGAGTGTTTGGAGAAGGCCAACACACTGACACACTCACACACACAGTGGAGACTTTGTGAGGCTGCTGGCACAGGCAGGCTTCCCGGTACAACTTGTTTCCACCCCGGCTAGAACAGTGTGGCTGTTGTGTGTGCATGTGTGTGTGCATGTGTGTGTGAGTGTGTGTATGGCTGCAGCATTGTGTGGATGCAGGCATGCAGTCAGCGGTCACACTGGATTGTATTCATTATAGAGACGTGGTTGAAGACCATCACTCAGTGGTGTTTACTGTCAGAGGAAGAAGAGTTATGTCCTGAACTGGGAACACTGGACTTAAAGTCACACTGGAGTCAGAGAAAGAGCAAGAAATTTATAATCAAATGGGACATAATGGTGGTTTTGTCCAACACCTATTCAAACCATACGCATTTGTATCTCCTCCCTTCGTATAAACATTAATGTAAAGTATCCTGGATACGAGTGCCACCATCTTGCAAGTTTCACCCTATTTGTATGGCATCTAATAACTAATTAAACCACACTTATATGTTATAAATATGAAAGGTTGACATGCAACGTTGAGTTTGGTCCTCGTCCTCCTCCTCCCACTCACATGGAGGAGACACAATCCTTCTTTATTCATAGTTTAAGGTTTGAATCAACAGGAGTCGTTATTTTAAGCTGCAGGAAGTGGAACTATAATTTGAAATAATGCAAATCCATATAGATGCTGAAGATTTCTAAATGCTGATCTGAAGGAGGAACAAGAACACCATCCAAACCCAGAGTAGTTTTTTTTTTATGATGTGGAAACAAAGAAGACTTTGCTCCAGTGTCCTGCAGCAGTTATGGGCACATTATAAAACATCTAAAGTAACTGGAGCTTCCCTGAAGCCAAGTCTCTGACTGACACACACACACACACTGACACACACACACAGACTCACACACACACTGACACACAGACACACACACACACACGTTTTTTATTTCCTAGAGAGAGAACAAGCAGCCATGCTTCCCTGGCAGTTTAATATATCACTTCCTCCTTCCGGCTTTTCCAATATCACTTGGTTCTTTTGGTTTTAAAAGGGTTTCCGAGCTCATCTTCTGCTGCACTGAGGGATGTTTAACGGCAAAAGCCTGAAGAGTTTTTTTTTTTCTACTCTTCGGGCTGTTGGGCTGAGCCCGGTTCCCAGAAATGCAAAATCATTCCTGTGCAGAAAGTCTCATGGAGCATGGAGAGTTGCTTCCTCTTTGTGCCGGAGTGAAAGCTGCAGCATTGATCTGCTCCCTGGTGTCTGCACTGCACAAGGTGTAGTCAGAGGCTGAGGCACAGGGGTGACGCTGTGGTTTATAAACACAGTGACACACATTCACACACACAGACACACACACAAAGCCACATATATAGACATACTGTACACACATCCAGTTGCTTGACTGCTTACTTCCCATTCGCACACTGTTATGAACTCAGATTCACTTTCTGACTTCATATTGTCCCTGACAGGACTTGATTTGACTTGAGTTGATGACATGATGTGTTTCCCCAGGCTTGTGTGTGTGTGTGTGTGTGTGTGTGTGTGTGTGTCAGTGTGTGAACACCATGTCATAGTGTGATTCAGCCAGTATCGTGGGTATACTGGTGTATAGGGATCTTATATGTAGAGATATGAAGATTATTCGTTATTCATTTATTATATTTGATGCAGTTTTTAAGAGGAAGCTGAAACAAAGATTATGTTACGCTGAAAAAAATTTTGATTTAGGAAGATGTTTTGTATTCTCTTCCCAAAAAAGTTGTATTTATTATCAATATCTTTCAAATATCTATTCAAATCCAGTTTTCCATATATGACGTTTGGCTTAAAAACCACAATGTCCTCCCTCAAAAAGAGTTGTGTGACTCATTTGATTTTTATGACCTTTATTTCAGAGCTTACACTGATCTGCCAACAACAAATTATTGTCGGACGCAGCAGGGAAATGTTTTGGATTTGTGTTAATACAAACTTCATTTCAAAATACAACCATCTCTGTGATCATGTTTGTTCAGGTGTGAACAGGAAGCAGATTCTGCAGCGTTTAGTTACATAGGAAACTCCAGGGATTTTACCTACAACACGGTGGAACTGTTCCCGACCGTGTTAACTTTGCATTCAGCGAGTCGGCGCTGATAAGACCCAATAAGGAAGTGAAGGCAGGTGAATGTGTCATTGTGTCCAAGCATCTCAGTTCCGGGAGTTCTCTCACTAAATAACATGACAAGCACCGTTCACAAAGTTCACAGCATTAGTTTTAGCCAGACTTTGGCCCCCAGGCTCCAACTTCCCCCCTCCAAAAATCTGAGTCAAATAAGGAAAACAGAGAACAAGGCGGAGAGCGTCTGTTTGGTTTATCCTCCGTCTCGGTCTTCAGACCCACAAGCCCCCTTTAAAGCACGTTGACTTTCATCAAAGCGTCGCTCCGGCTCATCTAAACATTTTCGTTTGTCCTGAGCGCCGGCTCGGACACGGCCTCTGCATGACTCAGCACTTTGATGTGAAAGGCCGTGATATTTCACCTTACACGCTGAAGCAGTTCACGGGGAGGTAATGAGATTTGTGTGGCCCGGGGAAATGAAGAGCTTTCAGGTTTTTCAAAAGTCCCAACATCTTGTTTCCGAGTGAGCTGCCCTCCCTCTCTCTCTCACTCTCTCTCCTCTGTGTTCTCTGTGTATTCACCACCCCTCTCACCCCCCAGCCCCTCCCTCCTGCTGCTATAGTATGTGCAGCTCAACTAAAAATAGTTGAGTGAGGATTTATTTATGATGGGTTTTTGAGGCGAGCTGAAACTCTCTGAATCTCTAAAGACGATGGGTTATATCTCTTTCTAACAGCTGGAGGTGGAAAACGCTGCTTTTCTCTTATTTTTTTAAATAATAAAAGTTCATCGGCGAACACAGATGGATCATTACTGGCTGATTTCTTTACGTTAATGTCGTCTCAGGATCATTACGTCGCTCTGCCGACTCACTCACAGGTTGATAAGATCATCTGCGTGCAGGTTGAGGCAGGGGAGGAATTTGGCCTGTGTGTGTGTGTCTCTGCACCACGTGTGCGACTTCGACACAAACTTTCTGACTCACCTACATGTTGGATTTGGTCTTGATTTCATCTGCTGGTTCTGATGCAGAATGAAATATGTGTGCAATTAAGTGAAACTGGCTTTACAAATTATATTGAAAACATATGAGGTCTAAAGATATACCATGAAACAGGATGTGGCATTTTTAGTTGTGTGCTGGACCAAGAAGTTACCCGCATCGACAACATGCCACTGAGATCACTTCCTGCTTTTCACCTCATTCTGATGTTTGATGTAACCGAAGCTTCTGATCTGCATCTGCATGATTTGATTTATTGCTGCACTGCTGCCATGCAACTGATTGATTGATTGATTGATTGATTGATTGATTGATTGATTGGATAACTGCATGAACAAGCAGGTGTACAGGTGTGTTGTCCAAATTATCACAGAGAAACCCGCTTTTATAGGCAGGGGATGAACTTGGCCTGTGTGTGTTTCTCTGCACCACGTGTGCGACTTCGACAAACTTTCTGACTCACCTACATGTTGGATTAGGTCTTGATTCAATGGGCTGGTTCTGATGCAGAATGAAATATGTGTGAAATTAAGTGGAACTGGCTTTACACAAAATATGTTGAAATATGAAAACATGAGGTTTTAAGATATACCCTGAAACAGGATTTGCCATTTTAAGTTTCATGTGCATGTTTATGTTTTGCTGCACTGCTGCCATGCAACTGATTGCTTGATTGATTGATTGACTGATGACTGCATGAACGAGCAGGTGTACAGGTGTGTTTTCCAAATGATCATAGAGAAATCATATTTTATAGACGTCACACAAGTCGCTGGTTAGCTTCTCTTTCTGTAACTATGCAAAGATCTGTTAACATCACATCTTTAGATCGACTGTAGTTTTCCAGGAACAAGTAATTTTCCCGGAGCTGAAAAGTCATTTCAGTGCTCGTGGAGAAAATCAGGATAAATATTCTCCTGTGGAACTTCGTTACACAGCAGCTTCACTCTGAGCAATGAGTCGCACTGTGGTCATTTTTCACTTTGTGGTTTTCAAGTTTTAAAATCACAGCTTCCATTTGCTGGTGGAGGGAGGTTCGATTAAATCATTTTTCATGTGCAGTGTATACGTGGATAGTTATTAAACCTGAGTCCAGGTCCGGCTTCATTGTAGGTTTGTATGTAGTTAACCCGTCAAGTCGTTTTACAAGTTCGTGTAATTTGTAATATTCTTTCCACGGCAGTTAATAAAACAATTACTCAAATGGAAAACTTTAAACTGCCACTAGTGTTTCACTTGTTCTCCCTTCTGAACCAAAGGTGTATGAATCACAAACAGAGGCAGAAATCGGACAGAGGAATATGTTAACCTCCCTCATCACTCAGTGTGAGGGGTTTCCTAATGATGACACTGTTTCACGAGTGGAGAATGGATTAGTTACATTTACATGCTGATATGCTTCGGAGTCGGGGATGTTAATAACGCCATTCGCCGAGGACGCCGAGGAGGACGGTGACGCTGACGAGAGACAAAGCGACAGCGCACGTCTCAGGCCGCCTGCGAATCTACATCACAGTTTCTTACCACTTCTTCTCCTTTTCACCTCTCAATCTCTCCCGCCTTCCCCAGGCCCTTGACCTTAATAGCAGCCTCTCTCCCATTTGACTGGGAGATGCATAATCCAATAAGCACAGCAGCCTGCCTGGCACCATCACGCACACACACACACACACACACACACACACACACACACACACACAAACAAGAAGCGCTCCTCAGGCTGATGGGCGAGCTCTGCCATCTTCTGCTAAAGTGCTGCACGTGAGGAGAAGCTCTGCGGGGGGGCGTAGATGATTCGGCACAACTCGTGTCAAGTCCTTGTGGCGTTTGAGCTCATGCACGGAGCTGCGCAGGATGTCGTCTTTGCCTCATATGCTCGCGCTTCCTGCCTGGGAAGGGGGGGGGGGGGGCTGGCTGTTTGTACAACCTCTGGCCTGTGCTCCTCTGTGTTTGCCCCCTGTTGGTGGAGGAGCTTCCCGACCTCACAGAGCCCCTCCACCATCTCTCCGCGTTAGCGTTGTTTCTCTCGGCTTGTCGGAGCCTTTCGGGATCAGCTGTGTCGTCTGATGCATCCCCCCCCCCCCATCCCCCAGCTGCAGTGGGATAATGACTTCTTTCTCTCTTCTCTCTGTTATTAACCCATTTTGCTTCACGTATTTCTCTAAAAATCCCCAATTATCTAGTAGATTATTTATTTAGAGGAGACATTAGAGTGTTTCCTGTTAGTGACATTCCCTATATAGTTTGTTATGAATATAAAAGGCCAAAGTCCTCACATTGTGATTCCCCACATTTGCATAATGCACGCCCAGCGTCTCGTTAGACACGCCCACTAACAAAGGTAAATGGAGCGGAGGTGTTTCAGACAGAGGCTGAAAAGAGGAGCTGCAGCAATTGAAAGTAGTGTATTTTTTGAACATTAGAACATGTAAACCTTTTCAAATAATGTATATATGTAAACAAATATGAGGTTAATATGTCGCCTTTTAAAAAATCATAGAAGGTAAATGCACTGTGGATTAACTCAGCTGGAGCTCAAGCTCCATCACAGCATCTCTGGCTGCTCTGCCAGAGCTGCATTAATGTCTGATTACCACAAACGCCCTTTGGCCTCTCAGGCGTCTGTGTGGGATCAGACAGAGACGAGCTGGTCAATGTGAAATCAGAGGAAAGTACAGACGAGGTGAGACGAGGCCAGAGGAGAATCAGGATCAGTGAGAAGAACCCAGATCTTCTCGTTCTGTCGCACGTGTGCATGTTTCTCCAGATGCACACTGAAGCAGGAAAGGTCTCTGGTGGGTTGTTCTTGACACAAATGAATTCCAGATCAAGCTAAAAAGCTCTGGGTTGTTTTCTAAGGATGCTGGCTGTGGAGGTGGCGTATAGGTTTTTGTCTTCCCATTACTGACAACATCTTCCCCATTGTGAGCCGGAGCTGGCAGAGATGAGCAGCTCCACACACAAACAACCTTGTCTGATGTTCTTTCATAAAGCAAGAGGGGAAAAAAACATACACAAAAAAACAAAACAAGAGTGAAGGGCTTTTCCACGTCCATATCATAAATCTTAGAATTCGGTTTTTATTCAAAGCATGTTCTATTTGCAGTGCTGACTTAGCAGCAGCACTGAGCCTGGAATCTTTTGTGCTGTGAGAAAGAAAAACACCACAGTGGGACGTTGGTTCAAAAGCTTCAAAAGAGCAAGGCTGTGTGTGTGTGTGTGTGTGTGTGGAACCCCAGATATCTCAATGCTGCAGTATAATCACCAGATGCATTATTAAAACCTGCCCCGCCTAATTTCAACTAATCTGGCCTGAATTGGCCAGGTACACAAGGGAATTGATTTGTTGAGCCTGGGAGCCGTCCAATAAATTGCAATGCTAATGGCGCTGCTGAACGAGCCTCCCAGCCCTGATAAAGGCAGATTTAATGGAGATATTTCACACAGAATCATTTATCAGCGACTGACAGGCAGCGAGCAAGACTCCAACCCCCCCAACAAAATTACAAACACACACACACACACACGCACTCACACACATGCACTCACACCTTAATAGACATGGGCCGTGTCCCCTCTTGTCAGTGCTTCACCAATGACCCGACAACTGTATCTGCCCGCTGCAGATTCATTTAAAACTCAGTTTGTTGTGAATTAAAAATAAAGGGTCATATTCACATCAGGATGGAGCAGAGATAATTTTGGGCGCCACTGAAGCGTGAATGTAGACGGACAGAGAATAAATCAGGCTGTGAGATTTTTTATTTTTATGCTTGAGATGAAGCTGGTGAAGCAAATCATAGATCACTGATAAAATCTGACAATACAATCCACCCCCCACCCCCCACAAAAAAAAATGATTGTGGCTGAACACAGGGAGCCATTGTTATGCAGGCGTGTGCTCGTGTTGGCTGCATCAATAGTGTTTCCCAGCCGAGCAATTTGTAATGCTTTTGTGTTTTGTACAATCTTTGAGAAATCTCCAGGATGACTTGTACAATAAATCGGCTGTAGCTTTTTTCACCACGCCCGCAATTCAAAGAATAAAATAGTGTGTAATGTGATCTATAAACAGAGGGTGAGGTTACTTATTGTAACCCCAGCTCTATGAGTGCACTACAGCTTGTACTTGCACACTAAGAATTTGTTTCTCCTACTATCCAGAAATTAATCCAAGATATTCTGCATATGAACGATGCCATCTCGTGCATTTGGATGTACGGTATATAATTAATGTAACAACTTCCTGCAAAATACTGGACCTGGGCTGACACTTATAGTAATGAGCTGTCTGGAGTTGGATGTTAAATTTAACCAGCGCACAGTAATTGATAACCAAACATCAGCCTAATGCAGAGAGAACACGCCACACAGCAATAAATGGGTCTTTAAAACCCCCCTCAATAAAGTATATTTAGATTTTGATACATGCACTTTAGCATTGAACGTAAAAATCCCCACTTTTAAATAATTAATGTGCCAAAGCTAAATGGTTTCTTAGAGAAAAAAGAGAAAGATATTTATAGCCGGTCCCAGCTTGGCCTATTTTACTTTCAGCATAGTCAACCGTAGCATTTCTTAAAAACATATGATTCATAAGCTATAACATAACGTGGAATCTAAATAAAAAAGATGTGCTCTGGAATAAAATACTGGCTTTAATACTGATAAAACAGAAAATAAAAAAAGGAATTAAAACCTGGAATCAAATGGTATGAAAGCCAAAATAACATTTAAACATCCTTTGGATAATCAGAACGGCTGGTGTGAGGGTTTTGAGATCCAGAGGTCAAAGGTCAGATTTCCGTCAGGCCCTGGATGTGGGCGGCATCGTTATCCCTGAGGATCCTGGTCGTCCTCATCGTGACCTCACCTGCCTACAGCCTCCTCTTCCTCCTGTCTTCATCTCATCTGTCTGTTAATGCCGCTCCCCGGGGACACGGCTGGCCTGTGTCTCGCACCCGCCCCCCCCCCACCACCACACCCCACACCCAGACTCCATCTATTCCTGGAGCTGGCGATTTTAATGAAGAACCCGGTCACTGCACGAATGACCTCTCCCATCAGGAGTGTCCACTCACTGTCTCTCCCCGTGTGCGTGTTCATCTCTGGTTCAGATTGGATCTCCAGCCGGCTGCTTTACTCCTCTATCGATATCCATCACTCTCACTATTTCTGTCATTTCTGCTTCTTACATTAGTGGTTTTACCTTTTTGTAGGAACATGCTTTCCACACAATTTGCAGTGCAGGCTACTCTGCTTCTTGTCAAGATATGTCTCTACACTAATCAAACTGTTGGGAGTGTTCTGGGCTGCTTACAGCGCTGCTTCACTGCTTGTCGGAGATGAATTCAAAACGAAGAAGCCCCTTCTCATATATCCCATTTTCCTTTTGTACATATACTTCCTATCGCTATATACTGGTGTGTGATCCGATGAGTGGAGACTGGACCTTCTAATGGACAGTTACCTGGATCATAGGGAAATAAGTCAAAACTTCGGGAACCAGGATTTTTTAAAAAGGTGTTTATTTCTTTTTTTTCGGCTGTGCAAACAACAAACATTTTATTCATCTATACACTGTCGGATTCCTCTGGCTCTTCTTTACCACAACGTCCTTATCTTTTCAACCTGCTTTCGTTGCTGTTAAAAGTTATTCTGCGATAATTATCTTTATCGTCTGATTGCCAAGCCCTCGTGCTAACAGAGGCAACCACAAGACTTATTATGGGAAAAATCCTGCTCGGCCTGTTCCTCTCCTTAGACACTGACGTTAAAATATCAATAGCTGCCATATTCCTGGTGATTTCATGCTTAACAGACCCTGAGGGGCCGGGGTTGTCCGACCCCTAACACCTGCCTGACATCCTCTTTGTTCATCTTTTGAAGTTTGCCGGGCAGCGGCTCCACGTTTCGTCCGACAGTAGCTGGGATTTGGCGATTCCCGCTGTCAAGGTAATGCCCGGTAATTGGTCTTCTAATTCTCTGTGATAATGAGGCCGGGAGTGGAAGGCAGAGGCGACGCTGCTGTATTTACCTGCAGGACCAGAGCATTAGTGCACGTAATGCTAATCACAGACTGCCAGGTGGAGCTGCTAATGAGCCCGGGAAGGGATTTGTTCTCACCTTCGACTCAGCGTTGGCAATCTTGTAATGATTATTAGTTCATTACAACATTGTTTGTGTCCGGAGCAATAGAGTTTTCTGTTCCGGGTAACTACTTAAGAAAATTACGCTTCATTTATATATTTATATTTTGATAAAAGCCATTAGCCAAAGCACCAGTACCATTTATCCAATTTGAGCAGAGAATGTTTTAAAGACTAAACTACATGAGAAATTGTTATTTCACATTTAGGCTGTTGGGGGATCTACAGGAAATGTAAGAGCAACATGCAGATTTATCCTCTGGGGATCGTGATCATACATATTCAAAGATGTGAGGTCTCCTCCACAGAGCCATGATGCTAGTGTGGCTCAAAATGACCAAACCAAACCAAAGACTGGATTTTGATCTGCATCCTTTTGCTGCTTCCTTCCCATAAGTGTTGACTTTAAACCGTTGGTTCCTCAAGAGGCCTGAACGTGGCTCCACTCACACAGACTGTTAATCTCCGATGAGCAGACCACAGAGGGTCAACCCTTCAGGGACTCCCCTCTGCACTGGGTGCAAGTCTCCGAGGTCATTCCACATGAGGAAAGACAGGTGCTGATTTAAGGAAGTCTTTTAACGTTTCCCACAATTCAACAGCGGTCTCGTTTGGTTTCTTTGCTCTGACGTTGGAGTGGACCGGCCGGGTTCGGATGAGACGGAGCTGAGAGAAGAACTCTGACAGAGGCAGAGACGTTCAGATCTGTCCCAGCTCTCAGGCAGGAGAAGGACGGGGACTGACGGGCGTCTCAGTGGTGTCCTGCCCTCTGATCAACATATGCTCTGTTACAGTTTTACAATAAAGACACGTGTACACACATGCATGCTCACACATATTAGGCACGAAAGACATGTACACGCTCGGATGCACATGCTCAGTCTCGTTCAGTCGCTCCAAAAAAATGCATGTTAATAATCAGGCTCAATCCTGTGCTGTGGCTTCCTTTCTCTCTCTCTCTCTTTGTGGAAGTGTCTTTCTTTCACTTTGCATTTGTCTAGTGATGCCAGGCTCACACTGAACATGACACAGTCACACTAAGAAATACATGACGAGTGAAAATATATGTTTTTTGGACTTCAATCTCCACGTTTCTCTCCAGTACACATGTGATTTGCAGTATCTGTAAGGTTCAGTATCTTTGGAATGCAGACTTGAGTTGCCGGGGATCAAACCACCGACCTTCTGGTTTGTGGGCGACCCTCTCGGCTCATAATTAGTTTTCTAAGCTTCTTCAAACAACTTGCTTGAATACTGTCGATTCCTCTGTATAAACTTATGTTGTGACTTGAAACGTTGTGGTTCAATCTCCTAAAACCACAGCTGTCCCTGGAGAAAAGCCCCTAATCTCCCACCTCCTCTCCGACCACAGTCTCTCTGTCATGCGTGATTCACTCCATTATGTCACATCCAACAGTTCTGGGCTCAGACGAGCTCAGACAACCGGCCCGGCCCTGAGCCCCTTTTTGTTTTTCACACAGGCAGCAGCTCTTGTCGAGGCATCAGAGGCTGCTTTATTAAGTCCATCACTTAAATACTGATTAGATTGGACACCCTGGGATCTTTGTGATTACGAGGACATGGAGCAGGTATCCCATCGCTGTGCGTGTGCATGAATGAATTTGCGGTGCCTCTTTATTCATTGGCGCGTGCGAGAATGTGATTTGCGACGCTCCTCTCGGGTCGGGATGAATAGAAATATCTCCTCCCAAGAAGTAATAACCTCAGGCTTAGACACAACACAGTGGCAGCATTTGTGTTCCTTTCATTTTATTTATTTATTTCATTTTGTCCCTGAGAAAGGGAGACATTGTCTGTGCAGGCCCATAAAGTGGAAATCAATGACAGGCTATAATTTGTAGCCGCAAGAAAAAGATCCCATTGGATCAATCTTCTTTGTTGCCGTCACAACGTAAAGAAGACCCGAGCGCTGGTTAGTTCCCAGCCTCTGATTATTTAACACATTTCTTAAAATGTGTTAACATTTATTCACAATGCATGAACATGTGTGTAGGAGCTGTTACAAGATAAAATGAGCAGTAGGGCACAAAATGGGAGAAGATAAATAAAAAGAATGTGTTTCTTATACTGTATTTAAGGCTGAGTATCAAACCTCAGTAGTTTTTTATGTAGTTAGCTTTGATGATTTAAAAGTATCACAAAATGAAAATTAGCATTTGATCCTTTGAATTTGACTCTTATGCTTGTATGCATATTTTGGGGATCAGATATTTTCCTTTAGTTTTAGGTCCAGCTTTAAAATGAAAATGATTTCGACAAATGCCTTTTAATGAGCTCACTTCAGTATTTGTCTGTAAACTCAAATACTGTTATTGTTCTAGAAGTATATCGTGTATCTCTATGAGCTTTTTGTGATCACAACAAAACAGCTCTGACGGCCCTTTACAGCAAGATTGTGAAATAATTATTTGGTTTGTCAATTACTGTTTCAATCTCAGAACTAGGGCTAAGTTGTAGCACTAACAAGCACAGGCAATTTCAAGTCTGTTGCGGTCGGTGGAGAGAGAGATCGATGACTGAAGTTACAGCAATTTCTAAGCCCCAAAATGGAAATGCAAATCCTTTTAAATACATTAGGGCCTCCCACCGTTCAGTGCTCGGGCCCTAATGAGAAAACAACAGCAATATAGCAGCAACAGTTCTTTCAAACACATTAATCTCAGTGTAATTATAAATTTCTGTCTTTACAAAGTGAGAACTAAATATGTGTGATAAAGGAAGGTCAGTGTTTGATGACAGCTGATCTCTGTGCGGAGCAGAAAAGTCACCACGACGAACTTTGATCAACAAACATGGAGACAAAAGAAGATAAAGATTTACACACAGAATCTAAATGAATGTGGTCTGGACTCTGTGGAGGAGAGTCATGGTGTCAGAGACGCTGTAGAAGGACAGAACACCTGCTCTGTGATCCAGGTACACTCCTACTCTGGAGGACACAGGACCTGACACTGGAGTGTTGATGCTGTTGTAATTAAAGTAATAACTGTTTCCAAAACAAGATAATGACCAAGATTTATCATTGAATCCAAATCCACATTCACGCAAGTGTCCTGCTCTGCTGATATTCTTGTATGTGACTGCTACATAAACTGGTCCTCTCCCCCCAACCTTCATCTTCACCTCCCAGTAACAACGTCCAGTCAGACTCTCTCTACTCAGGACCTGAAGCCAACCAGTGAATCTGTCTGGGTGATTAGAATAAGACTGTTCTTTACTCAGAAATGTTACTTTTCTGTTTCCCTTAGATAAAAACAGATAATACAAATCCTTTGAAATACAATAGGGTCTCCCACCGTAGGTGCTCAGGCCCTAATGAGGATTTTTAAAAAACACACAAAAACCTCATCCTTCCAAACGTACATCATAAAATCCATATCCATCCTTTTGTGTGTCAGGGTTTTCCTTCTGGATCCCTGTTCATCCACCGCAGCCATGTTTTTTTTTAATTTTTCAGCTTCTCCAGGTTTCCCTGTAGCTTTGAACTGTAGTAGCGTCCCAGATGTGCACAAGGATACGACCATACGGCCTCGGAGCACGCCATCGAGTGCAGAGTTCAGCCGCACTTCTTCTATCTCAGGGGGAAACAAGGTGGCCGGGTTTTGGAGGGGGTTGTAGGATCCACCGTGCCCTTGTTGTCGCTCCTTGTCACAGCGATGGTCATCTGTCCCCCAGCCTCCCAGGGGCCTCGATGTGCCATCATCCTGCCACGTGCGGTGACGGCTGTTTGTTGACAGCTGGTTTTCTAATGGTCGGGCTCACACGGGAGCCCAAAATTTGCTTTTGTGTCCCGTAAACGTCCCACTGCAGCTGACAGGACTCGCAGACCGGCTGACTCACAGCGGCTCCTCGGGGCCTCATCGGTTCTTAACCCACTTTTTGCAAATATAAACGGGATTTATGCTCCTGCTGAGAAGTCGGAGGAGGTTATTTTCAGAGATGTTTCACACCGTTATCTCTCATCTTTACTGTTTTGAGTATGAAACACACCTCGTATCTTTCTCCTGTGGGAAGTAAACTAGCTTTTTACCTTCGGTTCTCAGCAGTTACATTGGATTCTACATGAAACCCGAAGATACAGCGACAAGGAGCCTCATCCGACTCCATCTGTTCGCTCCAGACACTCGTATCTTCACCGCTAGAGGTGTTACCTGCTACACACATTTACATTTGTCAACATATTTGTGTATTTAGATATTTGTGTAGTATTCTGTAGACAAATGTCCTGACAAGAATCTGCTGCAGGGAAGGATCCAAGCAAGATGCATAGTTTTCCGAGTGTTTTTTCTTTAAACTGCTGGATCAAGGCTAATCCTCCTGTCACCTCACGGCAACATCTGAAAAGCATTCCTGTTGAAGTGCATCACAATACGCTCAAAAGTGAAGTGTGTTGTATTCACAAGCTAGGTTTCCCCACAGCGAGTTCATGCAGAGAAAACTCCCTGCGTCATTTGTCTTTGTGGAACTAGTTGGACTCATTCCTCCTCCTCCTCCTCCTCCTCCTCCTCCTCCTCCTCCTCCTCCTCCTCCTCCTCCTCCTCCTCCTCCTCCTCCTCCTCCTCCTCCTCCTCCTCCTCCCCCTCCTCCTCCTCCTCCTCGAGTCTCTCTCAGGTCTCGTGTTGACTCAGGATTTACACATAAATGACCATCTAAATGAGCTGTAATAGCGGAATAATCTCTGTGACCCATTAGAGTAATACAGCAATAAAACAAACAGCCGCACACACACACACACACACACACACACACACACACACACACACACACACACACACACACACACACACACACACACACACACACACACACAGAGTTACACGCACAGTGATACGCACAGTTAATTGATTTGCTGGGGTTATTTGTTTTGTTGCACGCTTATTTAAAAGGAGGGGATGTTAAGTGTGCATGTGAAGCATGCTGATGATTATGCCGTTGAGTTGCTGCATGTGTTTCACGGAATGCCACGGTTACTGTGTAATGGTATTTCGTGTTTGGCTAAATAACGGAGATGGAAAACAAAAACCTAAAGATTACACTGGGAGCGATAAAAGTGTCGCACAGCCGCAGCGATGGCTTTACTCACTCGCATGTTTCGGGAGATTATGCAACCAGGGTTTAAAGCTCTGTGTAAGATGGAGACATTTCTTCAGCTCTTAGTAGAGCAGCTCCACAGTGAGTGGGTTTCATACAGTGATGTAGCTGGAGACAAGGTAAATGAAAAATCTTCAAAACAAACGGGACTAAAACTAATGACAGAATTTATCTTTACATCTGAACCCGACTGAACCTGAGAGAGAAAATAGAAATGTTGTGTATGACTAATGTTTTCAGATTCGAGGCGTACGAAATCAAGTAGTTGCTCAGGTAACGGGTACAACTCAATTATATTTTCAAAATTGTTACTCGAACACGGCCCAACTCGTCCTGAAGGGCTCGGGCCGGGTGTCCACTCTCTATGAAGTTGAATGAAGTTATGAATTTAAGAATATGAGAATTTCCCCATGGCTAACTTTCCATGCTAAACAGCAGCACTGCAGAAGTCAAGTACACAATCCCTATTTAATGGAAAGCAGCATTTTAAAAGTGGTTTACATCAGGAAACACAGTTTTTTCTCAATGTCACCTTTTAGCCAGAGATGCTCTCATCGCCAAACAACAACCTGAGCGGCCGGCAGATCCCCCCCGAGGAGCCCCCAGGCCGAAGCCCATGATGCTGGTCGTGGGCCTGTATGCAACATTAATGTCCTCTACCAGCCAGATTAGGGTTTAAATGATGGTTTGAACTCTCTGTGGATAGATGTTTTTCACTTGCTCTACAAAACTTCTGTAGCATCACGGCCGTTTGTCCAAACAGACAAATGTTGCGTCAACTTTGCTGCCTCGAGAGAAACAAATCAATATTTCAGTATTTGTGTAGCGCTGAGAAGAAACGCATTTTATTTTGGATCCTCCGAAAGAAACCGAAATGTTTTTTTTCTGTCTGTTGTGACCTACATTAGACGGAGCATTCACCGTTTTGCTGAATGTTTTGTAGAGTTGAGACGCTTCCAAAGTCGGGAAGATCCAATTAGCCGTATAGCAAACTCCAAATTTAATGGCTTTCCCTAAGTTTTATTTCTTATCTTCCTTGAGCTCCAACTTTCTCAGATTTAACCCAACACCACCCGGTTGACAATTTCGTTCCTTTTCCTGAAATGACGTTTTGCCATCAGTAACCCATAATGACTCATTATTTTCAGGTAAACCCACTTGTCGATGCTTTAAGTGCGTTGAGCAGTAAAACACAACATGATCCCAATTTGCTCCTGACTCCATATTATGATGTTTTGACAGCCCCGGGTGGGGACTCAGTTTCTCAGTTTTCCATGACCTGAGATACGATGCCGTGTCAAAACAAGCAACCCCTGGCTGACATGTGGCTCGTCCAGCCTCAGGCTCACACACTCACCTGTTCTCCCATCGCTGCACTTCTCAGTGTTCTAGTCATGCACAGATGTGATTTCAAGTTAATTACTTTTTAAATGCATCATTTAAACTCGCCGGCTGTGAGGTTTGCCTTTATGCAAAATAATAGATAGTACCTGTAGGTCTCTTGTCAGTTTAGGCTCATTAATTAAGACTCCAGTCATACCCAGAGTCAGGTGATCATGTTTCTCCGATGTTAATCACCATGGTGACGGGAAACGAGAACGAGCTGAGGACGGAACCACATTTAAAAATAATGACTTAATTAATTACCGTAGGAAGTTTCTTGCATTGTGGTGCTCTCTCTCTCTCTCTTTCTTTCTCTATCTTCTCTCTCTCCGCGCCATATTAATTGAATGTGTTATTAATGGATTTACAGCCGAGCCAGAATGCGACAACTCCTCCTCTGAGTTGTCTGCGCTGTCTCAGACTTGTCGTGTTCACCTAAATCAAGTCGAAGAAATCCCAATGAGTCAGACGCTGTTTCGGTATTAAACCAGAGAGAGAGAGAGAGAGAGAGCGAGTGCACAAAGACGGCGCGAAGTAGAGTCAAGCTAATGATGTAGTGTAAAACAGGCCATCTATGTTTGATGAGCGTTAGCCGAGAGAGAGAAGAGGGAGATGAAACAAAGATGAAAAGCAAGAGGCAGAGCAGTTACAGAGAGAATGGGTTGATTAAGCAGCAGCGATAACAACATAGACACACACACACGGGAGGAGAGGATGAACGAGCCGCCTGTGGGCTGATGTTCGCCACTCTTCATTAAACGTGTAAACATCTGCTCTTCTTTCAACTTGCACTATTTTCTGACATGGTCGAAAACTTGAAGATGAATCTCTGGATTGGGAAATTAGTCAAAAGACAAAGTCAAAGTCAAGTTCAGTAAAAACAGAGTGAACCGAAGTGACACGACTCAGGGTATCATGGTATCGCTCGTATTCAGGATATTTTGGCTCCTATTTTGCATAGTCTGAGTAAGAAGAGACCTGTAGTCCATCTTATTACAAGATAGGTGTGTCCAGATACTTCTTTCCACACAGCACATGGTGAAAATGGTTGAGGAATACTCAGACACAAACGAGATACTGCTTCTGTAATGGCTCCCTGCCTGTAGAGGAGTGAGCTCTTAACGCTGCATGATTCAGTGCCGAGTTTAATTCTGTGCTGATGCTTCTCCTGGTTTCGAATCAACCACCTGACGTCTGTAATCTCGCCCCGGTGTAACTATTCCATTCGTGGCTCCGCGGCACATTTGTGAAGGTGTGTGTTCCAGATTCCGTTTTCCTCACAGTCATTAGCGCATCAGTGCAGGCGCTAATGGAGTGGCTAGCCCGCTGCTTCTCTGCCAGGCCTGGTTAAAAGCTTCTGCAGTTATTAATATCCTCCAACTCTCTGGTTTCTCTGTCTGGTTTTTCTCTGTCCACTCCGATATTATAGCGTCCTCTCTCTCTCTTTATCTCTCTCTCTCTCTCTTTCTCTCTCACACACTCATCCATCATTTCAGAAGTTTAACTTTCAGCCTCCTCCAGCGTCCGTGTGTTTTTCCTCTCGCGACCAGGTCGATGGCCGAGGCTGCGTAAGATGCAGTGCAAGCACAGGCCGCTGTCTCCGCTCGCTCACGCTGAGATGAATGTTAAATCAATGCGATGTGCGGTGGAGGGAACGCATCAAAACCTCCTGTGTCCTCCTCATTCAGGACGTGCAACATGGTTTATTTTTCGTGCACATTCAGTGAATCAACGCTGCTCCACACCGGGTGTTTCTACGACCACACAGGAGCAGCAGTTCAACGCCACGTCTGCAGGTTAGCGAGTGAGTTGGTGGAAGGCTAATAACATCCTCATTCAGGAAGTGTAGGATGTTTAATCCTTTATTTAAAATTAGAAATTCATTATCTCTCCGACAAGCAGAGCCTCTTAAACCTCTCTCTGTTGATGCGTTCAAGGACAACCCGGCGTTCCAGCCTCTTTCAATGCACGGCGCAAATTCACAGCATTCAGAATTATCGTCAACTCGTGAATTCTCATCTATGTCGCGCTGTAAAGATTTGTAAAGATAATTTTAGAAGCTTTGAGATAGGATCCATCATCTATCTATGGAACCTTGATTGACATATGTATTTTGAATGGCCCCAGGAAGTGAATTGTTGAATTTCGTGCGAGTTAGAGACTTTATAAGTTCAACAGGTGAACCTTTACTATAACAGTCATGTTAAGAAGTAATTCACTAAGCAATCATCTGAAATAACATGAATTAACTGTGACAAATTTCCACTTTTACCAGCCTTCCTTTTGCAATTTTTCTTATTTTATAGATCCCACAGGAACATAATCTAAAAGGTATTAATCATTAATTGCTGACGTGCCCCCCCCACCTTGCAGCGGTGTCCCACTGTAGCTCTGAATGAAGATGACTCACCTGCTATGTTCCAAGTCATTTTTATAGGGTATTAAAACACAAGGAAACAAATGGCTGCCTGGACAGCAGGTTACTAATTTAAAACTTTACAGTTCGCCCCGAGGCCACGATTTGCAATTAGTGGTTTATTGCCTCAAACATGTGAAACATTATATGCAGCTGTAAATCCGAGATGGAAAAATATTATCATCTCTTTTGATCATTATGCACCTTTTTACTGTTTCCTCAGAAAAGGCCTTGCCCCTCCGTCACCCTTCCACTTTCTTCTTCCTACTCCCGGCTCATCTTTTTGCATCTGTCTCTTCCTCTTTCCTTCTTCTCCGAGGTGTTTGATCCATTATAGATCAGTGATGTAATGTAATGATTCCTCAGTCCCAATCCAAGGCCCCGTCTCACCTGCTCTGCGCCTTCTAAGTATCCGTCTGAAGAAGATCAATCTGCGCGAGTCAGTCAAACGGCCCTCCAGGGCGCCATCCCACCGAAGACACTCGAACCAGGGGGGGACATTTCCACCCGCCGTCTCTTATTTGTCTGAATTTGTCTCCCTTTCCCAGACAATTTCGACCCAGTGTGACTTTATTGAAGAGGCACATCTCTTTTTGATTTGATCTTTAATCAGAGCGGAGGTGACGGCGTGACTGTCATCACACAGCGGGAACAAAAGAGGCCCTGACTGCTGCAGTCTGGCCCGGGTCATTAATGGATGCTAATATCGTCTAAAAGTCGAAGGAAGGCAAAGTGAGAGCACAGAAGCCGGCGTCGTGTTGGATGCACACACCTTTCAGCTTCATTACCCGGCGCCGTTCCAACCCGGGCCCGCGTGGATCAGTGCTCATGTCTCTGGGCGATTATTAATATCACACTGAGCAGGTTTTACAAAGGTATTAAGAGATTACTGAGGCAGAATAGATCACATTTTACAAGTGCTGGCGTAAAATGGATTTTTTTTTTTCTTTCTTTCCCCTTCAGTTTATCCTCTGATCTTCCTTCTCCGATCGTCGTCATTAGTATAAATATCAGTGTGACAAAAGCCATTTAGGGCCGTTAATCTGAGTTCATCATTCTTTGTCTCTTTTTGTTCAGGGTTTTATTTCTAGGTTCTGCTCACGGAGTCGGATCTAGTTTGTCTCAGAGCAGCTAGTTTTGATCGTGGAATCATTCATTCATCCAAAATCGACTCATTCTGTTGTTCCAGCTTTATTAAAGGTCCCGATGTGAGGTCTTGTATATCCCAGTGAAGACTCCCTAGGCCCAAATCTACACTGGGATGAAAGTTGCAATTACACAACTGAGTCCACAGCCGGACCACATTATTTATTCATAAGTTGTTCGAGCTGTCGCCTGAACCCAATAAGTGTGGTTTCAGTTTAGTGCAGCTCAATAGACAGTTACATTATTCCACTTCAGTAGACCCAAGGAATGCATCATAAAACAAATGTCCATTAAAGGGATCGTGGAGAACAACTTCCTGGTTAAACTTTAACCTTTTATAGCTCTTACCAGTGAAATTTGGTCAAAGTATTTTCCTGCCTTCCTACATCGATGACGTGTTTGGGAAAACAAGAGTCTGTGAGAGAGCGATCAGGGGATGGTGTCTTTGAGAGAAATGACTCTGTAGTTTCCCCTCATTCCCCAATCTACTAACATGGAGGAGGCAGTGTTTATGACCTCAACTGCAGCCAGCCTCCAGGGACAGTTATGGAGACACTTTGGCTTTACTTTTGGAGCAAAACCTTACACATGTATCACAGGTGCACACAATGTGTAATAACTTTGAGATCAGCACAAGCGAGTTTCTTCTGTGAACATCAACATGTATCTGCAGCCATATTTCCACTTCTTCTTCCTCTCCATTTGTCTCTTCTTCTGTCTCTTTAGCTGCTAAGTGCTCCGCTCTGGTCACCAGCTTGTCTGTAACTTTGTGAATCTTCATTTTGACGCTTTCCTCGTAAAACAAACAGTGAGACGTTGCAGCTTTTGTCACTGATAATATTTGGCCGCTGTTGTTGAGAAAGATATGGACGCCGTCCCAGGACTGAACCCAAGAATTAACGCTGCTGGGACCAGAACCAAAACAATTGGCTGAGGGGAACTGGAGTGTTGTGTCATAATTATTTGTCATTCACTATGAGAAACACATTTTTTTGTATTTGATTCATCGCGGAAACCAAAATATTCATTACATCTGCTGTGACTTGGTGTTTTAATGATATCATGCACTTTTTCTAGTTGTTTTCATCCTTATTGGTCAACTGACTGCTTGTGTTTTGTGTAATGTTGATCCACTGAACTTGATGTGTTGAATGTGCTGATAGTCACATTTTAAATTTCACTGATTTTAAGATTCAAGACTAAAACTGACGGTTGCTAAATTTAAACCTGTCTGTCTGTTGAAATATTTAGCATCTTTTAGCTCTGCGAGGTTTTGACCCAGATCTGATGGGAGAAGTGCGATGAGCCCTGTTCCACACGCTGGTCACCATTGCTATAGGGACACAAAAAAAAGAAGAGATTCTAATGAGGGATGTCAGGGAAGATGACAACCCTTGCAGATGTAAAACAGGAAGCTTATACTGATGTGAGCTGCTGGACTCACGTACCATATAATGTGAGACACAGTAGGAGCTAATGGGCCGCCACACAGTCGGATGTAATGCAGCATAGAGGACAAGACATCAACCAAATAAAGAGTGAAGCTAATGCAGCGTCAACTCAGACACACGACAGAGGCCAGGATGAGACATGAGACATCTGAGGGTCACCGGACTGGAAGGAGGCCGAAAGGGAAACTATTGTTATCCTCACCACATCTGGGAGATGTTACCATTAGATGTTTCGTGGCCTCCAGCAGGGACGTCATGTTCTCGTCCCTCGTGCGTGTGATTGTTGGTTTGTCAGCAGGATTTCACAAAAACTACTGGACGGATTCGTACAAAACCTTCAAAATATCGCAAGGTTTTTTGACAAACTGTAAGAGAGGAGGTGGACTAGTGGCAGAAACTTGGACTATGGGCAGAAAAGGTCTCTGGTTTGTCTCTGGTTCGACTCCACGGAGAAACAACAAAAAGTCTAACCTGGATTGATCTGTCCAAAAATCCAAGAGGACACCTTACTCCCCTAACATCTGCTCTGTGTGTCCTGCACCAGATTGGTTAAAAAGCAGAGGTTAAATTTCTCTACAATTGCATGTCTGTGCATGTGTTTGGGACAAATAAATGTATCTTAATTTTAATCTTCATGGATCTTGATGGAAAAAGCATGATTAAGTCAACCAGATTTCCACAAATCTTGGTGAAAAGATGACACATGAATCAAAAAAGGACCAATTTGAATGTTGGCATGGATCTGGAAAAAGGGGCAGATCCATTAATTAAACATTTTCTTTTGGACGTTTTCTATTGGACGCTTACTCTTGTGTTTTTTCATATCGTAGATCTTGGAGGAACATGTCATAGATCTTGATGGAAATTAGGTGACTGATATCTGAGCTTGTACAAAGTGGTATAGTTCCAACTTTATAATCCACATCTAGAGTATTTAAATCTCCATAAGCACCTTTGCAAAGGTTAGAACTCTACTGACACAGATTTGCCACTAAGACAAAACGTGTCTCTTTGGGATTTTCACTATGTAAGTTGTAAAAGATAGTTTTTTTTTAGCTTTGTCTCACATGGTAACGAAGCACGTTCCATGCACAGTTGTAGCCTGAGGGCAGAAGTGTGTATCTGCAGCAACACAACACACAACATGCAGCAGGATGATCACACCCTGCTGTCTACCTGATGTTAGCTGTTGCAGCGTCGCACGTGTTCAACAATCAATCGACGCCTGCTGTGATTATTCCTCTCGGTTCTTCCCCCTTCCCTTTGCTCTCCTTTTGTCTTTAGTCCGAGTTGACACTGTTCGACTCTTTTCGTTAAAGCGTCGGATCTTCTCTGGGTCTCGGCCAGGTTTCAGATGCCAAGCACCAACGAGTGGCTGCCCTCGCAATGTCTGTGTTTATAATGACCTCTTTGCACTGTGGTTAATTGAGCCCTGCAGTGTGTGGGCAGAGCTGCAGACCGAAATAACCTCAAGATCAAAACTGACAGCGAGACGCACACAGATTTTCAGCTGGTGGCCGTAACCTTTGGTTTGTTGTTGTAAAAACAGTTTATTGTTAAAGTTCAAATCGTTGAATTATTTATACTCGTCTAACTTCATTTTCTATACGTTCTACACACTATATACTGTACAGTATGTGTAGCTTCAATATAGTGGGAGTTCTCCATCAGGTGAACACCCTGACATCCAGCTCCCGGCTGTAGAAAACAGAGCTGTGACCTGTCAAGGTGGTCAACCGTGTCCCATATGGACCCCTGTCAGCTTGAAAGCCCCCCCAGTGTCCCCTGTGCCACCCCCCCCCCCAATGGATACTTGGAATTCACTGGAAACACTGAAGCTTCCGGGGAAACTGTCAAGGTCCAGAACTGTTCCATCTCAGACCCGTGCAATGAAATATGCAGTTTCCTCCTGTGTCTTCCATATAGAATGTAATTTTCTAATGCAGGTATTGAGAGAGTATATCAATCAAATGATGTCAAGATACGAGTCTCCTGGAGGTGTCTCTGCTCTAGCATAAGAAACCGAAACATGGCATTATATGGTTTTTACATCATAGTAGAATGTAACCAACCATAGCAAATGATAAGGGAGAGAGAGGAAGTTACGACAAAACCAAAACTTGACAACATGTACATGGAGCTTGAGGCTTCTTACAACTGTCAGGACCCAGCTCCAACAAACCCACAGTGTGAATGAGCCTCTCGGTGCCAGGACGGAACCAGCTGACGTCTGAAATAGCTCCGTGACGTCCATCAACACTTGTCTGTCACTCTCAGATGCTCGTGGCTGATTAAGGCGCCTTAATTAATAAATTATTATGACTCTCGCACCCTGCGTTCTGTAACCGACTCCTGCTGGTTGAGGTCTTCGCTACGGGGACAAAGTGTGGAGTCAGCTGCAGGAGAGAATTGGAGCGAAAAAAGCCGGGATACAAGATTGTCACACTGACCCGTGCACAGCTGAGAGACATAAGCAGTAAACCCTCAGAGAAGCCCGGTAAGGAGAATTCTGTTAAGGGCGAGAAGGAGGAGCTCAGAAGACACTGTTCAACACAACGTCCTGAGGGATCTGCATCATCTGAAGCTTGCAGGAACAGTAGGAGGAGGAGGAAGAGGAGGAGGAGAAGGAGGGGTGGCATCTGCAAAACAAATATATTTTTCGAAAATATTTTAATTTAAAGGCAAATAAAGTAAAAGTGTGATAGGGCTCATTGTAAGTGACAGAGAGGAGGAGGTTTGTAGAGCACAGGCAGATGAAGTGGTTGTCGGAATGACTAATTTCCCTCATGAGATCCCCCCCCCCCCCGTCCGGACCTGGTGGAACAGAGACCTTATTGCATGGCGGGTTGTCATTACACGCTCACTATAGATAGAGCTGGAATCCCTTATAGACCTCCGCCGGCCCATTTTCTGCTCATCAGAACGTGTGACTGGAGATTTGAGTGGATTCTGCTCGTGGGCCTTGTGCGCCGGTTTGACCTCCGACATGATGGTTTCTGCCGGGAGAGGATCCGTCTGGACTTTCTCAATCGGATCGGATTCAGTCTGTGTGGTTCTCGTCTGTCGGAATGTGACCTTGGAGCCTGTGAGGGTCGTGTGTCAGCCCCTGAAGAGATAAACCTGGGTTGTGTATCTGCTTAAAGCAGGGGTGTCAAACTCAAATACACAGTGGGCCGAAATCAAAAAATTGCTTCAAGTCGAGGGCCACAATTTCAATGTTTATTGAAAACTTATTGAAAGAACCTTAGTGCACATATTGAACCTTGAACTAACAAGGCCTATAGAGTATTGCCGATAAAACAACATTAATTATGAAATATATGAAATACAAATAATAAATAATACATAAATAAATATAAAAGTAATAAAATCAGTTTCATTAATTGCTTTCTGGCTTTATCTGCAGTATTTCCAGAGTAATTTCCAGTGAAACATTTTCTACAGGCAAACAACAGACAAAAATAATTGACTTCAAAGAAAAATCAAATGTCCTGTATTAGCAAGAGAAAAAAAAGTTTTCTGCTATTGTTAATCCTCACCGTGCCTAATGCACTCGCTATTAACTCCTTGTCCTTGAATGTATGGTGCATATGAATGTGTGTGTTTTTGGAGTCCAGCCCCCCCCCCCTCGCTCCTCCATCCTGTGGCAGGAGTAGCTCTGTTTGTTCTACGCCCCCCAGTCAGTTGCTCGTCTTCCCTCCACCTCACGATCGATTCCTTGACTCCCTGCAATCTCTTCCAGCCCCGAGTCTGTTCCCGAAAGACTGACTGCCTGGATGAGAGGAGTGAGGCGGGGGGTGGGGGGGTGGCGGGGGGGAGACAACAAACCACAGAGTAGAGACAAAGAGAGATACATGTAAACAAAGAGAGCGAGAGGGCGTGTGAGCGGTGGAAGTCGAGAGAGAAATCACCCCCTGACACAATTTAGGATATTAATTGCGAGAGCTGATAAACATCACAGATATTTGATGAAGAAGGTTTGATTAAAAGCAAGAAACCCAAAACCAATCTTAGGGTTTATGATTTAAAACAATGACACTCATCAGTATTCAAGGTGGAGTAAAGAGAGAAAACAGTGACAGAAACGACTGTCGCCTGATTGATTTCAGTCTCACTTCTAATCATCACCACAACGTGTCTGATTGAAATGTTGTGATGTGCAGATGTGCAATTTTTATTTTCCTCCCAAATGAGGAAGTGTGTCGTTGCTGCAGCCGAGTTGTGTCAAGTTACACAAACACAGTCGGTTTAATTATCAAATATGATATCACTTGTATGAATCTGACGGGAACTAAATCCTGAAACTATGAATTCATTGTTTGATTAACAGATCATTAACTGATAAGGAGTTAAATTGAAGAAGTTAAATGTAAAGGTTTGAAGTTCAGGTTTTAGGAAGTTGGGTCAAACTGAAGGTTACATTTCAAAATGTGACCTTTTCTTCTTCCTCTGCTTTTCTGACATGTTGTAGATTAATTAATTCCAGTGATTACATTTCCTCTAATTAGTGTCGTTTTTTCATATGATTTAGTTTTAAAAGTAAAAAACACCCGGAGCTGATCACAGGATCCGTGTTTTGCCTCAGTGCTCCGTCTAATCACCTCCAACCCCCCCGAGCGCACAACTGCCTCTCGTACAAAACAACGTGCGTTACATGCACAACACAAACGCACAAACAGCAGCGTCTCCCTCCTTCCTGGCGCACACACCTGCCCTCTGACACACACACGCTCGTCCTCCCGGTCCGTCCTCCACCACCTTAATGAGGAATCTCATTACGGACAAACACGCCGGCGCCGCTCTGAATGCACAACGAGCCGAGCGTGGAGCTGCCGGCTGAATATCTTATCGATTTGTGAAAGTCCAGCTGTTGATCTGTCTTGTGTACTCGTGTCATTAATGTAGTGTGTGCAGAACAAACCCCGGCGTCCTCTCAGTTCATCAGGTCGCACGACTGGTTAAGTGGCTGCTTCGCTGCTCATGTGTTTACACTTGGATCGAGGTTTTAATCTGTGGCGACGTGTTGCTCTGTGGGTCTGTGTTGGTGGTTCCTCACAGCTACTGGGAGTTCATATTAAATATGATATTTGGAGTCTGACCGATTTATCGTTTGGTCGATATGAGCTTTTCACAGACATAAGGATATCGTGGTTTATGTGATATTTATATGAACGCATTCGTTTTTACAGAATGTACTTTAGTAGTTTCACATTTTACATCAAACATGTTTATTTTCTCAAATCCTCTTCTATATATTTGCTTGTATTTGTGTTTATTTATAGTTTATTATGATAAAGTTTATGGCTAAACAATACAATTTCTAGCCTCAGTGACTTGTATTGGTCATGATGGTTTGATCAGTGCCAGAGGAATCATTACCATTTTAAAAAGTGTTTATATGTTGGCCAATATATTGGTTTTGAAAATGCTTTACTTGCTAAACTCATTGGCATCGCCTATCGAAAATTGTTGTTGGACTCTAATGGTTTCCATCAAGGTTACTTTGAATTAAGAATAAGCGATATACTATACAAATTAAATTTGATTGATTGATTGGCTGATAATCTAATCAGGCAATTATTGAAATCACTTATGTGGGTGAACTGTGAGTTCTGAGAGCCTCAAATATATCAAAATGAAAACCAGTTCATAAGAAGAAACTTGCATGTTAACTTGTATCACTTCACGTCACAGACACACTCAGGTAGAGGCGTGTGGAGCAGTTGTTTCCACTTCTATATATTTGCTTGAATTTGAGTTAAAGTTTATGGTTAAACTATATAATATTGAGCCTCAATGACTTATCATGGTCATGAGGGTTTGACAATGGCCAATATATTGGTATTGAAAATGTTTTACTCGCCAAAATCAGCATTGGCATCGCCTAATGGACTGTAATGGTTTCCATCAAGGTTACTTTGAATTAAGAATAAGCAATATACTATACAAATTAAATTTGATTGATTGAATAACTGATAATCTAATCAGGCAATTAGTGAAATCACGTATTTGGGTGCACTGTGAGTTCTGAGAGCCTCAAATATGTCAAAATGAAAACCAGTTCATAAGAAGAATCTTGCATCCTTACTTTTATCACTTCACGTCAGAGACACACTCAGGTAGAGGTGTGTGGAGCAGTTGTTTCCAGAAGGTTCAGTGATGCACATCTACCCCCCCCCCCCTCCCCCCAAGCCCTCCTCTAGTCAGCCGCTAGTCAGCCCGTCCCCGGCGTCCTCACTCCTCAGCGTTGAGTTGAGTTCATATTGTTACATTTTCCTCATCCCATGTGACCTTTTCTGTGTGACACATAATGTGATGTGTAATGGTTTCTGTGTGTCTCTCTGTGGAAGTTGCTGTAGACTTAATATAAATGCAAAATGTGCCCTGCAGAGAAATCACACGCCGTGCTCTCAGGAAAACCACGGCGATGAGGTTTAAACAGCTTGACACGGCGCCGTGATCGTGTTACTCTATCAGCCGCGCTGCTATTGTGTGCTTTTTTTGTGTAGGTTACAACCTCCGTGCAAGTTGTTCTTGTTCTAGTGCTGTTTTTTTCTTTTAATACAATTTCAAAGTGAACGCCAAATTAAATACATTTTATTGTGAAGCTTTTTTTTATTCTAATGTCCCTCGAGCCAAAAGGCTTTCTTAAAAACATACAGTTGGGAAACGAGGGGGGGGGAAGAAATGCAAGAACCTTGGGGCGCAAAAAGCAATCTGAGCAAAGGAGTTCACGCAAATGTAGGAATATATTTATTCTGGTACCTCGTGCACTTGAAATCCGTGTTGAAAATACAGGCATACAAAGTCCGTGCATTTGTCGTTTGTCTACACAATCTAAACAACTGAGAACACTTCAGATTTTCCAATGTCCTGTGAATAATAACCTTTAAACTCACGTGCATATTCCTGCAGTCACTCGTGTGAGCCAGCTGTTTATACGTGAGCGGGGGGGGTTTATGAAGCTGAGGTGTGTCAGGACCGAGGTCTGGCCGGCTAATGAAGTTTCCCTCCATAATATAATTCATTACAGCACTGATCTGACCAGACCAAACCCAGCTCGATGGATTATATTAGTAGGCAACATGTTGGCCCTGCGTGGCCGAGTGGGAAATGGATCATGATGATCTCTCAGTGAGAAGAGCACAGACCCATCGCCTCATATCAGATCAATTAGCGCTAAAGGCTTTCTGCTCCACTGTACTCAGCATCGTGATGGCAGCTTCCTCCAGACTGCAAAACACAGGTGTTCATCCAGGAGCTGTGTGTAGGTTCTGGATTTGAAAAGCCTCTTGTCGAGTGAGGGAGAAAATCTCATTTTGTTTGACGTGTAAATCTTGTTCTGTGTGATTTCATATAAAGTCAGTAAAATGATTTTTGCTCTAAAACAAATCAGTGGAGAAGAGAAGTTGTGGAGGGTTTTTCCAGATCGGCTACTTGTGTCGTCGAGATTAGGATTAGCTTCACATTCAGACTGAATGCACCTTAATAACCATCTGAATTTGAATTTAAAAACTTAAAATTTGTCAGATAAACAACAGGTCTACTTGACGTGAGCTGTGATTGTGAACTCACCAACAGCATCTTCTGTAGTGACCATGTGTCCTACAGCTCAGACAGCGGGAAGTAATAAGTAAGTGTAAGGAAAATATAGAACAATATGAATGTAATAAAGCTAATTTAACCAGTGTAAAGACAGGAAAAATATATATGCAGTGTGAGAATATGGACAGTGAATGGATTGCGTGGCCGAGTGGGAAATGGATCATGATGATCTCTCAGTGAGAAGAGCACAGACCCATCCCCTCATATCAGATCAATTAGCGCTAAAGGCTTTCTGCTCCACTGTACTCAGCATCGTGATGGCAGCTTCCTCCAGACTGCAAAACACAGGCGTTCATTCAGGAGCTTTGTGTAGGTTCTGGATTTAAAAAGCCTCTTGAGTCGAGCGAGTCAGAAAATCTAATTTTGTTTGACGTGTAAATCCTGTTCTGTTTGATTTCATATGAAGGGAGTAAAAAGATTTTTGCTCCAGAACAAAAGGACAAGAAGTCAGAAGTCGAGAAGAGGAGTTCTCGTTTTTTTTCTAGATCAGCTGCTTGTGTAAGATTGGCTTCACATTCAGACTGAATTCATCTTAATAACTCTCTGAATTTGAACTTTAAAATTTGCAGTATTACAGCAGCAAGAGTAAAAAAAAAGGCATCGGGAAGTAATAAGTAAGTGTAAGGAATATATAGAACAATATGAATGTAATTAAGCTAATATAAACAGTGTAAAGACAGGACAAATATATGCAGTGTGAGAATATGGACAGTGAATGGAAGTGTTAAACTGGAGACAATAAGGGTTTCCATATCTAAAATATCTCAATACTGAACATATCTTGTGTCCAAATTGCACCAAATTTCAAATCTTCCAGCGAGGCACCTTCCATAGGATAGAATGAAAGATTTTTAAGATATAGATTCTTCACGTCATCGTAAAGAGGACTCACACCAACTCCTGAAACATCCCCCAGAAAGCAGTTGGGTTCTATCAGAATTCGAGTCACATCCCCTGACAGCCGGTTGCTTTTTGTGTTTTCTCAGCAACACGCAGCCGCTCCAACATGACAGCTTACCAACTCTGATATTTGGAGGTTTAATACTGTACTCTCAGTATGTGGCTTAGCAACCAAACAGCAGCTTCTCACAGCCTGTCTGGGAGAAATGCAATGCCGTGGTTTTTTTCTTTCCTGCCCCTCAAGGGAAGAGGTGCGAGCGTCTTTATCTCCCCGCGGTCGACGCTCGCCATATTCCGTCACTAAATTACTTCCTCTGCCTCCGTGATGGAGAAGTAAGAGGAGAAAACGATAAGTCAGACGGGGTGAATATGGAATTTATATACTGAATAAATGGCAGTTTCTCATGGCGTGCTTTCAAGCAGAGGCTTCTTCTGACAGAGCGGAGAAATACCTCCGAGTCCCATGAGAGCTGATCGGTGGGGGGAGATGGATGTGCAGCACAGAGGACGGCTCCAACCTACTGATTCCATCATATGTTAGTTTGTTGTATGGCTCAGGAGAACCTGTGGGTTTTGGTTCAGCAAGTATCTGAAGTATTGAAGATGATTTAAAGAACATAAACAAAAAACGTCCCAACACTAAACCGCCCTTTAAAAGGAAACGTGTACATTCAATCAATAAATACAATTAATATTGTAATCGTTCGGCTCTGAATAGACGAGAATATTTCATTAAAGCTCTTTTTATAATTTATATTTCAGAATAGCACACGCAATAATATTCAGCAGCAACACAAACTACAGAACCAATACAACTCTTAAAACTTTCTACGAAAACAGAACATCAACAACTGTAAACTGAGTAAACTGGTGCATGTAATCAAATTCCACAGCAGTGAAAAGGAATAATTATTCTTCTAATTGAATGTTGTTGTTTGTTTGTTTATTTAAAAGGAACAAAAACATGAATAAACATCTTTATTTAAGTCTGAGCCATGCATGCTAGTCTTCATCAGAGGTCCCTGGTGGATTCATATGTAATGTGTATGTTTTTGAACACAGAGCTACATCGTTAATAAATCAATGACATAACTTTATATGACTTAATGGTCAAAGGCAAAAAATTAAGCAAATACAGGCTAACACAAAACACACATAGACAAAACAATTAATAAAATGAGAATATTAAATATTAAACTTATTTGAGGTTTTAAAGCATTTGCAGAGCATTCATCAAAGAACATAATTTAATACTGAGTCTGTTTGGCTGGAGGCAAGATTCAGAGTCTGTGATGAATAGGACTGATGATGATGATGATGATGATGATGATGATGATGATGATGATGATGATGATGATGATGATGATGATGATGATGATGATGATGATGATGATGATGCAGTCGTTAGTTTCATTGTTAAACTTGTTTTCCAGTTTCTAGGTGTTGCTGCGGTGTGTCAGTAAACAGATTACTGTGATAGAATCAAGTAATTAAAATTGGAGAATTTGAATTGTTAAGTTGTTCTTAGGTCGTCGGTTTTACTTTACTTAAGTTTTTCTTTCAGTTTGTGCTCCGTGGTAGAATGTTTGAATTTACATTTCTATGATTTCACTCCTCACACACACATAATTTCTTTGACTTCCCACACAATGCCGTGAAGACAATGGAGTCTTGTTAAACTAAATTAGTAAACAACACATTCACACTGTTTTCATATTTCTCTGTAATTTCCCTCTGTGATTGCAATATTCTCACTCTCGCTGCTGTTTACTGATTCTGGATTCATGCCTTGTTGCTTCCTTCGGTTGTTGCATCTCAATCCAAGTCACCCGACCGTAATGCAATGACAAAAAAAAACAATCTTCCCCTCTTGCGTGTGCCCAGAGGCTACGCCCGGCTCTGCCCGACTAAACACATCAAGGTCTCATTGGTTTTCATATTTCTGCTCTTTTTTTTGGGCTCTATGGGGAAAGTGTTGAGCTAATTAGTTTGACAGCACGACAGCAGAAATCCAGCTGAACTTCCGGTTGAGAAACTCCTCAGATTCACTGTAGGGATCTGTGTGACTGTGGCAGCAGATAAACAAGTCAGCACAGTGACTGAAATACAGAAATACATCTTGTGAGTCTGTGTCGTCTTATGGAACACAAACGATGTCGTCGGCTGCAAAGCTTTCCTTTGTGTGTGAGTGTGTGAGTGTGTGTGGGTGCTTTTGTTTTATTGTCTGAAGCTGTTGTTTGTCTATGTGTCTTTATGTTTGCTGAGTCATGATGAGATGCCTTTTGTTCAGTGGATTCAATCTGTTTCAGTCGCCTGCAGCCGTTTGTTCCTGAACACAAACATTCTTTCTGAAAAAGTTCTTTCTCGACAGACACACATTTGTATTTGGACTGATGTTCACACTGCATGTTTTTATTAGTCACATTGAATCAGGTCCAGGGTTCTGAGGACTGCTGGACTGATGTCTCAGTGGCACAGGGAGTTTTTCAAACGATTTTTGAGTGACAGCTTTTATGAAATAATGTTAGCAGTCGTTAAAGTGACTGGTAGACCGACTGAACATGATCTGAATCTCCTCATCTTCATCAAACGAAGATGCTCTCAAGCCCAGAAGCGACTTTTTACACACATGACATGTTGGCTTCATGCAAATTCAGTCTTTTGCTGTTAAACACTAAACCCCCCCTCACTTAACCCAACCTGACCCCCGGATGAGGCAGTGGCGTGGAGCAGCTGCCTCATCGTGATCTCCTCTTCTCTGCCGCTGCCTGGTCACTGCTGCCCACCATCTTCCTGCAGGACGCCCCCCCACACAGAGGTGTACTCATCTAAATACCAGCCGATGTGGCCTGACAGGGTCCAGCGCAGCCTGCAGGGCACCGGAGACGGATCATTAGGGAGAGGGGACATCTTCTGTTTGCACACCGGAGACTGACACACTCGCTAAAACAAAAACACAAAGGACTCCCCACCTGTCTGTTGTGCTCTATGCATGTGAAGGTGTGAATGCAATGGCCTGAAGTTCCAGGGAAGTGCTGAGATGTAAGAGGTCAAGCTTCAGGCTGCAGTCTCCTCACATCACAACAGAACATTTTAGATCCACTCGCTTAAACTTTGAAGATCTTTAAATTGTTAAAGTCTGTTTACAAAACTTACCATCCTGAAGGTTGGCGGTTCAACCGAGTGTGGAAATGATGAATGACAAATAACCACTGCTTATAGAAGCTCTGTTTGAATGTGTGTAATCGATACGTTCAGTTAAATTATATATAAACACAGTTAAGTTAGCATTAATATAGATGAATATGCATAGAAACACACAAGCAAACAAATAAATGATCATTATATCACACAAAACATGATCATCTATATTCTCAGATCCTGAAGCCGCTGCATGTTAATACAAAGTGACTCCCAGACACTGGATCCACCAACAAACTTACACCAGCAGTAGATATCTGCCTTTATTATTCATCTATTAAACTCAATTATCCCCCATAGAGACGCACGTCAGGTTCATTCAGGATGTGCACATGTATCTGTGTGTGTCTGTGTGTGTGTGTGTGTGTGTGTGTGTGTATGAGGACATTTCTCTGCAGCACCTCAGCATGTGAGACTCGATCTGAGATGATGTTTGATAATGCTCAGATTAATATTGCACGGTTCATCTCACTTGACTATTAATGCGTTCCTACTTGCTTGTGAGGGTTTTCTCTGTGGCACAGATCTCAGGCGGCTCTGCTTGTGATGCCAGTCCCATGTGCGTATGTGTGTGTGTGTGTTCATGTGTGTGTGTCTGCAGCCCACACACAGCAGATAAGGACTCATTCTCAGGCCCTGTGTGAGTGGCATTGAGGAGACAGTGGAGGGATAAAAGAAAACCTTGGGCCGCCCCCTTTTCTTTCTTATCAGACTGGAGAAGAGGCGGCGTGATCAAACAGACACAAAGATACTGGTGTCGACGGAGTCACTTGAAAACTACTTTCTTTTTACATTGTGATATCTAGATGAACCTTCTTTGCATTTTTTTAAACAAGATGCAACAAAAACTACAACTGTTTGCAGCATTTATGCATACATTTGATTTAAAACCGTTATCTGACGTCATTTTGTCAATAAAGTAGAAGGATAAATGGCGTTAAACCGGTCAGACAGGCGTAGAAGACATCGCCGAAGATGTGTAGAGAGTTTCTGGTGATGCTGGTGTCAAGAAATATCACGTGATCTCCACAGCGGAGTTAATACATCACTTCCTGTCTCTGTCTGCTGCACCCAGCTGCTCCACCTCCTGGAGGACTTGTTGCTGATGCGTTAAGCGTCTGTGCAGAGAACCTCCCGCTGTGTTGTGCGTGTGGATCCAATTCTCTTTCACCGACCGGATCCAATTCTTCTGGACTTTATCCGCAGGTCGTTTCTGAAAACTCATTAACAAGCACCTACACATAAAAGCAGTCGTTATTCTCTCGAGGCTGAGAAACAGTCGTGTCTTAATTATGTTCCTCTCCGCTGGAAGTGATGGGCACAGCTCTGGTTAATGCCGAGCCAGCAGTCTGCACGACAGCACATCAGTCCTGAGGGAAGTGTTCCTTCCTGACAACCCCCCCCGCCCCCACCCCCCACATGGAGCAGCCGGGGACAAGTGGAGGAGGAACAGAGGCAAACACAGTTGGACACGGGCCAGACACCCCTCAGGGCTGTTTGGGTTCCTGCCTCTCACCCAGATGTCTCAGAGAACCGACCCACTCATTGGACTTGATTTCCAAGATTGAAAAAAGTTTAATACTTCATATGGAAACTGTGAAACCGGGGTGAGAAGGTTAACATCAAACGCCCACTTTGATTTTCTAAAACAAGACATCAGGGTCTGAGGTTGAATCTACATTTCCATTCTGAATCGTGACTTTGAACTGACATAAATTATAGATGCTGACTGGTAAATATTCATGTGATTGACGCCTGTGATGTATGTTGGTGGATTTGCATGTTTACCAGTAGTTTTCATCTGGTTGGAAAACCTGCATTCCTCATTTTTTTCATCTTTCAACATGCTACTTAATTCTACAAACTCAGCAGTTTACAACTATAGTTCAACCCAGGAACTCAGAGCGACATGTATTCTATATAATAAATAATATCCATGGTTATCTTTGTAGAAATGGCCGTTCTAGCTCTACTGATATTGGTGGAGTCCAACACTCTCTCCAAACTATATTGATATGTCTTGTGAATATACTTTTAACAAGTATATGCCAGTTTATGTTTAAGAAAGTATGAGAAAAGCTCAAAAGAAAACGGTTGGAGAACTTCAGATCTGTAAAAATAAAGCATCACCAATGTTTAATTGGGGTTTAATGTTCAGAGCCATGTTGTATCATTGGGTTTGGTCTAATTTGGTATTATTTATCAGTAATAATGTCTTTTGCAGTTCTTTGGCTGTTAATATTAGCCGATTACATATCTATTCTAGCAGCATTTCTCAGATGAACCAATTGTCTAAAGTTTTGTTGTTGGTTAAAAACCGATACAAACCAATGTGTTATCTTTATTATAACATAATCTTTACATGTAAATGTAAATAGTTTGTCCTTTTATTTCAATGGAGGGAGAAAGTTCCTTGGAAACTGTCAAAACTCTAATTCCTCATTTTTCATTCCGTCACATGAAGCAAAATCCAATACTTTCCCCCAAAAACTCAATATCTCTTTTATACCTCAAACTGAATCGAATCTTATTTTCGGTAATAATATTTTTTTGCTGTCGGGGGGGCCCAGCTGCTGCCGAGCCTCTCCAGTGAGATACCGCTCGTCTCCCACTGTGGACGGGCTCCGCTCTGAATAATAGTTTAGATGGCCTTGGATATATGGCCTCAGGAAAGATTTCCTTTTTCACTGAATAAACTGCAAAGCTGATGCTGGAGTGTGGAGGTCAGCAGCCTCTCTCTCTCTCTGTTCGCCGTCCTCTCCCTCAATCCCTCTTCAATGGTAGATGTCATTTTTATTATGATTACTGTTTTGGCCGCGGTCAGATTGAGTTTCCCCCCGGCAGCAGTCGGGCTCATACTTTAGCTCTCAGCTCAGAATCCGATGTTTCAATTCAAACATCCTGGACTTTGAGTCTGTGACGTTTCAGGACGGATAAATAACGACATCATCAGCGTACAGGAATATTCAGTGACACGTATATAAGACAGAATTTGAGAAAGGACAGTAATTAACAGAAAAACATATTTTTCTGTACAAAACGACAATGATGTGAAGTGACAGCAGCGAAAAAAAAAGATGGGAAAGTTATATCCAGCTTTTTGTTATTCAGACAGTATCGGCATCATGAGTCAGTTTTGTGTCTCTATGCAGATATAAAAGAATCCAGATCAGGAAAAACAAAGGCTCTGTCTTTCTTCTTCAACTTTCTCTCCACACGTGAATGAATCCTGTCATCAATCATCCTCCTCCCCCTCCGCCCCCCTGCCCTCCCTCTCTCCCTGTTTCTCAGCCAACTGTTTGATCAGGTTGATTTGTTCAAACACTCCACGGCTCTCTGTGGTTTCTGGGCAAACGTTCCACTCCACAGGTTGCGTATCTCGGTGTACTTTTCATTTATTTTTAATGGCAGAGCCCCTCGGGCGCTGGACTCGTGAGGCGACCTCCTCCTGCCGACTCCGGTCCACCGCAGCGCTCCTCTCCTCCCAGGGCGCTCCCGGTGGCGAGGGTAAACGGCTCCGAGTTGAGGTCGTCCTTTCGTTCAGCTCGACTCTCTGGCTGCTGAAGCTGCCGTCACAGCTCTGAGGGCAGGATGTGTCACGAGTTAAGAGTCCTCTGCCCGAGCGCCAGCAGGGCTCTTCACTGATCTAATGCCTAATGGACGCTGGAGTCCCACAGTGAGGTTGGTTGAGAGCTTATCCTTCACTTCCTGGATTGTAGCAGACAGATGCAACTGAATGGAATCGAACTTAAAAGACCACAAAAGTCTTAGTTGTCCTCAACTCACCAAAAGTGTTGCACTGCACCAAAAAATAAAAGATACTGCGAAATATTACGATAAATGCCATGAAATATGAAAACCTTGTACAACACAAGTAACGTTTTCTGTTTATCTGGATGAACACTGTCCTCTCTATAGTCTACAATACTCTATACATAATTTGTGAAACAGTATTAGTGTGTGGTTTCTGTAATCCATGACCATCATCTTTCAAATAGACGGATGCATAATTCATGCGTTTACAATTTGCATAGACTAACTCCCCGGGGTCCACTGGTATAGATCGTGGTTGCAGATGATTAGTCTTGTTGATTCTTTGCATCACTCAGACTTTTGATGTTCACAAAGCTTTTTGAAATTGATTTCAAATGAATATGTAGCCATGAGATCCAGAACTGTTCACAGAAAAGAAGCTGCTTCTCAGACCTGCACTGAACTCCGCTGATCCTCCGTGTTTTCTCCGGAGTTGGAGAATCCGATGTGAGAACACAGCAGGGATTCCTGAGTGCAGAGAAGGAAAACTCTCGGTAAACTCCGGACCCAATTCTCCCACAGGTCATGTCTGAAAACGGCTGTAAAGTCACTCAATGAAACTCTTGATTCAAATTCTCCTCCTGCGATTTGCTGTTTAACAATCCCTCGTGTGTGACAGCGACACGTACACACATAGATCGGCCTTTCACAGAGCTCCAGTGGAAATTGTAACTGGTACAGCTTCCTTCATTGACTGTATATAAAGGCAATAGCCACACACACACCGACACACACAAACACACAAAGCTGCCTCTGTGTGCTGCTTTCTCCAGAGGAATGCTGGGAGATTCTGTGGCCATGGAGATGTCACTAAGACATTTCATGCACGCGCACACACACACGCATGTTTTACACATTGTTCATAGTAACACGAGAGCTTGTAAGCCCATTAGCCGACACGCTCAAAGCCCGGATCGCACCCAGCTGTTAAATACTCATATCTGTGTATATATATATGTGAGTGTGTGTACAGGAGTGTGTTTGCAGAGGAGGAGCCGTGAGAGGCTGGAACTAAGACTGTGGAGTCAATAACCTGCTGCTGCTGCTGCTGCTGCACCCCCGCCTTCCTCAGAATGAGCCTTTTCCTGGGGAAGAGGCTGTTGCCGTATGGGTTCACCGCTGAGCACTCGGAGCTGCCAATTAGGCCGAGCCTCTCCAAGCTCACCGCTCCGCCGCTGTGTTATTACACCAGCAAGTCCTCATCCAGTCAGACACATGCAGCTGCTTCACAGGGTTTAGACCTCAGGGTCAGAGACTGGGAGTAGGCCTGTGTACTGTTCATTCTTATGTTAGCACAATATCGAAGTATTAATAATCCAATTTTTCTGCTGAAGTCCTTAAAGAACAATATTGAATAAAGACAGAGTGATAAAAATAGAATAAAATAGATAAATAAAAGCATTTTAAACTTATTGCTCATAAACCGTACTTCCATTTGTCAATTTAAAATAAAAACGATATAACTTTTGGTGATTTAATATACAGTTAGCTCAGAATACTGTATTTCCTTAAATGCGCTCTAAAGCTGTCGCTCATCGACTCCTCACTAAAGGTCGAAATAGTTTTTAGCTAGTTTTTAGCTATTTAGTTTTAGAGGGTCAGAGACTGAGAGTAGTCCTGTGTACTGTTCATTCTTATGTTAGCGCAATATCAAAGTATTAATAATCCAATATGTCCAATCACAAGTACATTAAACAGTTTGCACATGTATGGTATATTCATATTTGATATTTAAACTCAGTATAATGTCACAGTAAAGCTCTAAAGGATTTTTCTGCTGAAGTTCCCAAAGAACAATATTGAACGAAAACAGAGTGATAAATAAACGTAAGATAAATAAAAACGTTTTTTTTAATTTACTGCTCATAAGCCGTACTTCCATTTGTCAATTTAAAATATAACATATTGTAATGGACTGGGGTTTATGGTTATGTGTGATTTGGCCGTTGTTCAGTAAGACATTGTGTTTAAGGAATGTTCTGATGTCCTGAACGGCAGTGAAGGGGTCGGGGGCGGGACATGTGATTGTTTAGACAAATAGGATGGGGTTTTTGGGGAAGGGAGTCTCTCATTGGCTGGGTTTGTTGAAGATCTGGTGGCAATGAGGAAGTTAGGTTGTTGTTGATGTGCGCGAGTGACGGACTGAAGGAAAAAGGCACATGTTCGCATAAAAGTTAATAAAGTTGATAAACGACGAAGAAGCTCATTGTCCTCTATAAGCGAGGACTCTACAATATATATATTATGGTGATTGAATATACAGTTAGCTCAGAATACTGTTTCCTTTAGAGCACGCTAAAGCTGTCGCTCATCGACTCCTCACTAAAGGTCGAAAGAGTTTTTAGCATCCCCTCGTTTTAATACCTTGACGTCTCCAGTTGGTCAGTTTTAAAAAGAGAGAGTCACATTTCATTACGGTGCTAAAGCCTTTAATTGTGTTGAGCTTTTACACTCGGAGTTATTCAGAGGAGTCGTTAATACGAGCGTGTGGGTGTTTTATCAGAACAGAACCCCCCTTTGCTTTACTCTCTTTAATAAAGTGACTCGTGGCTTGAAGAAATTGAACAGTAGGGGGAAAACGACCTCATGAATGAATTAGTCGTCTGCGACAGATTACCGCTGCAATAAAATAGCTTGTTTCTCTCGCTTCGACCTTCGCAGCCACGGAGGAGCCCTGGTGTCACCTCCACAGCCGAGGGGCAAATCCTGAGCTGGGTGGATGCTGCTACATTACAATTAATGCTCTACTGCTGTTCTGAAGAAAACAACAACAGAAACTTGCGGGAATATTAATTGTGCTTATCTAATTTTCTTTTTCCTCATTGGCTCAGGTTTGGCTCGGGGCCTTTCTATGTGGAATTGGTATGTTCCCTGTGTCCCAGCATGGGTTCTTCCGGCTGCTGCGGTTTCCTGCCACAGTCTATAGACGTGCACGTTAGGTTAATAGTCGACCTCAACGTGCACATAGGTGTTAATTTGAGTGTTAATGCCAATGTCAGCTAGAATCGTCTGCTGCCCCTCACAAACCTGAAAGAAAAAGTGGAATAGCAAATGGATGGATGGATTCACAGAAGCTCCAAGTAACCATAACCAGTTAAAGCACCGTTTGTCCACATTTAGATTTTCGTAATAACATTGCATCTCACTCGTAAGTACAGTAGTTGTTTGACAATGGGAGATGTTGTGATGCAGAAAAGGTTGAGTCAGGTTTAACTGTTTTGCAAATCAACTCTAAACCACAGATTATGTTGCAGAGATTCTCTAAACACATGAAGACTCGTGTCAACAGCTCTGGAGAAGTAGAGGAGGATGATGTTAGAAGAGCGTCTGAGCTACAGCTGGATTGTTGGCTCTTGCTGGTTGTGACAACACGGGCATGAGAAGTTCGAGATGGAGCAGAAACATGGGAGTGAAGTGAACTCCATCACTACCCAGAACCCTTCATTTGTGAGAGTGTGTGCGACCACAAGGGTGGAGAGAGTGTGTTGCATGGACAGACTGATTAGAGTGTGTCTGCAGGAGGCTGACATTGTGTTTGTGTTTGCTTCTGCAGTTGCATCCTGGATAGAGTCATCCATCTCTTTCCTTTTTTACGAGTTGTTTCCAAAGGCGCGGCCACTGTGCAGCATCACCAGACCTCAACTGTCTACTATTAAAGCACAGGGTGTAAACCATGTGGGGGGGGGGGGGGGTGCCTGGAGCAGCTGGCTGTGTGCTGTCTGTTTCTCTAAGGAACCGAAATGTCGCCAAGCAAGAGAAAACAGCAATCATCTCTCCTCCTCCTCGTTCCTTCTCCGCAGCTTTTCCAATACGACTGCGAGGTCCAGGAAGCAATGAATAAACAATTGGGGAAACAAGTATTACATGCACGGCCCAGAGCCTAAACATGTCGGGGGGGGAGTGGGGGGGTGCTTCCACATGTTTTGCTCTGTCACGTCCGTCTCTCTGCCTCGCGCCCCTATTTGACAAATCCCATTTCCTGGGCCGGCTGCGCTCTGGATGATCAGGAGGCAGCGTCTTCCATTATGGGAAGGTTATAAAACAAACAACACACATCAGCTGCTTTTATATTTCCTGGTGAAGAGAGGCAAAGGAGATATGACAGCAGAGAGAGAGAGAGAGAGAGAGAGAGAGAGGATGTTGGAGGAAATAGGATGAGAAAAAAAAGTAATTGAAACAGCTTGTAGCCCAGCGATCTGGAAACTCTATATTATTGCTTTTACGTTTCCCCCATCTGCCATTTCTCTTATGGCGCACCACAACCACAGCCATCCTGCATCCTTCCTCCCAGGTACATTTAGGCTAATGTACCATTTAATGAAATAAAAATAAAAAAAATCATGCATTGTCATCATGTCCTTGACCGCAGCAGCCATGCGAGCCGTCACTTCCATTGCTTCATCAGTAGTCGGAGCAGGAACCCGGTGTGAAGCAGTCGGAGCACAACATGCCTCGGACATGCAAATCTTCACCTCTGCACCAGACAACACGTATGTAACTGAGTTTAACCAATTTCACGCACAAAGCATTGTGTAGGTTTCTATTCTTCCATGTTTCTGAGGAAATCTGTGGCTGCTCCCCCGGGACAATAACAGTCTCTGAATAGGTGCCTCTACCTTTCAGCCTTGTGTGTTCCCAGTCGAACATTAAACAGATTACCCATTATCCCATTAAGTAAAAGCTTTTAGATGCTTTTCAAACGGTAAAACCTGATGTCTTAAAGACTGAAAGTAGGACTTTTTCATTTAATGGAAAGAACGATGCCATTTCTCTGATTGTGTGGATGTTATGTGATGCAGGAGCAAAGTCTAGGACTGAACAAGACCCAACCGTCAGAACCAGAGATAAAATACTATCCTTAAAGAGACTTGTTCTAAAATCAGGCATAAAGAAAGAAGCTAAAGTGACTTGTTGTTTTTGGCTCTTAGTGTCCGTTGGTTGGTTGAATAGTTGGTTAATTGGTTGGTTGATTGACTAGTTGGTTGGTTGGTTAGTTCATAGATTGGCTCGTCAACAGGATTAAAACAGACATGGGCCAGAAAAGAACCAATTCTATTGTTGGGTGGATCCACGAATTCCTTTACTGTTGCAAGCTGTTTTGTTTTTTTTACATTTTGACAAATTCCCCATGGAAATATTTAAAAAATCTGTCATATTGATTAGAATTGGGATCTGTGAGTCTGTGCAATTTGGTCTGGCTTGTTTAAATTACAAATTTTCAACCAAGCTTTGGGTTCTATCATAAAATGTCTAATTCATCCTGAAAGACGACACTAACTTGGCCTTCAAATTTAATCCTTTCCTCTGATGTCACTGAGAAACAAATGAATGAAGCTTTTATTTTGAGTTGTTTACTGTTTAACCCTCTCACCCTCGTCAAGCTGAACACACTTTCTCACTTAAGAGAAGCGCTCAAAACAGATCACATGACTGTTGCTCATTACCGAGAGTGCATTAACACCGTGAGCTCTGGCTGCATGAGGAGCCGTGTGTACACTCCAACCCACTCTTGTCACTTCCGATAGATAAGGTACCTTCTGTTATTCCTCTTGCATTATTCATGGTGCAGGGACTGGCTTTGTCACAGCCCGTGACCTTGGTCCTCCTCACTGTAAGTAAGCCCTAACCCCCATGGGAGAAGGGTTTGGCCGTGGTGATGATGTCTGGCTGAGATTTCAGATAAGAGCCGTTGTTTTGACTGCACACTCGGGTAGATCTCCCAACGTGAGCTGAAGAGTTAACACCCTGTTGGTCTGGAAATGCCCATAGGAAGAAAGAGAGATAATATGGACTCAGCTTTGTTCATTTCTCATTGGGCATTGTAGGTTAACATATATTTAGTTTCAGGGTAATCCAGCCAGTAGTTATTGCGATAACCTGCTGTTTGACCAATGATTCAACTCACATAGACCTTGCAGCCTTGTTGTATTTTGTATTTCCTGTGACTCCACTGACTGTGTGTGATTTGATAATGTTGATCATGAGCTCTCCTTAGCTTTTTGGCTGTTCATCGCACATTGTTACAGCTTTACAGCACAAGTCCTTCCCTGCACATGTGGACGCAACAACCCAATCGACTGGAAAACGGCTCCCAATCATACTCGTGTTGCTCATTGTTTGGCGCTTTTTTGCCAGCAAGTCATAAGTACTTAAAAAGATGTGTCAGGCCGCTTGCTTTGGGTTTCACATTCCTTTAATTTGCCAAAAGGATCCAATAATCTCATTATTTTGCTATGAAAACCACACATGTATTTGCCACAGGCTAAAATATGCTTTCACATGTTTTCCATAAATGTATTTACATTTGTAATGCGATTGAAAGGGAAGTCTTCGAATCAGCAAATTAAAGTATTTTGACTTTTAAGTCACACAAAACTTTATTAGCAGATCTTGATTTGGGCATGCAATCACATTTTTGTAGGATTACATCAAACCAGGCTCAGATCTTCAATCCAGACCCAGTCTCTGCTGAGAACGATTACCTTGTTGACCCCTCCTTGGCCGTCTGCGGTTTCCTCTCCTCCCTCCTTGTTCCACTCTTGTTTTAGCAGCGGTTTTCCGGAGCGTTTGGATAGTGTGGCCGGGCCGCTTTGCTCTCCGGTCATAACGGCTGCGGTTGCCAGATCTGTCTCCTGGTGTCATGTCCGAGGGCCTTGTGGCTGCATTACGTCACCCTGAGTGCTTCGAGAGGCGACCCTGCCCTGCAGCAATGATATGCACATGGAATTTGTGAAAGCACAGCCAGTAAAGACGGCTTTGTGCAGAGACACACACGTTAATACATGTCTTTGAGTGTACACACACACAAAGTGACACTAAGAAATCCATTAGGAACGACATTCTCTGATGTAAGACTGAATAGATAAAAGGTACGTCGCCGCTTGTTGTGCTATTGCGGTTTTCTCCAGAGATTGAATGAAAAGACTGGTAATAGCCTTGGATGCATGTAGCCTCCAACCCCCCCACCACCCCTGCCCCCCCCCCGGTAGATGACAGGGCCGCTTGTCAGATTCCTCCCCGTCCCCTGGATTCAGGGTTATTGAGAGTGTCACTGTCTGTTTCAGTTTGAGCTCACCAGTGTGGGTGTGCACAAAGCCACATGTGTTTGTACCTCCCCCCCCACCCCTTTCCTCAAAGCCTTTTTTCCTTTTTCCTCATTGTGTGCATGTGTGTGTGTATATGTGCGGTTATTTCCTTGACAACTTTTGTGCGAGTGTATTGAACTGTGTGTACACTACACGTGCACGGAGCTGTCCTGTCCACTCTGGGCTGTTGTGATTCGGGTTACTGTCTAAGTGACAGACAGGTCAGTGGCGTCCTCCGAGCGACGAGCCGTCACATCGATAATAAAACCAGCTGTCAAACTCACTTGTTCCGATGGCGGGGGGGCGACCCGCTCCTGACACCAGTAACGCCAATAAAGGTGGCGGAGATGAAGTGAGGGATATTGCCTCGATATTGGTCTGGGGTTCGTGTGCACGTTTGATTTATTATTTTTGATTTTGAGGGAGATAGTGAATGATTTGCTCTGATAGCGATGGGCAGGGATTGTTCAGTAATATGCCGATGATGGACGAGTTTTAATTCCTCTTTGCCAAAATGTTTGTGAAACAGGAAATAACAAGAGAAACAGGCTTTTCATATTAAATACCTGAAATTAACACAACTAAGTATTGCTTATTTTGTGTGATGTCCTTCTCTCCAGTGCTAGGGAGTAAAAAGCTGGGTTCTTGTCTTTCCATGGCCCCACCCGCAGATTGTCTTACATTATTTACATGTGTACACGCTACTAAATGCTACAGGCAATTACAGGAGGTTGTTGAAATGGGCTTATAGAGCGATCCTGATTCTACAGCCTCTCCCGGGCTCTGTAATCGGACTGGCCTTTAGGAAAAGAGCATGGTTTAGCAATAAAATTAGACAGGTGACTCCTGGACGGCACTTTTCCCAGCACTGAGACAACTGACAACTTAATGGATTTCCCTGGTTTGAAAGCCCAGTGTAAGATCCCTCCAGCGTCAGTGTGAGAGCGAAGGCAGAGCCGGCTACTGGGCTGTGAACCTGCCTTTCTGTTCGCATCTCTGTCAAAGGGTTGAAACTCCATGAGAAAAGAAGTATTTCTGCTTCTCGGATGTGATCGAAGTGAAGGGATAACAGAGTGCCACTACGCCGCGGAGGTGGAGAGAGAGAGAAAGAGAGAGGATGAAACCGGGTATGACAATGGCTCCCATGAAGATACGTGTGCGCTCATGAGCTCCCACAAGGAAGCAAGTGTTTTGAGGTAAAAGAAACAAAGACAACAAAAAACCCTCAAGTCCATCAGCTGAACATTCATATCCTGGAGGTTTTACATCCTTTCCCGCTCTCTTGTTTGAAATGTAAATAATTGAGGGATCCTTTTGGATTCTGATCACAAGATTTAAAACCTCTTGCCTCATTGGCTGCCCTTTAAAGTTTAGGCATCATGATTACTTCATGACTTTGACCTGTATCTGCCTCATGTGAAAATGCACAATGTGTCACACCCAGCGCTTCCCACTCGGGCATGTTTTATGCAAAATGCATGTGCAAAGCCTTCTCTCCAACATGTTTAAACCATGTTATATGTAAAATCATGCCATGTGCATGTATATGCATGTGGAGGAAAGGAAAACAATACATGCAGCCAGCTCTCTCTGGAGGTACAGAAGGCTGCAGAACATTTTACATCCATCGTTTTAAAAATGGCGTTGTTTTGATGCTTAGGGAAAAAGGAATTGTTGGCTTTCTCTCTGCAAATACTGCAAAACTCTTTCTCTCTGTCAGAGGTTCTGTGGTGTTTGTATAATGTGATGGTAACTCTACAGCGCAGCTGGGTTCTGCTGTTTCTACTTTAGATTCCTCTTCTTATCTGAAGGGATCTTCTCCAGATGACTTTTATATCAGTTTTTCATTGTGAAATCCAAAAAGTTCCTGTCCCCTGTCTGCAACTTATTTTTGAGAGACTGTATATGATATTAACTGAAATGGCCTGAGGACGAGGTTTGGACACAACAGGAGATTCTCTACTATCAGACTTTATTTATTTTCACCTCCTGGAAAAACTATTTTTTGGGGTTTGCAGGAAGGAGAACGAGATGTCAAGAAAGTTCTCCAATATCCTCATCTTTGCCCGTAAGACATTTTCGTTGGCATCGTTGTGCAGATAAACTTTCTTCTCGGGGCAATAAAAATGTCATCAACGTGCAAACTTGGTTCAACTGATTCTGCTGTAGACGTCCTCACATACAGCTCGATGAAGCCCTGATAAGCCCTGATATTTCAGTGAATATGTGAAAGCAGCATAAGCAAAGAATTCCTGACTGTGGATCCCCCCCGCCCTCTCTCTCTGTATCCTCTTCCCTCCCCCAGCCCCCTCCACACTGTCCCCGGTGAGACAGGCTGAATGGAGACCCATAATGAGCCCCTGTCTGTTCCAGCTGACACAGTCTGAGGCTGTGATGTGTCACTCGGGCAGAGCCGCTCTCTCTCTCTCTCTCTCTCTCTCTCTCTCTCTCCCCCTCCAGACGTCTGGGTGCTGAATAGAGGGATTCCTCCCCAGAAATGCTTCCAAATGCCATTAAGGGATGGAAGAGGTTCAAAGCCCTCCCAGTGAGGTCCTGTGGCCTCGGCACAGTCCATCACACATTCCTCTCATCACTGACTTCTGGGGCTTTTATCCCCGAACCCCCGTAACCTCACCGTATTTAGTTTGGAAGAGATAATCACGAAATTAAATTCCTGTTTAACGCTTTTTTTACATAATTTACGTTTGTGTTTGTCACAGAGGGGATTGAATTATGTGCCTTCGCCGACTTCTAAACAATCGCAGCAAACAATTTAGCTTGTTATGGGCCCGTGTGCTGCTGCAAATTGCTTAATTCAGACTCTTCAACGCATGGTCCCCGTAGTGCCAAGCGCTGTTTATTTTTCATTAGGGTAAGTGAGACAGTTGGTGAGAACACGTGTCTGGCAGCAGCGGCAGCAGCAGCGGCAGCGGCAGCAGCAGCAGGAGTGACAGCCCCGGCCTGGAAGTGCAGCATCTGCCTGTACATGTGAGGGAGCATATTAATACTGAGAAACCATCACAGGGTTGGTGATGTTGTTGAGGCTGAAGAGGCCAAGTTGTGTCTGGAAGATCACTGGTTCCAATCCCTTGTGTTTTGAAGGTTTATTTTCCAGCCCTAAGACCATAGAGCTGTCTTTTAACTTGGGTGTGGTCCAGATAACTGGTTCTGTTACTGGTCCCGTTGACTTCAAGCCAAATGTGAGAGGCTGTATGCTGGTGCTTAAACCTAACAATTGGTAAATGACACTTTAATGTTCAATACCACCATGTCTAACTTTTAATTTGTTGATTTATCTGTAGAGGAAGATGATTTGCAGTGTTGGCAGTTCACGGTTTTGATGGATCATGATGAATTACTCCCAAGTCCCACCTGGGTAAACTCTAAAGAATCTAGACTAACTCTTGAAAGTTGCCGTCAAGCGATACTTGTTTGAGCTTCATTTGTTGAGGAGTAAATCTCCAGGATGGTACAGAGCAGCTCAGTGATGAGAGCTTTGTGCGCTGAGGCTCTCAGCATCGGCAGAATGATGTATTATTCAGTGTTTATTGATCATATACTGAATGGATAGTATCCCAGGACGCGGAGCAGCTCTGAATGTATGGAGAATGGATTTCTATGCTTGAATAGCACGTCTTTAATGGCTCGGACCTTTTATATCTGCGCAGACATTTGCTCCAGTGTATTCCGTGACATAGACGAACGGCCCAGGGCCCTTTATGCCCATGTAGCAACAACTGGGGGATTGTAGTCGGCTAATAGTGGACGCTTTGTAGAACAGCAGATTTAAGCTAAACCCAAAAGGCCCATGCTGACTCATCTGGATCAAAAATAAAGTCAGATTTTCAGCAATCTGTTTCTGCTTTTGGTCTTGTGTCTGAAATGGGTTGTCATGTTTCTGGGTGGAGTCTCTGAGTGGTTCACACATGCTCATCATCCTCAGAAGGTTTAAATGTTGCTGACATGTCTAGAAAACACATTGCAATAATTTTCGGCTAAAGTATAAATGTTATCTTTAGCAAAACATAACGCACATCCCTCTTCTAGAGCCACGCCCATCTGAGATTGAAAGTCAGGCTGTGGTGAATCTGACATGTTTTCTCTTCTCTCTCTCTCTCTCTCTCTCTCTCTCTCTCTCTCTCTCTCTCTCTCTGTGACTCAAACTCACACATTTGCTCGAATGGAAATTTGGGCACAGACTGTCACGCATGGGTGCATACACACACACACACACACACACACACACACACACACACACACACACACACACACACACACACACAGAAGTGACAAAAGTAAAAGAAAAAGAAAAGCTACCCACATCCTGTTGGAGAAGAACCAACGGGAGTGTTTGCATTGTGACCACGAGAGATGAATGAATCCTCAGATTCCTTAACCTGGCAGGCGTCATCTGAAAACACTTCCTCTAAACGTCTCAGGGAGCAAACACAGTTGTTGATTGGACGTGATGCACTTGTGCAACAATAGAATTGAAATTGTTCACTATCTGGCAGTCTACCAGTTATTATTAGTAGAGCTATATCCTTGTAGAGTTGGAGAAATTAAGAAATCCAAGTCTAAACAATGACATTTTCCTTGTACACATGTAAGGTATGATGTCTAGAATGAATGCCTGAGTGTAGGTATTGATAAACATGTACTTTACTAAAGATATCATTTTAAAAACTTGCAGCACTCTAGAGTTTGTAACATATCTGACATAATGTCAACGTTACCTTAGCTCATATTTTCCTTTTGTTCACTTTAATCGTCAAAACCCAGCATCAGTTAATTTGTCCAAGATACTAAGTTGTGGATCTGATTATTTAGAATCATCAGTTTCCTCTCTTATCCCGTGAATCCTCTAGATTTGTGCACGACTCTGATGAATCTGATTTATTACTAAAGATATAATTTCAATCGTCAAATCCCAGCATCAGTTCCATCAGTTCAATTGTCCGGGATACTAAGTTGTGGATTTGATTGTTTAGAATCATCCGTTTCCTCTATTAACCCATGAATCCTCCAGTTTTGTGCACCACTCTGTTGAATCACATCTATTTAAGTGTGTGTTTGTTTTGTGGCATCGAGATCTGAGCTCGGCCGCGGCAACAACAAAATGCCAGCGTGTTCCTCGGTGACACGCGCTGGCACGGGCCTCATGAGAGAGAATTATTCACCAGTGTGGATCTGTACAATCGTGGCCACCTCACTTTCAAGCCTCAGCCCAGTCCCCCCCGCCCCCCCCCCACTCATCAGCATGCATTATTCTTTTTTTTCAGTGTCTGTTCACATTGGCTGACAAGCGCAGTTTGGCTGGCGTCGCCCGGAGCTGCAACCACATCACACGTAGGGCGCACACATTCGTTTCCACCCCCCCCCTCGCTCTCTCTCTCTCTCTCTCTCTCTCTCTCTCTCTCTCTCTCTCTCGGTGTCACACGGGCTGTTAACAGTATTTTCAGCATCAGGGAATGTGAAAATATTCGGCGAGAAGCGGAGTCCACACAGACTGCCAGCGTTGGCTGAGGCGTCGGGCCATCCTGAAAGGTTAACAGGCAGCCCAACCTCCCCCTGCCCCCCCCCCCCCCCCTGCCCGATGTGACATGACACTCTGTGCGCTCTCCCGTCGCCCGGGCGTGACGTGTCGCTCCTTCACGGTTCACCAGCTCGGACGCCACGGGACGGATCCGCCACTTCCTGTCGTACAGGACATCAGATCGAGTGGCAGCACAGAGAGAGGATCCAATTCATTATTTTCTGGATTTTCTTTGCCCCCTTTTGATCTGTTGGCATGCAGACACGCGCACACACATGAAGAAACACACACACACACACACACTACACACATGAACACACATTCTTCCACATGTGCCACACGCTGGCACCCGGGGTTTGGTCACACCCCCTGCAGCCGAAATGCATTGTCTCCCTTCAGAGAGGACATTAATAAGGAATGAGATCTTTTGAAGTCGGGCTATGGGCCGTCACATGTGAACTGACATAATCATCCTCAGGAATAACCCCCCCCTCACACACACACACACACACACACACACACACACCTTTTAACATGCACTCCCACGCACTCAGCCTCCCTCTGTGCGTACGGAGAACGACTCTGTACCTGAAGGTGTCGTCTTCATGTGGAACCGAAACCCTCGTTCACTCCTGTAATCCTTTTGTAGTTTGTTTTTTGCAGCTCTTTTTTTTGGTACCCTACCCCCCCACTCGAGTTTTGATTGATATGTGTGTGTGTGTGTGAAGTTCAGTCTGTCTCTTCAGTACCTCAGGTAATCTGAGGCGCTGCTGTGACCTCTCCGTAACCCTGAGCCGACACCCCCCCCCCACAGCAAGTTATTCTGACTGTCAATCCTTTTTCTGTCTATTTTGAAAGTAAAAATGGTAAAAAAAAAAAATGTCATTTTGAAATTGATAACACACGTGCCGAGGTGACTAATGAGCTGCTCATTTCCTCTTCTCACCCCTTTTTTTTATGATAATTTCTTATTAGCAGCAGTGGTGGAGCTCCCACAGTCACAGGAGGATGTAATTTACTTCAAGCTGAGGTGATCAGTTTGCTCCTGCAGCGGAAAACATGCTTTATGGTTCACGTATGAGGGCGGATCAAATAAAATTCAGCTGTTTTTCTTTCAAATATTTGATTTTCAGATGTAAACACCCACATATTCTTCAGTACATCACCTAGTAACGATATCAAAAATCTCAGCCATAGATATAAATAATCCTTTTGGGACATTTGTAGATTTAAAGATCAAGCGCAAGAAAAACATAATTTTAGTCATTCATTTTCCTTTTTGTGATGATCCTATATTGTGCAGCTTTTTCAGAAGTCGAACCCCAATGATGGAAATATAGAATCACATGGTTACCGTATTAAAAAGCTCATCTATAGAAATAAACCCAGATAGAAATAATCTTTCTGGGACACTTGTAGATTTAACGATCAAGTGCAACAAAAACATAATTCTAGTCATTCATTTTCCTTTTTGTGATGATCCTGTATTGTGCAGCTTTTTCAGAAGTCCAACCCCAATAAAGAATAATCACTGGTCTGTTGTCAGAGTCCAGTGGAGTCAGGCAGTCGCCTCCCAGTCATCCATACTGTGTCTATAACATGTCACACCACTCCATCAGCCTGATAGATAAAGTCAGACTTGGCGTTTCTCCCTCCTCCCCCTCACACCTCGGGCTCATTTCACACTTCCCGACTTCCTCGCCTCTGTGCCAGGCACGTGTGAGACTCGCAGAAGAAGAAGAAGAATGTCCCTCCTCTCTCTCTCTCTCTCTCTCTCTCTCTCTCTTTGTGCTGGAGACTCTGGATTCATTTACTGGTGCAGCTTCCACATGTGTCACTGTGCACTCAACAAAACCAGTAAATTACCAGTTCGATGCTGCACAGACGAATAGTAAAGACTGCAAAGACTTAATCACCACATTTGTACGTTGACATGCATTTGCACGTCCATTCAACGGCGTGCTACATGCTTGTAACACACATGTTCACGCACACTAACGCAGACAACATGTGAACACAGATGGAAACACGTCGACACCATCACTGCTCTAACACGTACACACGTGAACAACACAACGCCCTCATGCATCAGAAAAGCCTATTGATTCCAAGAGGAATTGTGTTTTCTGCAATGAGGACACAATATATTACACTCAGCATTTTGTGCAGTTGTGTTTATGAGAAGCTGGCAAACTGTCCCTTTGTTCTTGTGCTTATGATTTAAATAAAACATGGATATATGCATGTTTCTACACATCTGTGTTTGCCTGGACTCGCATGTACTGGTCCTGCAGACTGTAGATGGCATGATTGTTTTCAGAGATATGATGTGTACGTTATAAATTATGTATAAGACCTTTCCTGCAGATCAGGGATGCAGTTTGTCATATTAATAAGGCAACTGGTTCAGTCCTGCACCAAAATAAACAGCCGCTGGCTCGGATCAAAAGTTATAAGACCTCAGTTTGCTGCTTTTCTCTGTTGTGCTTCTACAACTCTATTCTAATCCTATAATCTACCTTTTTATTGTTATTTCTGATCCTGGTGAATTCGATCCGTAGGAAATCGAGACTAATTATGTTCAGCGTTTGTGTTTGTTTTGTTTACCTGCCTGGATTGGGTTATATTGAGACTCTACAAGAAATTGATCAGTTTTCCAGATTTCATCCTTTTGATTTTGTGTCACCATGAATTAAAAACTGTTCTGGCCATAAATCACATCAAGATTGAAAAATGTCATATCAGTCGATACTTATTATAACATTATTTATTGTATCTTTGCTCCAGTTTTAAACTCCTACACGTCATAAACAGCTTAACGTTCTACAAATGTGAGGGTGCATCCATTATGTGTTACAACTCCTCACTGTGCAGAATGTAAAGGCATCAAATCAATATTGGACTTTTGTTATTATTGCTGCAAATGAAAGTTATATTGATTATTGATATGGTTTTATCGCTCCAGCCTCATGTTATGGTTCCACACCGTCTCACTCACTTCCTCTCTGACTCTTCACGTGGTGTTTGCTGAGGAGGATTCAGCTCCGGGGCAGACTGGGTGTATCACTGAGCTCTTACTGGGACGTCGTGGTCCCTGAGGCTCAATCAGGACCCGGCTGTGGGAACAGAACCTCGTGATTGACACATTCCTATATCCACCAAATGCACCACTGACTAACACAGCTGTGGAGGGAAGGTGCATGTGACCTATTGTGTGTTGTCGGTTCCCGCTGTCTGTGGATGCCCTCACACGCTGAGGCAGGAAGCACCAACCAGGCAGATGCATATTGTGCTGTCGCAGATCTCATGAATAATAAAAGCATCAGGTAAAGAACAATATTAGAATATGTCTAAAGCCTTGAGCTGCTTTGAGGCAGTTTTCATTATCAATCTGTCTGTTTTTTGCCGTTTTCCTTGCGCACAACAGATCCAACACGTGAAATACCAGCAGCTTGCATCCATGCAGAAAATGTATTATCTCCAATTTATTATGTCTAAACCTAATTTGGGCGTAATTTAGATGCCATTTTGTTATATTAACACAATACAACCGGTTTAATTGCCATTTAAATGATCTTTGTTCTTTATTGCGTAATTAGAAGCGATGAATGGGACGATGAACACCACAGGATTTATTATTGCTCCCCTCTCTCTTCCCCTCCTGGTGATTACGCTCTCACTGAGGCTGCCTTGACTGTTTAGTGAACATTTAACCATCGAGCCACATTGTCTCACACGGTCCTGCTGTAGGTGAGGAGGACGTCTGTGTCCCTGTGGAACTCATAGTCGTCCATTTGCCAATTGACTTTCTTCTTGCTGTGGAATTGTTGCCTTTATTTTCCTCGGCAATGATCATTTCTGTTCCAAGTTGCCAGAAGAATGCCCCTTTTTTCAAAGTCATTAAAGTTTGAAGGCTTAAAATCATGTTCTCTGTTGATTATTTGGCATAATTCAGCATAATGAAGTTCCAATGAAGGAGCCTCCAATAAACAGCTTAACGTTCTACAAATGTGAGGGTGGATCCATTATATGTTACATCTCCTCACTGTGGACAATGTACAGGCATCAAATCGATATTGGACTTTTGTTATTATTATTGCTCTCACGGTGGCTGCCATGACTGTTTAGTGAACATTTCACCATCGAACCACATTGTCTCACACGGTCCTGCTGTAGGTGAGGAGGACGTTTGCCAATTGACTTTCTTCCTGCTGAGGAATTGTTGCCTTTCTTTTCCTCAAAAAGGATTATTTCTGTTCCAAGTTGCCAGAAGAATCCCCTTTTTTTCAAAGTCATTAAAGTTTTAAGTCTTAAAATCATGTTCTCTGTTGATTATTTGGCATAATTCAGCCTAATTAAGTTCCAATGAAAGAGCCTCCAATTTAGTGAGTCTCGGAAAGATGGGATTTGTGAATATATACATTTATTGATTGAATAGTCATGCACTAGAGATTGTATTGTCAATAGCTGTACTGTATTCTTCCATTTAAAGGTATTTCCTGGTTTGCACATAGCCACGCCTTCTGTGTGACACTGTGCACGAGGTAAAGCTGTTCAAACATCTGGAGATGATGATAAACTCTCACATTATAGGACTTTCTTATAAAATGGGGGTTTTAAACTTCTTTACTGCTGCAAACGATAAAACTAAAGGGTGCTTTTTTGGTGACAAAATGCCCAATAACAGAAAATAAATACCTCCTGGTCTCTTGTGGTCATTCAGGTGAAGCCCACCAGCTTGAGATTGGCCTTCGTCGCCTCGTGCTCCTCTTCATCTGTCAGCGGCGCCGAGCGTCCCACAGACAGCGTCTTAATAGCAGCGGAGTGAAGGGGACAGCTCCTCTAATGGAACCCCTTTGTTCACTTGTCACTTTCACTGCTCCCAAGGAATCATCCTGCCGGCCAATCAGACGATCCCTCCAGGTAGAGGCCGCTGCACCTCTGCCAGCGCTCGACTTGAGACATCCATCACGTAGAACTATCTGAAGTTTCCTTTTCTCCTGCTCGTGGTTTTTCTCACTGAGAGTCCGGGCGAAATGAGCTTTTGTGTCATTTAACCACATGAATGGATGAATGGTATTTTCAGCGTCGTCCCCTGAGTGGACAGAAACGAAATCCGTATCGTTGTTGAAGCGTGGAGAGAATTCAGTTCCTCCCTTATGTTCTTGGATGCCAGAGTTCCCGGCTTATCCCGTCCCTGAAGTGGTTATGAATACACTTGACTTCTCCGAGGTGAACGTGAAGGTAGCCCCGGCTGCATGCTTCTCTCCCACAGGGTAAAACACTGTGCCGTGTGATAAGGGTTCCAGAGGAGGAGACGCTGGCAGAGCTGAAGGGACGGGGGGGGAGTGGTGAGAGAAGATCATCTGTAGCTCCGCTGCAGCCAGTTGGAATATAAAGTGCCAGCGGGTCACTGCTTGGATCCGTCTTCCAGAAATACAACTAAAGACGGCGGAGCAGGACTTAGCTGTGCACTGAGACGGGGGGGGTAGGGGGGGGGTCGTCCACTTTGTGTTTTGAAAAACGAAACCAATAAGCTCGAGACTCTGGAGACGAGTAAACTGCGAGAAGACGGAGAAGCTGCTGCCGGCTCGTGCGGCAAAAATAAAGTTACAGGGAATCTTATTACCTCGTCAAATTCATCCCATCTCTGTTATTTGAAAGAGAAATATAAAATATGGTCATAAAAATATACTGTGTGGGATTAGATTTTTATTTTTACCCACATTATATTTAATTGCCTATTGCGGCGCTGCACGTGCAGTATTTGAGGTTGTGCACGTGATTGTATTCTTGTGCTTTGAATAAAACATCGATTTTTTTACACATGATTTTATACATTTGTGGCTTCGAACGTGTTAAACTGTCCAGTGCAGTGTACAGCATCGTATCAGGGGAAATACAAGATAAAATATGTATTAAAAACCAGTCCTGCAGATGCCGTTTGTCATATTAATAAGGGAACCACACGACTGTCCGACCACAGAATAAATAACTGCAGGCACACGTGAAAGGTTATGAGACCTGAGAGCTTTAGTGCAGAGTCACAGCTGCTTTTCCTCTGTAGAGGAGGAACGTCCGTGTTGTGCATTAGCGATACGAGACCGAGAGAGAAATTGATCACCACTCAGAGCTCGATAAAACACAACAGGCACTAAGATGTTAGGAGAGCTCTTTACTCTGTACGGAAAAGATTGTGATTGACGGCTCCTGTCCAGACTGATGCGGATACGTATCCCGAAACAAACCTTTCTCTCAGTTTCAGCCTCTCGTTCACGTGAAAACGATCTTTTAAGTCACTAAAACTGAGATTTTTGTAAACGTCCAACGTGCAGTTCTTCAAATACATGTCATACATCTGGGAAACGATGACAAAACAACAATGGACAATGAACAAACGACATTACTCGCCCTTTATTACGTGGATTTAAACTTCAGCGGCACAGCATGCTTGATTGAATCGTAGTAGTTGTTTTTATGTAAACTAATAAAATGATAGTAGTGCAGACAAGGACTCAATCATGTCAAAACAATCCAGTTGTAACTTTTGAACTTCATTGAATGAAACTCTAAATACCAAATACGTTTACTACTGGATTTAATGAAATATCAGTCAAGGTTAATGGTCTTTATCAGTATTTAATTGGTTATTCTAAAGATTTGTTTGGGCCCGAAGGTTCACAACTAATTGCTCGGGGACAGATAAAGAAAGTAATGTCCAAAAGTTAAAAAATATAAAGGCAGAGAAATATTTTTTCAATGTCCTTTGACTCCAAAAATCCTTCATTTTTCCATCCTGCAACCGAGAGCCTCTTCTCAAGAGAGCGTCTGTTTCTGATCAACACCCACGACGTCTTTCCCTGTTTTGTAACTCAGCACATTTCTATTCTCCAAGCCTCGGCCCGAATCCCCGATTGCATCATACCATGAATCGTGACCTTTATGTTGAAGTCCCGTTGTGAGATCCTGAATTCAGATGTGTGCATGATGCAGGGGTCTCCACTCCCCCCCCACTCCACCAGCACTTCCCCCCCCAGACTCCCTTATCTCCTCCAGCAGAGGGGTGTGGGCAGACCTCCCCCCCACAGGCCAGCTGGATTACTCATGTTGGTCTAATCCCATTCTTTCTCTCCTCGCTCTGTGTTGCAGCGACATGCACTGGACCAACACTCTCTCTCTCTCTCACACACACACACACACACACACACACACACACACACACACACACACACACACACACATACACACACACACTCAGGTGCCTGTGTGTGATAAGAATTAGAGGGAACTACTCTCACCTCATCAGACCCTCCCCGACACATCATGGGAAATCCCCTTTCCTCCCCTGATCCCCAGTTCGCCCCTTATCACCCACAACCTGCTTCACAGCCCTAAACCCTGGTGTCACCATATGCTCCCGACGGCTTTGTGTCAGGGATCATTCTCGGGTGTGCACACACTGGGGCGGATAAATCGGGAAATGATGTTTAAACGGGAAAAATGACTCTAGTAGACACCAGCGTTTTCAGTTTTTCAGGTTTGTGCGTTCCAGTGATCGTCTGCCAGCGAGTGAGGAAACAGTGATGTGGTCTCAAGGGGTCGACTTCTCTGCAATGATGAAATTAAAAAAGAGAATCTAAAGGTCTCGTTGTGCAGGAAGCATGAGCTTAATATGTCCCTGCTAAAAGGATTTATTAAAAATCCCACACTTCTCTCGTCACCATGGAGAATTCTAAAATAATTAAATACTTTCATAATAATTCATCAGATTTGAAATGCACCAAACATTTTACAGGTAAATAGGAAACAAAAGCATTTCACTTAAGGTTACTACAAGCATGTTCTCCACACAGCATTAGCGACAAAATCAACATAAACATAAGATGGAATCTGTGCAAATCAACTGAGTTACTCTGGATACAGTGAGAGATTGTGACACTGAAACAAATGAGAAATACAAAATGAAGATACCGTGAAGAATTCAGAGATTTTTAGGTTAAAAATGATTCTTAGGTTATTGCAAAATTGTCTGGTTTTTTTCAAAATACATTTTTCATAACTGAACTGAATGAAGTAAAGCTATGGAGTCTCAACGCCCTGTAATTTTTTTAAAGGATTTAGTGTAAATACAGATGCTGCTGGATTAGTTCACTCTTGTAAACGAATCAGTCGACCTTGAAGAAAAAATACGGTTTTTATTTATTGTATAGATATTTCTTGATGTCGTCCATCAGAGAAAACATTTCAAATTCAGCTTGTAGAAAAAGGTAGAAACTCACTTTTGCTTCTGTCAGAACCTGCAGCTCTAAACGCTCCAGCTCTTTAATTGGTGAGCGTGTCAGTATTTAATTTCTTTTCTCCGATACCGGACTTGTTTTGACACTTGTCTTCTTCTGGGGATTGTGCTGAACCATGATGGATTTTTACCTTGACATCCTGTTGCCTGTACTAACACTAACAGCAGTTTTCTTGCTGCCTGGGCCCAAAGTAGAAAAACACGAGAGCAGTGGAAGACTGTGTGATAACTAATGGATCGGCTGAAGCCAGCAGCTGTTTGCTGTGGAGACCTGAGCCAGACACTGTTGTTTGGCAACCTGACCGGAAACCGCTCTGCAAACAGCGAGCAGACACAACAGATTACACGTCTGACGGGCGCTGAAAAATGCTGCAGCATCGGACGTGATGCAAGACGCTTCAAATAGTGTCTATTGATTCGTGCACATAGTTCTCTGTCAGGACATGCACGCCCCTCATTTCCCCATCAAACTAAAAAAAGAAACATTCTCCGTGTTTCTGGCTTCGTCTGCCTGAGATGTTTTTGGGTGAGGAGACGTGTTTCTCTCTGGCTCCCGGCTCTGCTCTGTGTTCCTCTGCCTTCACACAGTTGCCTGCCAATGTCTTCCTTGATTATATCAGACCATTATATCATCTTGACAAAGTGATGTCTGGCCACTAATCCACAGACTTAAGTTTCCTGTCAATGCACTAAACCACTTTGTAAACAATTTGGCTCATATTTGTGTCTGTGATTCCGACCTAATTGACTCACTTTGCTTCGCTGCACAGTTTCTGCCTCTGACTCTTCCAGCTGTTTGTTTGTTTCAGGCTCAATTTAACCACGAATTGACATTAACGCTCTGCTCGCCACGGTTGTGGGTCAGAGGTCGCCTCGTGCACACACGTCTTTGCAGGATTGAAATGTCAGCGATGGTCCAGAAGGTCGGGCCAGGTCGCGGACTACAAACAGTGAAATGTGACGGGAGATTTTCACCCACAGCAGGAGGGAGAGTCAGTGTAGCATGCAAATGTCAAACCCCCCCCCCCCCAAAAAAAACTGGGCCAAATAAAACATGCATGCATGAAATATGACAAATACACTCATGCCTGTGCACACGTCCACGTCTCTCTCTCTCTCTCTTCCTGTGTCTGAGCGCAGCCCTTTCAGCTTGGAAGAGGATTGAGATCATGAGTAACAGTGGACAGATTGTGTCTGTGATCTCAGCTCGTTTCCCATCGTGGTAAACCTGCAGCCAATGAGACGCTGGCGAGCTGACAACCCGGCCCTGTGTGACGGCTTTGTAATGATTTTAAGTCATTTGTCACAGTTTTCTTTTTGTTGTCCTCGTGTTTCTTCTCTCGCCTCCAAATCACAGTTGCGCTTTCAGCTCATTGTGAGACGATTTCACGCTCCCGTGTTTTTCCTGAAAGGCCTCGGCTCGGTTTGGTTTGGGCGTCAAAACTCATCGCCAGGGGACGGACGGAGGGTTGTACATCACTTGTTCCCAGCGCTTGCCGTTTTGTCAGCTGCCACCGTGTCCCCGCTGAGACGCCTTGTTCCAACACGTGTAAACGCAGCCGTCGGTCGCAATTTGCAGAACGCTAAGTTGTCCCGTTTGCCATCGAGGCCTCCGTGGCGTCCCCCGTGGACGGGTCGGGCGCCGTGAGCCTTCAGGAGGAGATCAGGAGACAGACGGAGGTGTAAGAAGAAGGTCTGATCACTCAGCTCTGTGATTGAACCCTTTGGGCTCTAAGTGATGAGGGCTTCCTGCAGTCACACATTTATCACATCACAGCAACACCCGGGCCGTTTGTTCTACAACCTTTTATTGAACTCTCACCTAAAGAGACACACACACACACACACACACACACACACACACACACACACACACACACACACACAGTGTCATATTTCATTTCATCATAAGAGCAACACATCCAAAGATGATACAAAACAGAGTCTCACGTTGAAGAAGCTGGAATCAGCAACTCTCTGACATTATTTCTTTTTAAAATACAAAAAAAAAACCACTTGTAAATTTAATATTTGTGTCAGAGCTTTAACCGAGTGAATCCAGCGTGTGTGTGTGTTCTGTTAAACTCTGAATCCTGCTGCTGAGTCACCAAACGCCTCCGAGCTCCTCCTCACCACCTCCACACACAGTCTCTCTCCCCCCCGAGCCCAAACACTGCAGCGATACTCCAAACACACACGGCCTCCTCATTCATTATGAATGGACCGGCTTCACAACAACAAAAAACAGCTAGCGTGCGCACAACAATCATTAGACACCGGTTACTGTTCGGGTTGTGGCAGCAGTTTGTCTCATTGTGCGTTTGTTGTTTGATCTGGGCTCATTTACACGGGTTATTAATGCTGCACGGCTCAGACGGCTTAAAATATGGATTTGCTACTTAAGCCGAAACGCGGAGCCGTTCAGGCGGCGTTGCTGTCGACCTCCTCACTAACCAAACCGTTCATCTTGGTTTACGGTGAAAAGAAGCGCTGCACGCACGGGGAGTAAATCCATCGTGTCTCCTGCTGTCCCACATTCTGCTTCAGAGTCCCTAAGTGATAAGACTGAGATGCACTTTGGGTTGTTGTGACTCAAGCACGTTGGATGTGAAATTGAATAATGACAGTGTGCGTTAAAGTCACTTGAAGTAATTCTGTTGCTGTCAGATATATTAAAATCAGTGGCTGTTTATTTTTGTGGTGCTGCTGTTTCTGTATTTTCCTCCTTATCTTATTTGTGTTGAACAGTGTTTCACTATCGCCATTGATCTGTGTGTGTGTGTGTGTGTGTGTGTGTGTGTGTGTGTGTGTGTGTGTGTGTTTGTGTGTGTGTGTGTGTGTGTGTGTGTGTGTGTGTGTGTGTGTGTGTGTGTGTGTGTGTGTGTGTGTGTGTGTGTGTGTGTGTGTGTGTGTGTGTGTGTGTGTGTGTGTGTGTGTGTGTGTGTGTGTGTTGTTCTCATGAAGCCTAGGCCCTGAATGCATCCTATTCTTATATTCCATTGATTGATTCCAAGTCACTCGAAAGTTATTTTATAAAATGACATTATGCAACATCATGTATAAATGTCTATATTTATGATTAATAGGAATATTTATGGTACATAACATTATTGTGTGCCAGGAAGTTCCTCATAACTGCAACACAACTATATCAGCCTTGAAAAAGGGCATTTAAATGTTCCATCAGCACCACAAGCATGTTTATGTCTGTAAATGTGTGTTATCTGTAAAGATATATATTTAGATATATATATTTTATTTTCTATTTTAAATTTTTGATATTCTATTTTATTGTTATTCTATTTTATTCTTTTTTTATTCTATTTTATACTATTTCTATTTTTTTTTTTTTTTTTTTGGGGTTGAAATTACTGAGCATTGCTTAACGAGAGCCTATGACCCAAGTATTTCATTGACAGTGACTGCTTCATGTTATCTCTGTTCATTTGACAATAAAAAATCTTGAATCTTGAATCTATAACTGTATGTTGTGTGTGGTCCCTCATGAGTGAGCGAGGCCCATGTATGAGGATTTAGTGTGAAATGAGACGGGTCATGGACACGGCTGTGGTGTATTGTCAGGCGTTCGCACACTTTAGCCACCGTTGCCCTTTATGCTGGAAGCAGAACAGGTTCACATCAAATCAATATTCAAGGCTCTTAAACTAAATCAGCTCCAAAACTCATTCGTAGGCTCTTATCTCATCTATCGTATATATTGATGGTCACAGGAATCTGACGGTTTGAAATCCTTTAGCATCATCAGCTTTACGTTAAGCTATAACCTTCATGTTCTGTACATTCTGGTCCCGGTTCACCCTTGTCGGCTCACAGCCACTTTGCTTGGCACAGAGGCTAAATGGGGTCTGTGGGTCAGCAGCAGCAGCAGCAGTGATTCTGGCCTTTAGGCTGAACCACAGGCTTTTTTTTTTTGGCTAGGACATACGCAGAGAAATCGACTGTAATCAAGCAGCTGGAGGTTCTGCTTTCAGGGGATTTAGTGCGATGTGGCAGGTGCAAATCTGACGGGAGGATCAGGATTTGCACACAGGCCCGGTCTCCTGATAGCACTCAGCAAGTTCAACACATGAGCTGGAGACTGATCACAGTGATTCCATGAGGTTTCCTGTCTGGGTCTGAGACAAGGTGCAGAAAAGACCTGTAGAGATGTTGTGTGGTGTCTCAACACATCCCAGAAGAATGAGTTTGTATTGTGTCACTTTTCTCACTTGTCACTGTTATTCAGGATAGTACAAGGGTAAGGAATCATTCATCTTTCCTTCCTCTATCTGTCATCACAAGTCACGTGGCTGCTTTTCGGTTGCAGCTCACGTATCTGATCATAATCAGTGGAAACACATTTGCATGTTAGTTTGGCAAAGCCATGCACGTGCAACACAATCACTACCAGGTGCTGGATTGTTCTCAGCATTTCCTCTGACTGACTGTATGGGTTTAATATCAGGCTGCAAGCAGGATTAACGTTTGTATGATATTGTTGCCTCAGTTTGATGCCTTTTTTTTAACTTTGACCATTTTCATTAATACGTTTGATTTAAGTTGTAGTTCTGATTATTTCCGTTTCGATTTTGATTCGTGAGTTTAATTCATGTGCATGCACGTGCAGCTCTGAGAGAATCTTTGCTTTGTGGCCTGTGAAGAACACGACATGTTCATGTGAGAATCGTGTGCACGATACAGAAAAGGAATCTGAAAGAGAGAGAAAAAGAGAGAATAAGAGAAGGTTTGTAAATGACAGAAACTCCCCCGGAGGCAGTGGGACAGTAGGACACACACACAAAGACACACACACAGACGCACACGTACTTCTCTCTTAGTGAGGACACTCTTTGGTCTGATGCATTTGCTAGCTTAACCTAACCTTAACCATCACCATCACCACATGCCTAACCCTAAACTAAACCTAAATCTAACCCAAGTCTTTACCTCACAGATACATATAAGTACACGTACACACACACACACACACACACACACTGCCGGGCTCAGCCGTCCTCTGTGTGTATTATTGATGTCGGGCACGCCGGGTTCCCACTCAGCCATCTGTCCCTGGCTCTCCCTCTCCGTCCCCCTCTCGCCTCGTGCCCCCCCACCTCAGCAGACTGGCAGCAGCGGAGGAATGCTGTCCTGTCAAAGTGTGAATCCTTCATAAATACATCTCACTGCTCGGGGAGGAGGTGGCGGCTGCTGGAAGAGCCCCGGAGAGAGAGAAATGAGGAAAAATCCACAATGCTGACATGATTAATTAATTTTGCATTAATCCTGCGTCTTTGTGGCTTGGTTTTCAGTTCGTGCATCGATTTTCGGCGTGAGCTACGATCTCGTTCCGACTGCAGCGGACGTAAAAACCCGATCTGCAGTCGGGCGTGTTTCCTGACCGTCTGTCAATTCCTCTCGTGCACATGTTCAGACCTTAATCAGATCACAGCCCCGCCCTCCTGCGGGTAATGGCACATGGCACAGGTGTGATTTGATTTGTAACTGATGACCATGCATATTCTGTCGTGCCCCCCCCCAGTTGCCAGGGGACAAGAGTGTTTGCAAACACTCAGCGTTGCCTCAGAGTTAATCCAGAGATTCAATCCTTATCCCTGCCCTGTGCTCCACACACACACACATGTGCAAAAGCATGTTTATACAAACGTATAATGCAATAAATTATAAATGCAATATGTCAGTCTGATGCAGAAACACATGCATCAGTGATGGTGTGTGACGGAACACGTGTCTTCAGTTACACTTCTCTGGTCCCATGTGAGTACAGACCAGTAAGGAACTGGGAAGGTGATGAAAGTTGGATCCTGGTTTGGGAAACCAGAGAAAGTCACATGATGGGGTGACTTCACATTTGCATATTCCGAGGAAGAGAAAGAGGCTTTATTTCCTGCCCAGCCCCCAGAGTTAAGACCCCCCCCCTCCCCCCCCCCCCCCCACTGGGGAGGTTCGAGATGAGAGGGAAATTAATAATGTGAGGAGAGAATCAAAGGATTTGACTGAAGCACAGGATCAGAGGAGGGTGGAGAGCGTGAATCAGAGGTGAAGCAGGAACCAATCAGCGTCCTCCGTCTGTACTCGCTCACGCAGATTGGTCCGGCCCCTCCTCCCACTCAGAGAGATTTACCATCCCTCGTTAAAAAAAACAGTTGGGCCAATCACAACCGTTTATCCAAATGCAAATTGTCGCGGTGATGCTCGGGCTTCGGTTCCCAGTACGAGAGGAGGAATGGAACCGGTGGAAGAGAAGAGGAGGGGAGAACACAATCAGAGCGTCTGGGAAGTGAGAGAAGTCGCATTATGAGAGCGATAAAACACCTCAGCTCTCAAAATGTGTTTTCAAAGGGAAACTCGGCCGTAAATCTGTGGTCACAGCGTCACTCGCTTCTTCTTTACGGGTTTTTCCGTCGAGCAAGAGGCCGAATAAATCAAACACGGCTCTGTATCCACTTCCACTCCGTCTGCAGCCAGAGAGTAAAGCTCCTACATTACAGCGATAAATAAAGAATGTAACTGTCATTTTATGCGCTTGTCAGTGTGAGAAGACTCTTTTTTTTTTTTTTCTTCTTCTTCTCCTCCTCTGCCTCAGCTGCCCTGGAAACAGATTGCAAATTAGCATTTCCTCACCGAGGCCAGAGGGAGTCGCGGGCCGCCTCCCGACACGGAGACATATTTATCACATTATGGCGCGTGAGGCTAACACGAAGCGAAAAAAAACGGGAACAAACCGCTTAATGTTAAAGGAAAAGTTGATGTTTAATATTAATGGGCTTCATGGCGTGACGTGTGGAAGTCACGCTATAGCGAGCTTTTGGGGGCGCCGGGTGTTTCTTCTCCGACCCCAGCTGATCTCACCACCCAGGACTAAACCCGGCTTGTCACTAAACACTGAATTCATCCACGGCCCTGCTCACCGCTTCGGGCTGTTTCGTGTCTGAACTTCAGTTTATCGCCTGCTCCTCCTCTCACAAAGACAATGGGGGGGTAATAAAGCCCATGAAGAAGAGCTTATAACGACTCTGGGGGGGCCGTGTGTGATCCCCCCGGTGCCGCGGCGTGGGTCCAGGTGGGCAGCACGCCACCCCGGCAGCACAAAGGGTTTCAACCACAGTGATTTATTAAACAGCCTAACCTCTCTGACTAAACAGCTGAATTAGCGTCTGGCCTTTCCTCTCCTCCGTCTTTGTCTCCGTCTCTTTTTCAGTCCCCGGCTGCAAAGTGCAGTTAGAGTCTATGTTGAGGACGTGTGTAATGGTCGACCGGGCACATATTGGAACCATTAGGCAGGAACATGACTGCCTATTACATGGGTCTTTAGCGACACGGTGGAGAAATAACCCCTTATCATCCCGCCGAGGTTTCCCCCCCCATTCTCCCCCCTTTCCTCCCATAGGATGGTTCCATGTGGATGAACGTGATGCAGTGGGAGACGTGATCCCTCCACTTCTCCACGACCGATTATGTTAAACACCAGGACAACTTGAATAGAGAGAGAGAGTGAAAAGGAGGTTTTCGGTCAACACCACTTCAACCGCTGAATACTCACCACGGCCATTAGTGCGGGTTTCATCCTGAATGTTAAACACCGAGAGAGGGGGTGACATGCTGCATTGTGTGTGTTTTTAAGAGGAGAGAGAGAGGTTGACGGACGGGGGGGGGGGGACGCACCTGCCGAGGACGAGGGGCTGAGATAACAAATTTTCTCCTCCCTGTCGAGGAGGCATCTGGCGTTGTCACGGTGCTGCGAGCGGAAATGCACCCAGGAGTGGGTAATGAGGCGTGGGAGACGGGGTTTGTTGTGGTGTGTGTGTTGTGTGTGTGTGTGTGTGAGTTTCGGGGTGGTGGTTTCCTCATCTTCCTGGACGAGCCTTTGTGGACCCCCAATAAGCGGCACCATCTGCATCTGTCGTCGGCCGTGAGCCCACTGACGTGTGACTCACGAGCGGAGATGAATCAGCTGAGATGAAGACACACATGTTACCTGCTTGTCGTAAAACACAGGAACAAAGAAGAAAGGGAACGAATTAGGGCTGGGCAAGTTAACTTGTTTAATCGAGTTAACTCAAGTGATGAGTTAACTCGATTAATCATTTTATCTCCCATTAACTCAGGTTTGATTATTTATTGTTTTATTGTGAAAGTCAGGCTTTTATTTTGTGAAAGTCTGTTGCTGACTGCTGCAGAACAGGAAAAAAGAAAATAATTGGCGGATAAACAATCGAGTTAACTCATCACTTGAGTTAACTCGATTAAAACGAGTTAACTTGCCCAGCCCTAGAATGAATACATCAGCAAAAACACAAAACCAGAACAGACATACTTGTACTTGAGGGAGAAGCCGTTAAATGTTGGTGATGGATCCTGGAATTTATCTCTCTCACTTTCTCGAACATTGCAAAATAAAGTTCCTTCGTTCATTCCTTGGGAATAATTCATGGATCTTGATGAAAACAATCTGATATTTATAAGTGTGTGAAATTGGTTGCAAATTGACTTTAAGGGAACTGTTGGGCCTCGGCAGCTGATACAGACTCAGTCGAGTTGGTTCTTTATTTACTTTTACTGCAGATTTGTCTTTTTTTTAAATCATGGACTAATTTATTTGCCTTTTACTGTTGATTTGTTGGTACTTGTTACTATTGTGGTTCCTGCTTTCGACTTTTAATCTTTTATTAACATCGCCTGATCCCCCGTTTGCCTTCTCAAAGTATCTCAGGCAGTTCACATTAAAAAAGACATTATCACAGTTTGACAACACTGAACAAAAACCACAAATAACCTGCAAAACAAATTAACTCTGCAAATAAAAGGTTAAACAGTAATTAAAAGATGTGGAATGACTAACATGATTATAACAAATCTTTGTCTTTGTGTTCCAGGTGATCTCTGCTCTATCGAGGATCTCCCAACACAGCATCGCACAGATTAAAGGCATCAGGTACGTGTCCCCCCCCCCCACTCCCCCCCCCCCGTTCATCATCTGAACAGCCGCGGCTCTCCAGAGCTTCGCTGTCACAGAGAGAAACACTCTGTTCTATATTTACTGTATTAAAACGCAGGTGGCTGTTAACATCTGCTGCTCATTTCCAAGTCGATTTACACATTTTGTTTCTGTAATTAGCTGCAGCTTGTAGCCGCCCGTTATCTCGCAAGGCGCGAAATCCACAACGCGTTTCCATCTGTCACTCAAAGGACTCAGCAGCGCGTCACGAGTCAGAAAACCACGGCTGTAATTTTTCTCTCAGATAACGGCCGCAGCTGAGTAAATCCTCGGCGGTGGTTTATCAGGCGTCTGATTCTTCTTCATTTGCTCAATCTGCTCGGAGCTCGGTGGCTTCGCCGGCGCCGCATAAAAAGCCATTTTTATCCATCTGAGTAATGAGTTGATGGAGCGCGCCCATTAGGAGCCCGGCCAGGAAGGGAATGAAGGGAGGAGAGGGCGGAGAGGGCGAGTGACAAAGAGAGAGAGAGAGAGAGAGCAGGTCCTTTGCCATTAATAAAAACAACACAAGCTGCTGACGCTCGGCCAATTCGCCGCCTGTCCACTCTGGCGGTTTCTTCGCTGTAAGGTGTCAAAATCAATGCTGGTTTGACCTCTGGTGTAAATCAGGCTCCTGACTCTCTAACCCCCCCCGACTCACTTTAAAAGTCAAGAATCGGAATATTAATTAAGCTGTAAACTATTATTTAAAGCTCAGATCCTCAAACTGTGGGTCAGAGGGCAGAGACAAGATGGAGTCACCGTCCTGGACACGACTGCTGACATGTTCACGAGTTCAAACTTTGAATTCATTCCTTCCTTCCAGCCTTCGGGGGGGTTTAGCCTGACCTGTTACCCTGCTGCGGGGGGGGAGAAAGAGTGAAATACTTCATCAGGTTAAGGTCACGTTTGACTTCTGGCCTCGAAAGGACAACGTTAAGGTTGTTAAGTCCAAACAGTTTGAGCATTGAGAGTCAAACTGGGCAGAACTTTGAATTCCTTCCTTCCTTCCAGCCTTCGGGGGGGTTTGGCCTGACCTGAAAGAGTTAAAAACAGGTTATTGAAGTCTGGCTTCATCAGGTTAAGGTAACATTTGACTTCTGGCCTCGAGAGGACAGCGTTAAGGTTGTTAAGTCTGTTCAGGTCTGTGGATCAGGGTGCTTTCCTCTGGTTTCAGCAGCCAGGACATATTCACTGTTATTATCTCAACGGTGCCTAATGGAGCTTGAAGCATTCGCTCGTATCTCCCTGTCACCGCCACGGGCTTCACAGATACACACGAGGACACATGACACACGCGTGACGAGCTCAGAGGCCACCCGCTGTATTTGTCATGAACACAAGGACAGTTAAACATTGCACTTACACAACACGGATGCTCAGTGACCCCGGTCGGCCCCTCTTCAAGGGTCTCCTCCCCGACTTCTCGGTAACTCCGCTCAGGGCAAGGTCAACGCCATTCAGAGGACAAGACAGACTTCCTCTGTCTCGCTTCAGAGCTCCTGTCAGCCGCTCGCAGACCCGACAACAGCTGTAAGTCATTCAAACACATGCTGGGCCACGAGGCCGGATGTCCGTGCCCTCCAGGTGCGCTTGAACACGAACCCCGGTGATGTACGGCACCTTTCAGGATCAGGTCGCCACGAGCATTATGGAGTCAAAGCGTGTGGCGGATAAAACGCAATCGAATGAGGCTGAATCAGATCAAACTGACAACTTGGATTCGATTTTCTTTACATTAAATAAAGTTTAGAGAAGTGATTTACATGGACTATATGTAGCTGTGGCCACTAGGGGGCTCTCAGGCAAAAATATAACAAAAAGCACCACCATTTCTAATGAAAATATATAAAGTAAGTTGTATTCCTGTTACGCAACAAAGAATCGTGATTCATTACGTGTGATTAACACATTGTAATACATCGTTTGACTCAGAAGTTATTGCAGAGTTGGATGAAACCACAGATAGGACACAAGCAAAAGTTGACTGAGATTAAATGTCCTGATTTTGAACATTGTTGGAAACATCTTGGATGATCTAAGTACATAAGTTATGTATATATATTTATATAACATGGGTCATTTTTGGGAAATTTAAGTGTAGAATTCTTACATGTTGTATCCTTTAAGACGATGTTACTGCAATTCTGAAATTCTCAGGCAGAGGATTTAAGAGTTCAAGGGGGGGAATGAGCCAAAAATCCAAAGTCGCACTTAATCTTGAAGTGTCCTCACAAGCAGGTGGAAGATCCATGATTTGTGAAAACCCGTTAAGATGATGCATATGATGACAAGTCAATCAAGGAAATATTTAAATAATTTGATCAGCATTTGGTTTTAAAGATGTTCAATCACGGGTAATAAAAGGATTTTTTTAGATTTTTAGCTGATGTGAATTATAAAGCAGTAAAGTTAGAATAACAGATACAAGTGTCTCTGCTGGTAAAGACTCAGACCTAGAGGAAACAGATGCTTTTTCTTCGCTGAATTGCAGATGAACACTTTCTGAAAATGAATTAGAAAAAAGGAGGTACCACTCCAGTAACAATTAACTGTGTCACCTCTTGTCTGAATCACTTTTGGGTCACTCTGTCTCTTGAGTTTTTCTTTCCTGCTAAACCAATTATACAAATTGCATCAACTCGTATAGAAGAATCTGTTTAAACAGTGAAGTTCCAGGATAGTTTCCAGCTTCAGTCCCTCAGCGTGTTTCCCTCGATGCTCAGGACAATAACCCAGTGCTCTCAGATCATTTAAGTACAGACGCCCCAACAGGACGTCTATCGAGCTCCAGTGACCGGAGAGTTTGTCACTCTGTTAAATCTCCGGGTTACACTGCCACAGGCGTGTCCATCGACGTCCTGTTGAAGCCCATTGATCTGCACTGGGACGTCTGTTCACTGTAATCAGGCTTCAATAGTTCATGTCTCTGTCACTGTGTCAGCGTTCCAGTCTGAAGCTTCTCCTGCACAAGTCCAGGCTTTGAGTTTGAAACATGGAGATTTACAAGCTCGTACATGCATTGATAACAACAGACGTGGAGTTATTTCTTCACTTATACTTTCTCTTCTCGTGGATTCAGCTTCGATCCTTCTTTTACATCCAAGACCAAACAGTAAATTCTGCTGAGTACAGTGAGAAATATGTGATTCTTTCTTTTACACATTTTAATACCCTCTCCACACGTTGTCATTTTTTACTCTCAAAGGAGAAATATGATTTTTTCTTTTACTTCTTGTGTCTTGAATAGATTTTTCTTGTGAACGTGAAAGTGCAAAAGCCTGAAGACTTTGATAAAGGGAGCTCCTCCTTCTCCATAGAAAACACTGAAGCTCCTAAAACACCTCATCATTACTTCTGCATCATCGTGCGTGTTGTGATGTCACAACACATCATTTCATGTCTATTTAAAGTTTATTTTTCATGTTTTTATTTAATATGATCTGGTTCTAGAACCTCTAGCCTCATTGTGTCCACATCTCCGAAGGATTCACTGCAGAACCTGTCACTAAAGTTGATGACAGTTTTCTCTCTTGTCGGACCCCCCCCCCCCCTGTGTGTTCCCGTCTCTCTCTCTCTCTCTCTCTCTCTCTCTCTCTCTCTCTCTCTCTCTCTCTCTCTCTCTCTCTCTCTCTCTCTCTCTCTCTCTCTCTCTCTCTCTCTCTCTCTCTCTCTCTCTCTCTCTCTCGGTGTGAACCTGGCTCGCTGCCGACCTTGTGTTTCTCTCGAGCTTATCCACGGTGTCGTCCTCCGTCCTGTTATTCCGCTCCGTGCTCCTTCCTACCGCTTATCGTCAACGTCCTCAGCCAACCCCCCCCGCCCTAACCTCCAACCTGCTCACGCTCCGCTGGCCCAGTTCATGGCTGATCCCTGCTGTGTGGTTGTGTGAGTGTGTGTCTGTGGATCGGGGGTCGCAGAGTGCGTCCGACCTCGGCTCAGCATCAAGACGCTGACGATGATATTTAAAACCTTCAAATCCTCCTGTAGGACAAGGTCACATGTTCGTCATGCACTTCCTGTGTGTGTGTGTGTGTGTGTGTGTGTGTGTGTGTGTGTGTGTGTGTGTGTGTGTGTGTGTGTGTGTGTGTGTGTGTGTGTGTGTGTGTGTGTGTGTGTGTGTGTGTGTGTGTGTGTGTGTGTGTGTGTGTGTGTGTGTGTTAGGATTTGATGTGATGTTGTGTCACTTTACAGATGCAGTCAACATGTGTTCTACTTTGCACGTGAACAAAACACATATGTTGATATTTTCACGTTGTCTTTAAAGTGGATGAAGAGGTTGCTCTGCAGTGAGGAAGGTCGAGCTGCCTCAGTGTTAATCGTCCTGTCATCACAGCGCTGCCCCCCCCCTCATGCCCCGGAATCACTTCACTCACATTAAAGTGCAGTTATCATGTTACACTTCCCCCCCCCATTCATTCTCATGCCCACTGAATGCAAAGCGTGTGTCAATTCCACACGCTAATGTTGTGAAAATAACTTAAACGTGCCAAGGAGAAGTAGAAAAGGAAAAGATTCTTACTCGGATGTTACATCGGCTCATGCACTCTCCCCTGTGCATGTGTGTGTGTGTGAAATGAAAGTGCACGTTTAAAGGAGGAAGGGGAAGGTTTATGGACAGGCACGGTGCAGCGAGCCGGCTCCAGCTCCAGCGGTTTATCGACCCCTGCAGAAACAAAGCCGCGCCCCCGGGACGTGGAGCTGCTTCCAACGCCGGCCACCGGAGCCGAGTTCACACCTAACGACTACACAACTGTTGTTCTGCTGCCCGACAACCACACAGCCGCTGATCAATGGGACTGAGTCGCACAGGCTTCTGTCCAGCGAGCGTGTGCCCAACGGCTCCCTGTGCACCGGCCTCGGCTTTATGGAACGTGGAGAAGAAACTTGACATAAGCAGTTTGGGGTTTATTGGAATAATGGAGTTGAAGTAGAAAGGGCAAAGCAGTAAAGTCGGGGAAGAGGTTGTTTGAAGAGGAAAGAGTGAGGAAGGAAGGACACACATGTTCTTTAATATTTGTTGTATTGTTAATTCGATTATATTGCTTTTTAATCACACAATAATACACACATTTACTCGTGCTCCTCTGAAACACATAAAACCTTCTTAGTCGTTTATTTTCCTTATAAATAAGAAGTAATTTGGTCAATGTTCAGTTTAATTCCAAGTAAAAATTCACTCAAGTGTTTGGATCGTCTTTCTGTTTAATTCTAAAACTGTAGAAGCATCTTCCAGGTTCAGTTGTTCATGAACTTAAAAAACCTGTGGGTTATGTTTGTAATTTCATTTGAATTAATTCACTGTGTTCAGCAGTTGAACTCTTGTGAAACATTTTATTGCAAGAGCTTCACTGGACAAGTAACAATACTTTGATCATCAGAAGCTTCACTACTGGATCATCAGAGAACGTAAGATCCCAACAGAACTGAGTGATTCTGCTTTTTTGCTTTCATGCACCACATGTTGGGAACGAGCTGCAAGACATTTCAAACTTGGAGTCGTCATCCTGTCTTTGTCTTTTAAAATCAGTTGTCACAGAACAAGGTCGTTGTTTTTCACATGTGTTTTTTGTTTTCCATTGTTCATTGGTGTTGGTTCTCATTTGTTTGTGTGTCTGTTTTGAGTTTTAACTGTTTTGCTGTGTTTTAGTTTGTTGTTTATGTTGTTTTTGCATTATTTGTCCCTGTTTGTATTTATATATGAAACTGTCCTGGTTAAATAGACTCCTTAAAATTCATTGACCCATACAATTGAAGAATTGTAGCCTTAAAAAAATAACAAAGCTCAAAAAAGTGGTGTTGGAAGAAAAGAGGAAATACTAAAGAAAGAAAGACATAAAAAAGAAAGAGCTGTTCCGATGACAATGTTGCTCTAACACATTTAAATCTGCTGAGAAAAACTATTTCAATTAAAAAGAGAAACACTAAAACAGACAATGTGCTGGAATGGCACTCAGTAGATTCCACACCTCTGCCAACAGTCCCCTAATGAAACCACATTTAAATTCAAGACATCCAGATTTTTTTTATTTGGATCCCCTCCAGATTTCACACACTCTCACATTGTTACAGATATAAAAAATAATCCTGGATATAACCTCTTTATCTGGATCCACAGCAAAGTTGAGTGTGTTCTTCCTCCACTCCTATAATCCACTTCCTTTCACTTGTTCAAACAAACAGGGGTGAAAAACCTAAACCTCCTTGGCAGAGGTAATAAAAGAAACACTTGAATAAACCAACAGGAAGTTACACGCTCACAGGAAACACACAACAGAGCTGCATCCAATCGCCTGGAGACGCCTCATCACGGATCTGATGAAATTATAAACACAGCTCAACTGCACCTGGTTGCATCATTTAAGTGAAATGAACACGGCAGCGTTGGACCTGCTTGGCTCCGCAAAACCTCACAGCAGCGATAGCCAAGCCGGCGCATCCCCACAAACTACTGTGTAATTAAATTTTGCCCTGCGGGACTCCATTAATAACTTATAATATAATGCTCATTTCATTGGAGGGGGCCATCAGATGGGGGGGTGTTATGGCGCTCTGGAGGAAGCACCGCCTGCGCCGCAGTCCCGCTCATAACAGTGTGCAAGGAAATCATACCAGGCTGTTTTTTGTTGTTTCTTCTTCCTTCCTTATTGTGTGTGTTATTATTTCTTTAATAGTAATACTTGTAATGAGCTGTTGAACCTGCAGAGATTTTAATGAAGTTACACCAGTGAAACATGAAATACAGATTAGAAGAGGAAAGAAAGCAGAAGGTTTGCAGGAGAGTCTGCACGTCTATCTCTGTGTGTGTGTGTGTGTTTGTGTTTTTGTGTGTGTGTGTGTGTGTGTGTGCGTGCGACCAGGTGACCTTTGACCTGCCAGCTGAGCATTCATTAACCCGCGGGCTGGAACAGTCTCTCAGTGCGACCACTGCTTTGATTAAAACAAAACTGAGACGCTGCTCTCACAGACGCTCGGAGCTCCACGCTGCACATTTAAACAACTAGAATAAAATAAGCTGCTCTGGATTTTTTTAAAGTTCCCGATGCACTTTCACTTAAACGTGTGATATTTGGCCTTGATGCAGTCACAGCTCAGTGATGCAGGTTGTCTAATTCATGAGCTTTGAATGGTTGGTTACTTTCACAGTACTCACTTCAGCCACATACAACACACACACACCCACACCCACACACACACACACACACACACACTCATGTATTCTGTTTCTTGTTCTCTCTCCTGCTGCAGTCGACATCGATTTGAAACTTTCCCCAAATGCACTTAAAAATATAGAAAGAGAGAGAAAATCATTTATCTTTCCTTCTTTAGTTCACTCAACTTTACAGCAACTTGTGTCAGTGCAATCGATATTAACCAGAGTTGTTAGACATAAAATCCAGTTGCATCTATTGAGGAATATCAGGGATATAACCTCATGCAAGCTGGGAAACACATGCATCTGTTGCTGAGTAGAGGTTTGTGAACATTTTTGCAGAGTTGGTAGTGTAGCTGTTGTTGTATTATTTTTTAATGAATTCCAGACATACTGAGGATTTGAAAAATTGAGCTGGTCCGACTACTAGAAAAAGAGAAACGTGAATGAAACTTTAACACATCACCTCATCGATAAACGTGATTTGTGCCTGAGTCAGGTCACATGATAGATTTTCATGCTGCTTCACGACCTCATCAAAACTATTATTTAGATTGAAAGACCCCCTAGTGGCTGAAATTACACATTAAGATTGACTGATATTGTGTTTACTGTAATTGCAATAGGATGCAGTGAATAAACCGTCCCACTGCTGGAGCTGCTTTGTTATATAAGTGATGGTCAAACACGTGTAGGTGAAGCTCGCATCTCGCTTTTCCCGTGAACCTGAACCCCTCAATCCCCCCCCCGCCTTCTCTCCGTCCTCCATCTTTTCTTCCTCTTGACAAATGGCAGTATGGAGTTCTGCGTGCGAGCGTGTTTGTTTGTTTGTTTGTGTTTCCAGTGGCTCTTTGGCAGCATGGAAAACAAATCATGTGTCCAGTAGTTACATTATACAGAGGGAGTGGAGGTCGAGCTCGCAGGGCTTGTTTACTGCTGAAGGAAACCACTGCTGCTCCGGGTGGGATTTATCGTTTGAGGAGGGAGAACGCTGCTCCCAGGAATAAACAAAAAGCTGAAAAATAACAAAACACCAAATAAAATCTAACAACAGACTCCTTTTAAAACCCAAAAACAATCACAGTGATGCATTTAATAGCTGCTTACTGTCATTAGATTGTGTTTTTTATTCCCATTTCACCGCCCTCACAGCTGGGAGGTTAGCGATTCATAAGACATCCTCAGGATTCATTTTAATTACACCCACTTGTTTCCGTTCCGGAGACGTTAGCGTGGTCGGGTATTAGCTCCGATCACGGCCTCACTGATGTTAATGGGCTTCAATCGTGCACAACATTAGCGCTAATCGGCAAATAATGTGTGGCAGGCGGCTTTCGTGGAAGAAAAATACATCTTTACAAACACGGCTCGGTTCATCGGGCCATACTTTTTAAAATGCTCCGCCACTTCCCAGGCTGTCGTAAACACATTCGATGTCGAACAGTCATTTTCTATATGTCATGTTTCTCTACGTTGTCCCAGAGGTTCTTTGAAAGCTGCACAAACTCCCAGAGAGGATTCACACGACACCTGCTCGTCCATCTCTCCGGAAAAAAAAGTCCCTGAGAAAGTTGACTTGTGTGCGAAGATGGCATTTTTTTTCCCCGGTTTGTCTTATCTGTCAGCCGCAGCGAGCTGATGTGTTGTGACGTGGTTGTGTGTGACTGATGGCGTCCTCTGTTGTGAATCCATCCCGCTGTTGTTGCCGCTGAAGTGATGGAGCAACGAGTGACAACCCGACAGATGGAACATGCAGCTTTCCCACTGGTTATTTTGTTCTACCCGGGACCCTTCGCCGTGTGTGTGTGTGTGTGATGATTTAGCGTTGTGTGCCCTCTCTAACTTCCTGTGTGTGTCTCTTTGTGTGTGTGTTTCAGGCCTTTTCCGTCGGAGGACACAGCTCTGAATGAGGATGATGTGTACCGGAGCCTTGAGGAGCTGGCAGAGTGAGTATGAATTACACTGCACCCACACAAACCTGCTTCTAATGTCACCCACGAGGACACTGCAGTTAATTAAATCAAATCTCTGGAGTCTTGCTCCAATCATGAAATCCACACTCTGTAATTTTATGGTTTACCTTGTGGGGACCAGCTTTATTTTGGGGGGTTAAAATCTCCACAATGTGATTGATTCAGCTCTGCTCACAGATAAGCAATCACTCGAGCGTTTTAAGATGTAAACCTTCTGGATCTCCTTCTGGATCTCCTTCTGGATTCGCCTTTTTACAAAACAATCTCCGGATCTTTTAGTTGAGGGGCGGAGCCTGGATAGAGAAGATGCATTTGACAGGACAAGACGTAGAAAAGTCACGGAATTTGTTTTGTTCCTCGATCACAAGTCTCTTCTTATATATCATCTTTTTCAGAGTTTTATATTAAAGAAGTTGATGCTTCCCTATTCATTGCATATAATGTCAACTTGTCCTTATTGTGATGAGAGCAGCACAAAAAAGACTCATGGAAGTTAGAGATGTCAACGTGTAGAAATGGAGAAGAATTGCTGATGTAGCTGCAGATAAGCACGAGAGCTTTATACAACTGATGAAACTGCAGAATACTTGTGTTTCTGCATCACCTGCATTTTATACCTGATTTGAAGTGTTGTGTGTTTTGTTTTTTTGCTGTAACAATGAACACAAAAGAATATCGAGAGCAAACTTTCCTTCTCTCCACATCACGTCCAACTCGATGCATCTTGTGACGTCTTTAAACGAACTGTGATCGCCACTTTTGTCAATTTCTTCTAAACGCCTAATTACATAAGCGCGGAGGCCTCAGTCACTCTGCCTGTTGCCATGGTGACACCGGCGCTGCTCTGCCTTTCGGCCTGGCTGCCTCGCCGCTCGCCTCGGTGGCTCGATGCCTGGCTTGGTGTGTGTGCTGTGTGTGTGTGTGTTGGGTGTGTGTGTGTGTTTGGTGGGTGTGTGAGTTTTTCCCGGGCACGGAGGAGAAGTCACTGGGTCTCCTGAGTTGGCCGCCGTACGAGCAGCGACAGCCGCCGCTCGACTCAGATTAATGGAGGATGCTTAGTTAACCGCTCTGAGACGGGTGTCATTCATCACAGGGAGATAGAGAAGGAGGAGAGAGAGAGATAGAGAGGCGGGCGTGCGAGCTGAAGATACCACCGTATATGCCCGCTGAATACATGATGGAGATTTTCTTTAGGGGGGATCGGGGGGGAATGTGCTCTCGCTAGAAGAGAGCGCCAGCCAAGCAGGTTAATACTGGATTAGAGTGCAGCTTAGCCAAACATGCAGCCCTGCGAGCCGGTAGCACGGGCCTTTACCTTGAAAGTCTTTCACAGAAAAGTGATCCTGAAGAGACGAGAGGAAGCAGGGAGGTCGATTTTAAAGATTATATTCACAAAAACGGGGATTGAAATCTTTAAAATATGTCTTATTTCATGGGATTGTGGGGAAAGTCTCAATGAGGGAGCAGCAGAAGATGTAAGTTGCATCAGAGAGTTTCGTTCTTCTCCAAGTTGTAACTCAAATATCTATCCACCATGAAAACATGTTAATAGATCTGTTTCAAAAAAAATTAAATGGTAAATGGTTTTGTATTTATATAGCGCTTTTCTAGTCTGATGATGACCATTCAAAGCGCTTTACAGTACAGTTTCACATTCACACATTCATACAGTGCATCTATTCACAGCACTTTGTTATTCAATGAGGGGCCATTCAGGGTTCAGCATCTTGCCCAAGGACACTTTGGCATGCAGATGGGTCAGACTGGGGATCGAACCGCCGACCTTCAGGTTGGAGGACGACCACTCTACCCCTCAGCCACAGCCGCCCATTAGAAAAGCAATGTTAAATAAAGTGAAAAAAGAATTGGCCCCTTTGTCCGGATACACAGCAAAATGTTAAGAGTTCTTTCATATCATTCATATCCCGTCCTTCCACTGATGTTCGTGGAAATTTGGTCAATAGTCTTTGGCGTAACAAGCTCCAAAGTTCTCTCGCTTGTTCTCTATTTTACTCCAAATACAAATACAAGAATCCACCTGTAAACCAAGCAATAAAACCCTGAGATAAATAGTGTTTTTCCTCATAGGTGAGACTTTGAGTTTCCTTCTCCTCACACCTCGACCCTGTGAAGTCTCCTCTGTCCAGTCCCGGGTCTCCGCCCCTGTAACCTTGCAGCAGCCGCTCCGGGCGCCGTGCAGCCGGAGCTCATCTGTTTCTCTGACATGTTTCGGTGGGATCGTCTCACGCTGCTCTTTGTGTAACCTTAAGGTGCAGAGGCCTGGATCCTATTGAATTAATCATGCTGCTCGGCACCGCGGCCGCTCCTGACCTTTTACCAAGAACATGTATGCATTTAGTTTCATCAATGAGGAGACGCATAATTGATTCATCAGCAGGTCCTGCACCTAATACAGTCGGACACACTTAGCTCATGAGCATCGCTCGCAATAACCTCTCAAAGACTTATTAATTAGCCTTGAATATTGATGCGTGCATGATTGAATATGATCCACGGTGATGGAGAGGACAATCATGATCGCACAGTCGCTTTTAATGGATTTTTAAAAAGGGGAAGGACACATCGTCTCGTAAAAAATAACATCGTGTCAGGAATAAAACGGCAATTTTTCCACCTGAGATGTTAAGCGTTGGAAAATAGAGCCGCAGCAGAAGATACAAATCTATAAAATGGCAACGTTAAGTTTAGCCGTGTAAGACGAGAAAGGATTCTAACTGCTGCGGAAAAGCGATCTATAGAAAATGGATTTTCGAGGGGGAGGTTTGAAAAACGGAGATCATGTCAGCAGACCAAATGTTAAATGGAAGATTTCACCGGCCGTGCAGCTGAAGATCGATGGACACTTTTCAGTTAATCCGGAGCAGGTTTGGAGACTTGAACCGGGAAACCTCTGCGCTCTCCGAGGACTCGAGTCTGGAGTTCAGGCTTCACCATCGAGTATTTCAAAATAAAACTCATTTATTAGATATTTCTGCATCCAAGCAGCTCCGTCTCCAGCATGTGAGGTTTCAGATTGACTCGTCGAGGTCTGATGCTGATCTCCATGGTTACAATATCCCGTCCGAGGAGCTGCTGCCTCTTGAAGTGGATCGAGGCTTCAGGCCGTCAGACTGAGCTGCACCTGGAAATCACTCCTCTGAACGAAATGATGTGGAGATTCCAGGATACAGGCCCACGTGTGTATATGTACAAAGCCTCCTGCGGGACTGGGTGTGTGTTTGCAGGAGTGTGTGAGTCAGGTATAGAGGCCGGGCTCGTCCTAATTGAGGTCTCCCGGGTTAATGGTAAACCTGCTCCTCACTTCCTGCCTCTGGCTCCGCGATGCCGTGTCTTCACATCGCTTTAACTCGCCGTCCTCTCCGTCTGGAATGACTCCGCGCTGGAGTTGACAAACCATGAAATGGGAGCGTATTGGGCACAGTTGCCAAGGGACTTATCTCCCCCCACACCCCACCCCACACCCCACCCCACCTCTTGCGAAAGACACACATAGCTTTACGTTACAAAGCAAACAGTGTCACAAGAGCTTTTTGTCACTCTTTTGCAGTTTATTATGCTCCATTAATCCCTCGGGCAGGTTGACATGAAAAATCAATAGCTTGGAAATGGATGGAGCTCAGTCTCTGTATTATTTACCGAGAGGTATTAAGTGGCATATTTTTTTTTAAATGACACTTTATGAAGCCACACGAGTAATATCAGAATTAACCGGAGATGGAGATTCAATGATGTGTTCAAGCTCCAGGGCCGTAGAAATGTAAATTATTGAAGGGGTTTGCTGATAAAATTGGCCACAGACTCATATCTGTATCTGTATTTATGTTTATATATATATACTATAGCTAGAATGATTTTATTTGACAGATTAAACGATGCAGATAAGATGACGTTACATGTTAAGTCAAAACAAAACGTTTATCTCCTTAAAGTCCCAAGAGATGGTCTTTTTTATCCTGTGCACACAATATATATATTTTTTGAAATGTAAATGCATCTCATCAATTGCTCCCACGAGATAGTGTTTAAATATTTAGGTAGTATTTATTTTCACTTATTTATAATGAGCTTTTATTGTTAAACTGTAAAATACTCTTCATCATGAGTTAACGTGGTTTGGTTTTGATCCTTTCAGGAATCCTCACCAATTTAAAATAAAAATCTATATCAGCCCTATCAATATCGGAAGCTTTTTACTCTGTAATATCGATATTTGCATGGGCCTCCAAAAAAATCCATATTGCTCTTCCTCTAGCTTGAGGCTCCGGGTTCTGTTTCACCAACTCAACACTTCATCCTGAAGTTCAGATCCTCACCACACACAACAACTAATCATAATATTATTTTACCAGCAACCTGAGATGCAGCTGAGCCTTCTGGGACATATCTGCTCAGTAGCTCTAACATGACGAGTCCCTCTCCTCTGATGTAACTCTGTGTCATCGGGGCCGGGAGCAGAGGCTCGGGGGCCGATCACATCCAGACGCCCCCCGGCCCCTCACTGTGTAATCGGACAGAAAATCAGACCTAATTCACCAGACCCCAGGACTCTGGTCCCGCTCTGCACTCGCTCGGGCCCGTGATACACTCGCCTGCAACAAGCACACACACACACCTACACGTACAAACACACACTCAGAAAGGGATTTGAATGATTTATTAATGCCTACTAAAGCCCCAGAGACAAGGCGATATAAATAGAAACGTGGCGATGCAACAGTTTTACCTCACAAGGAAGACGTGTGTCCCTCTCTTTCTTTTTAATAACACAAACACACACATCACTGCACATTTGAAGCTTTTAACCAAAGAAAATAAACTGCAAATACTGAATGAAGGGGTTTAAATCTCAAAACGAATCAATAGAGTTCATAACAACCTTTATTTTCTGGGGTCATATTTTCAGATGATAGAAACAGGACCGAATTATTCTTTTATTTTTTATTAGCCTTATTTATTCATTGTTCCTTCTGATTGTTTTTCTATTCTATCCGTCTATTATTCACTCCGGCTCCTCCACTCTCTCCCCGGAGACTCCTGCTCATCTCAGATCTCTCTACAGGTCGTGTTCACACCGCTGCTCTGGACCATCCTCACACAACACCGTCCCTCAGAGATTCAGTGAAAGATGAAATGCAACATCTGCTTTTCTGAGAACTCGGCAGAGTCTCGTGGGTTCAGAGAGAGAGGGACGATGGGAGGGCGTCGGCCATCGTCCTCCCACGCAGTCTCCTCGGGTTTCAACGGCAACCGCTTTTACTTAATGAAGACAGAAGCGTTACACATTGCTGACAGTGAACCAGGCCACCTCAATTACAACTTCAAACATCCCACGACGACAACACTGAATATCTGATTCAAGGCTCTTTTATCCTCTTTGTACACAGACAGTGATGGGAGGGATGTTTTAGACATAATGCCCGATGTAGAAGGTCAAATGTAGATATCTCAACAAAATATCACTTTCTTTTTATTTGTTTGTTCATGAATTAACAAACTACACACAATCCAAATAAAATATTCAATCTAGGAGATCTTAACGTGAAGGATATTGATCGAGAGCTGGAGGACGTTCACCTTTTCCCCATTGGACAGCTGTCAATCACACGGTATCCATGTTTAATGCATACTGTGCTTTATCGTCTATGTGACTCTGAATGTGGCCTTAATATACAAAATGGACACCACACTCCATTTAAAGAGACATTAAACTACAGATTGAGACAATAAACTCCTTCTGAAAATGTGAACTGAGGATATAAATCAAGTGAGAAGTAATTTCGTCACTGGATAATTATTTTTGCCTGGTTAATTTGGTGCCAAAAAAGGACGTCAAGGGGTTTTAACAGAATCACACAGATAGTTTTGCATGCTGGGGATCATAAATAGATTTATTCGGATGAGGTGCTATTCATCCAAAAACAGAAATCCTCCATTTACTCGCCATCTGTTGATTTGGCCACGAGTGTCCTGCTGAAGGACGTCTGACTCTCGCTGAGCCGGAGCCATGGTTTCAGAGGTGGAGGGAGTTGTTTATCTGTATTTATTTTTAGTATTCACGACTTTATTTCCACCAGGATCAAAACAAATGAAGGTGAAAGGGATGAGTGCATGCTGGGGATGTAAAAACAATCTTTGAAATCACTAAAGCTTGAGAACTTGACCTACGATAATCAAGTTTTTAAGTTTAGTTGAATATCAAAGTAATCCAGTGAATACTGCTTGTATATCCACGGGTAATATGGAAACAGAAACCACTAATAAATACTTCAGGATACTTAAAGTTGATATAGTAAAGTTATAGTAAAACCAAATGAACAGATTGCCACTAAACCTGATGGACGAATGGGATGTGAGCCAAGAAAATACTCATTAATGTTTTGAACTGAATCCAGACAAATTGACATTTTCACCAATTTCCAAGGGAATAATTCATCGATCTTGATTTTTTTTAAAAGGCCATATTAAGAGAGCCAATATCAATGAGTGTGTGTGCGGTTTGGTGCAGATCCAAGTCAAAATCCATGTGAGGCAGTTTTTTAAACACAGTTTCAAAAGGGGACTGTTGGGCCTTGGCGGAGTTACTGGCTCTTCTGAGTGCCTTTCCAGTTTGTTTACTGGGTTTAATCGATTATTTCCTCTTTTCTTTTTAGTCTTAAAGCTCCCTGCTTATTAAGTACATCCATATGGTCCCATCGTGGCCAGAAGCATTTTTTCCTGCTGAGGCATCTCGACTGCTGCAATATGTATAACCGAACAATAACGGCTCCTGCGTCACGCAGCACAGGGAGGTGCAGTGTCGGCTCCTGGAGCATGTTTCCCAGTAGATGCTGCTCTCCACAGTGACTGTCTGTGCTCTGCTGGCTGCTTGCCTAATTAAAGGTCAGTTCGGAAGCCGGGTGCCAGAGCGACATAAACTCATTAAAGAGAAATGCCACCACTCAGTAACGCAGCTCAGCGGAGGTTTGTGAACGTCGTGGCCCGCTGAGGCTCCACCGCTCTTCAGATCCGGGTCGGGAACGATAATGAGCTTGTTCTGGTTTGACTGCTCGCTGCCTCTCATCGATCAGTTTAAAGTATGAGCACTCTTTTTGGGCAGAAGAATGATTTATCCTTTGTGAGCCGGGGTTGAAGTCGGATCAAGTGGCCGCCGGCTGGGAGCTCTGCATTTTGGTAACAGAATAAACCATATTTGAAGGATGTATACCAAACAACTGTTGATCCCTTTACTGGCTATACTAGCCCCATGCACGGACTTTACCACTACATATTCTTATATATTTATATATTTATATATGTATATTTTTTTGTTGTTTTATATATATATTTATATTTTAGTGTACTTTCCACTCCAGCAGCACAAGAACACTTCCCTACTGGACACTGACACAATCACATCATTGCATTCCATTCCTGTATCTGTAAATATATTCTCCGTATGTGATTTATGTTTGTATGTCAGTGAGGTGTTTTAAGTGTTAACTGTATAAGCTACTGGATGATCTGAATATCCCTCGGGATTAATAAAGTATCTATCTATCTATCTATCTATCTATCTATCTATCTATCTATCTATCTATCTATCTATCTATCTATCTATCTATCTATCTATCTATCTATCTATCTATCTATCTATCTATCTATCTATCTATCTATCTATCTATCTATCTATCTATCTATCTATCTATCTATCTATCTATCTATCTATCTATCTATCTATCTATCTATCTATCTATCTATCTATCTATCTATCTATCTATCTATCTATCTATCTATCTATCTATCTATCTATGTTTGCTCTCCCTCCTCCTTGGAACGGGTTGAGTTTAGATCTTTTCATCTAACATGTTTATTTCTGTGTTTTTCTTAATTTCCCAGTGAACATGACTTGGGCGAGGACGACATCTATGACTGCGTCCCGTGTGACGACGATGGGGACGACATCTATGAGGACATTATTAAGGTGGAAGTACGACAACCCATGGTGAGAACTTTGAAGTAAACCCTGCCCTTTAATCATCGTTGATCTTTTATCACTTATTGTTCACATAAGTGTTTTTACTGTGTATATTATTACAGTTGTTTTCAATGTAAGACTCTGACAGTGTTCAGGGCTCTTTTCTTTTTGCGTGGTTTCATTTTCCTACGCACTTGTGTCCTTGAGACAACACTTGTATTGTTGTCGTACACTGTTTGTGTGTTTAATGACTGCCGCTGCTTTGCCTCCCTCACGCTGCAGATCAGATACATGCAGGTGAGTGCCGCTGTGTTTGTGACTCACCCCCCCCCCCCACCCACCACCCACCCTGTCAGTGAACTCCCTCCATCACAGTCCTTTTAAAACACACTCATATCGTCCCAAGAGACAGAGAGGCCAATTATATTAGTGACTTCATCTGCTCCCAGGTGTGACTCAGGGTCCATCAGAGACGTCAGCTAACTTGATGTCAGCGAGGACCGGCCAGCTGAGGCGTCCGACCTCGAAAGCACGAGACAAATACACACGTCCTGATTGGTTGATTACGTGCTGGAGGGATTTTCAACAGTCAGATCTGTCCCAGGGGACTTAGATGATTACTCAGCTTTAAAGATGTTCATATCACTGCCACAGTATGGAATAACAACTGTGTGTGTGTGTTTAACCTTGCTCATTAGAGTGAGTCACAGAGAGTACGCATTACGTGATGTTGTTCTTTCTGTACAGAATGAGCACACACACACACACACATATACACACACGCACACACAAACTAACACGCACACAGACATCAGGCCTCATGAGAAACTATCTCGACTCCATCTCCATCCTCCCACTATTTGCAGTCTGCTTGGATGGTTGGAACTTGATACATCTTCATATACATACACATGATGCCTCAGTCACACAGACAGACAAACACACACACACACACACACAAACAAACACACAAAAGCTGCTTCTGTGTCCTCCCCACCTCACATTATCCAAACCACGCCAGCAGCTCTACTCATTCCATCTTACGTGTGAATTTTCCATCTGGTTCAGTTTTGATTAGGAAATCAAGTTAATTAATTAGTGCATTTTGCTTCTGTTCCAGCAGTTGATGTTAATGACTAATTTCCAAACAGGAAATTGCATATTCAATTATATTACCCAGAAGTCCCTGGAAAAACAAACCTCGTGGAGAGATTACTGGAATTTAATTACGTTTATGTGTTGGTAATTTACCTATTAAAACAAGGCCTAAATAATTTGATCGTGAAGTAAAAGATTTGGTTTCCACAAAGATATTCTTGCTGTACAATATCCACGTGATTACAGCATTATTATTTACTATTAAAGATTAATATTTACCCAAAATGCAACCCATCTTAAACATAGTACTGCAAACTAGTCAGTTGTAAAGTGCTGTGATTTGTAGTAAATTAGTAAATTGTCTCCAGCTTGAATTCCCATTGTATAAAGATAATGCAAATCCTTGTAGATTTTTACTATCGATATTATTTTCATGTAAAATCGTCAGTGAAACACCAAGGATGAAACGATCGTGCGCAAACTACAAATGATAAAAAAAACTGGATGAAGTGGAGCATGACGGAGTTCATACGTGATCATTTACAATCCATTTGTCCTGATTGGTTGTCACTATAGAAGATGGGAATGACGGAAGAAGACAAGAGGAACTGCTGCTTGGTGGAGATCCAGGAGACGGAGGCAAAGTACTACAAGACTCTGGAGGACATAGAGAAGGTGAGTGTGTGTAAAACTTCATTTCTTTAAAATCCATGTACAAGAAGTGTTGTGTTTCCTTCTGTGGCTTCTTGGGGCGTGAGGCCGGGTCACAGCAGGGAAATGTCAGCTATTGGCAGATTGACTTGGGAGCAGAAATGTCACAGGAGGTGATCGATACGGTTATTACTGGCTCAGCCTCCCGAAGTGACACTGAGCCCTGTGGCTTTAAGTACACGTGAACACACACACACACACACACACACACACACACACACACACATACATGCACACACACTATCTTAATGCACATTACACAAATTGCTTCTCATAAAACTGATCTTATTTTGGAGAGGTTGAGAAACTCTCTTCATCATTTGTTTCCAAAACTGGAAGACATTCATATTTTCAGAATAAGAGCTTTACCAGCTCTGCTATAGCTGCTTAAATGTTTTACACTAGCATCCCCCCTTTTGTTACACATTTGTCTGACATTTCTTTTATTTATTCATTATTCATGTATTCTTCCCCCCTCCTGGACACACTATTTCTTTACAGGCTTGAGGAAAGTCACGTACTCTGTATATAAATCTTAACACTCTGGTTTTCACAGCGTTTTTCTGTGTTTTCTTTGCTTTACTTTTTTATTTGACTTCCTCTCACCTTTGTGTTGATGGGTTTACTGCCCCCGAAGAAATGCATTTTCACCTCCACCACATGCTTGTGTATCGATTTGAAACAGAACTCTCTTCGGTCTTGTAGATTGCACTGCAGTGTTTGCTCCTGTTAGATCGTCACACAAGCTCTATGACTCATTTATGCTGCTTTAATGAACAGAAAGAGTCTGTTTCAAACAATGTCGCTGTCAATTACCACATATTTGCACGCTTCCTTGACGTTGCCATGGTTTGTTAAGCGATACATCCACTAGAGGGCAGCGCAGAGTCTCTGACATCAACGTAAATGGCCTCCGTGGAGGCGCCTGTAGTTTCTGACCCGCTCATGTCTCTCCTGAAAAAGTCCCGCCATTGTGGACATTTCTTTCTCGTCTCCTACAGTTGTCTCTCGAATTATTGGCTACACTGCCCCCACAGGATTTCCAGTGGTACTGCTCTGCTTGCTCCGTTTCATCCGAGCTTTTAGATATTTCGTTCACGAATAAAGACGAAAGGAACGCAGAGAACAGACAGAAGGTTCCGTTCTCTTCCGTATATGCATCTAACGTTTTGCATAAGCTAGCCCTGGAAACTCTGTAAACTTTCATTATCATTAACATCACTGAATTAACATCGCTACCCTCAATATTACTCCATACAAATTCTGTGTTTAAAGAAGCACATACACACAAACACACACACACACACCAGTTCTCTGTGTGGTAATGAACCATTGTTAAGATCTGCGCTGCCCACACGTTGGTTTCCCCGCCGACAGATTTCATTCGCAATTTGATGGAGTGCCACAAATCATCCGCTCCGCTAATTTCATTAAACTAAATGTGTGTTCTGCGTTTCCCGCTTCAGACCAACACGAGACCGAAACGAGAATAAATAACCTTCCTATGATCAGAGGACTCGTTAAGCTTAATTGAGTTGGGGTTAATAAAGCCCGTCATCTCTTCATTGCTTCTTCGTTGGTCTATTTGTTATTATTATGATGATGGAATGTGACAACCATAAAACAGCGTTGGAGAAGGAACTGGAGGACTTCTCCTCCTGTAAGAGAGCAGCTGTACACGGTGTATTTATGACGCACTCAGTGTTATAACAGTGAAATCAAATAACTCCACATACCGTGAGCAGAAGTATATCGAATACTTTTACTGCGTACCCTGGTATTGATGTTATCTCAGTTCACTTTCAGTTCTCAGATCTGCTAAAAGCTTAGCCGGAGCTGTACGTCATTTCATTGATATATTTCCAACACGGAAAAATCTATTAACTCCTGAGTTTCTATTCAAGCTTTTAAGAGGAAATCTATTCGTATGTTGTGTAAAAAAAGAATTTCCCTGACTCATGTCTTGTTTTTTCCCTTGAAGAACTACATGATCCCTCTCAAGCAAGTGTTGAGTCCGCAGGACATGGAGGCGATCTTTGTCAACCTCGAGGTGAGTAATCGCTGGAGCGGAGAAAATGATTTCTATACAGCACAGCCCCGGATCTGTGACACAGCCAGTGAATAATTGAATGTGTGTATGGATGGATGGATGGATGAATGAGAGGATGTGTGGGTTATTCAGTGTGTGCGTCGTGGGTGTTCATACAAATTCACTGCTCGGTATGCAGAGGTGTTCTGGTTTCAAGTTTTCATTACTGTCACTGAAAAGAGGAAAAATCTCTTTATTTGTATTTATTTTTTAAATAATTTCCAGTGGTTCATGGCCACTTTTGGTTTCAGTACTCAATATGAACACTTGTATTGTATCACATGTTCTCTACAAACAGCTTTACAATCTGAAAAACTACGAATATCAATTGTAAACAAATACAAAGTGTAAAAAAACGCTCTCAGTCTTTTTCATCTGCGTTGGACTCCAGTGTCAGTTACACTGTCCCAGTTTACTTAATGGAGGACGCTTCGCCAAAGCCAACAACGAATTGTTTGTGTAAACAAGTGTTTACTCCTCGGTGCCAAAGAGCGTGTCGTTGTCCAGCGACTGTTAAATTAAAATCACATCAATAAACCTCACTGTTGCACTGGTGACCTTCAGCAGAATGAGCACAGCCACGAGTCAGATCCACATTCACTGTCCTGCAGCTGCCTGTACTTGCTAGAGACATTAAATAATAAATACAATAAATCATTTATAGGTACACTATGTTTTTATTTGTATCTGAGTGATGTTTGTTCCAAACTGCAGCGTCCACATGTTTGAGAGATCAGCTTTTCCACAATAGAATTTAAAGTATCTCTCTGAGCCGTTTATTAATATATAAGAATGCATGTTTGTATAATAAATAACATCCTGAACATGTGAACAAACATACTTCCTTTGCAGACCCACTGTACCTCATAGTCTATAACAATGTGGATATTATGTATATATGTATGTTTATCGATCCATCAATGAATGTGACCGTGTATAACTCTTTATTGTGATTTCTGCTCAGGATGTGATCCGAGTCCACTTTGCTCTGCTGCGAGGCATCGACCTGAACATGGTCACAGGAGGAAGTGGCCTCGGGAAGATCTTCCTGGACTTCAAGGAAAGGTTTGTCACCTACAATCCAAACACGATGTCTACACACACACACTGTGTTAGGCTTCCGGGGCTATGTTTTTGTGCTTATATAGTTAAAATCCCCTTAAAGCTAATTGAAAGAAAACAACGTATTTTATCTGGCTGCGCTCAGAGTCGGAGGATTGATGGGATTAATGTTTACCGAGAGTAAGCAGGTTAAAACAGGAAAGAAAGCTGAGTAAGCAAATATTGTTGCTCTTTCAACCGAAACAATCAGAATAAATCCTTTTAAGAAAGCATTAGCGTGTCACAGTCCCGTTCCCCTAGTCCTCTTGTGCAGCCACAGCGTTGTGCTTTGTATATTCCTTGCATTGGTTTTTTCGGTAAATGATGTTATTTCTAAGTTTTAATCCTTTAAAATGAATGAAATAAGCCTTCGCAGCCATCTGCCGTATCCGTTCCATTTCGAACCGAATTCTCACAACGAGCTCGTTTTCTACCGGATTGATTGAAAAGTGAAGGATTTTAGAGACTTTAGAGGTTTTGGATTAGAAAACTCTTCTACTTTTGTCTCAGATGAGTTTCTGTGGAGCACAGCTGCTGAGCAACGTGTGGATGAATTGCATCCGAGTGGGGGGGGCAGTGATTTCCCCCCCCCCTGCTGAGTGCGGCTGCTTCACAGGTAATCGTAATGATGGTGATGATAGATTCTGGCCCCGGTGATAATTTCATCCTCGGCCGTGGATCCGACCCGTGGAATGATGCACTCATTACTGCAGGAGGGAGTCACACCCCCCTGCACGTGTGCTTCTACCTGTTCTTGCATCTATAAGTATGATATTCCTCTGCCAGGCGATTCTGATGGCACTCTTAATCAGACAGTCGCTGCATTTCTATGGGTGATGTCAGTTTGCATATAGGTAATAAGCTCGTCGCAGACTCCTCCTTAAGCCTGGAGGGCCGTGTAGGAGAAAGTGGGTGTGACACGACAGACTCTGTTTATTTAATAGACGGAAGCCGGCCCATACTCTGTCCCTTCGTCTCACATGCACACGCTCCCACTCCCTCGATTAGCTCGTCTGACTCTCTGATCTGATTGAGCGCTGGTCTGAAGTCTTCGTTTGCACGCAATCCCAGATAAGGTCCAGTCTGGCGAAGGTCCCAGTATACAGGACCTGGACCATAAAAGCTCCAGAGGGGAAATATGAAAGGAGAGGGCGGCAGGAATTATAGTTTCCACAGTTTCTAGATACTTTGATTTCACTCCTGTTTCCAAAAACTTGAACCAGAAATGTCCAGTTAAATGTTGCAGACATTTTCTGGACCAACATCTGGAGTTTGTCTTTTCACGGATGAAGAAACACAGCCAGAGGTTCCATAGCTTAATCTCCCGCTCGTTCAGGAGAGGGTTGACGTCTGGATGCAGCGTAGAGAAGGCGCGTCTTGACATATATATTTTCATGTGGAAATCACGTGATTTTCTTCACATCAACGTCGTCCTTCATCAGGTCTCGAATCTCGTAGTCCTCCCAAGATGACGTCTTCTTCAGCATCTTCTACATGGTGCCTCCTACTCATCTTGAGATATTTGTATTCACTCATCTCACTCCGGAGTTTCTCCTCCCAGTCAAAGCTCCGGAGAATGTCCGGAGCACCTGACTCGAACAGACTCCGTTTATTTAATAGACGGAAGCCGGCCCATACTCTGTCCCTCCGTCTCCCATGCACATGCTGCCACTCCCTCATTTAGCTCGTCTGACTCTCTGATCTGATTGGGCGCTGGGCTGAAGTCTTCGTTTGCACGCAATCCCAGATAAGGTCCAGTCTGGCGAAGGTCCCAGTATACAGGACCTGGACCATGAAAGCTCTGGAGGGGAAATATGAGAGGAGAGGTCAGCAGGAATTATACTTTCTACAATTTCTAGATACTTGTCCGGTTGCAAATTATCTAGTCAGTTGCTCCGGACATTCTCCGCAGTTTTTACCAGGAGGAAAAACTCAAGGGTGAGATGAGCGAATACAAATATCTCGAGGGGTAGGAGGCAACATGTAGAAGATTCTGAAGAAGACGTCATCTTAGGAGGACATCGAGATTCGAGAGCTCTTGGTGATGAAGGCCGACGCCGCTGTGAAGAAAATGTAAATGTCATGATGCGCCTTCTCTACGCCGCAACAGACGTCAACCCTTTCCTGAATGAGCAGGAGATTAAGATGTGGAACCTCTGGCTGTGTGCGGACATCTTCTGGACCAACATCTGGACTTCGTCTTTCATGTATGAAGAAACACAGCCAGAGGTTCAACATCATAATCTCCTGCTCGTTCAGGAAAGGGTTGACGTCTGTTGAGCTCTCGAATCTCGTTGTCCTCCTGAGATGACGTCTTCCTCAGCATCTTCTACATGTTGCCTCCTACCCCTCGAGATATTTGTATTCGCTCATCTCACCCTTGAGTTTTTTTCCTCCTGATAAATACTCCGTAGAATGTCCGAAGCATCTGACTCGATCATTTGCATCCTCACATTCAGCCCCTGGAGTTCAGTGCGAGTCCGTAAACAGCTCGACACTCAACCTGTTTGTTCCGTGATGGATTTTAACCTTCCAATCTCCGACAGAAATGTCACATTTACCTTCTATTCATAACCAAATGTGCTTATCGTATAGCATTCATTGTTATAAATCACCCTCGGCGACATTTTCCAAAATGCGACGCAGGGTTATTTTGAGTAAAAGGGGATTCATTAGATTTGCAGATTCCGTGCGTCACAGGCTTTGATTCCCTGCGTGTGATTGACATCTATACCTCCCTCATTATCGGCCCACCCCGGTGTCTCGTCTCTTCCGTGGCCATAAACAACAGCGACCGGGGGGGGGATTTGGATCCGCACGGCACCGCTCTCATCAAGCATCTTGGCAATTTTCCTGAGGACCTGCCTCTGCATAAATAATTTGCTTATCTCTGCTTGTAAGTCCCCGTGACCTTTGCAACAATGTGCTTGTTTCCTTTTTTTCTCTCACATCGCCGCGAAAGACGAAAAGCCTTTCTCCGGATTTGTCATTGAGGTGAATGCCACGTTGAGAATGTCACCGGTTTATCTCCACGACGACTCCTCCATTCCTAAACAGGCAGAACCAGCAGGCGGCTCAGAGAGGCTCTACAAACCAAAAGGGCGTCTAAGTGCCCTCTTGTTGATGTCCTCATTTGCAACTTTCCCCGACTCATTTCCTGGAGTAATCTTCTTTCCCTCCTGTCCTTGCGATGCCTAATCATGGAGCCTCTTCATCGGAGGTCTTCGCTCTTTGTTCTCCTCCATTCACTGTACGCCCGGTTCGCTGAGTGGAGGTGAGGGGGTCCCAATGCCACATGTCGCAGAATATTAGCTGGTTCCACAACCCTGTCACTTTTGGTTTGCCCGGAGATTTCCTCAGTCGCCTGGCTCGGCTCGCAGGGGGCTCAGCCGGGGGCGGGCGGGGGAGGGGTGAAGGCCCAGGGCGCCGCTACTCAAAATTGCATTTCCTGTGAAAGAGCGTGCACGACAGCATCCTCATTATGAAAGAGGCCAGCACAGCAGGGCGATAACGCCGGTGCTGAGAAACAAAATATACAGCAAGTTTTTACTGCAGCAGCAAACTCCAGCGCCCAGAGGAAAGCTCCCGAACCAATCCGCTGTTTGGATGCTGCCGTGCTTTGCTTTGCCTTTTTTTTCTTGTTTGCAAATTGAATGTTGAACTGCTGCAGCTTCTCTAATGGCCCAAGTGAATAACTTGCCAATTGGTCCTAATCGGAGAAAATAAAAATGCTTTTTATTTGCGAGTTAACAATTAAAACTTAATGGGCCTGGTCCTGCTGCTTCGAGGACTGAGATAACTTTGTCGTTTTATTTGTCTCCCTCGACATAAAATCCACTCTCTTCCCTCCTCGTTGTCAGTTAACTGGATCTTATTCATATTTCCACTCGGCTCAGTGAGAGGGAATAATCAATGAAATGCATATAAACCCGTAATCCTCTGTTTTCACTCCTCGTTGTCGAGAAATTATATCGTATTCATAGTTCCACTCGTGTGAGTAAAATCAATGTTTGCTCAGACGCATACGGAAGGTGCAAAAACAAAGAAGCATTTTCATTATTTACGCTCAGCTGTGGAAAAACTCTGGAGCCTTCACAGCTCGGCTGGATGAATATTCCACGTGAGATGTTCAGAGTGAATTATTTTACACCATTTCCAATCTCTCATGGTTTTCTTTAGTTGCTTTTGCAAAAGGCTGGAAAGAGGCTTCAGTGCTACCTTAAGATTTGCAATTTAATTGAAATATTCAGAACATTCGGGACTCGATTATAGTTTTTAACAGAGTATTTTAGTGGGTGAATATTCAAGCAGAGCCGCGGTGAGAAAACAGGAAATGATGAATACTTACCTCCCACTCTGACGTGTGTCTACAAGGTGTCAAGAGGAGAAAGTGCCCATCACAGACTGATGATGGCTGCAGTGTGGTTACTTGTCATCTGCTCCTTTGTCCCACTGCCTGTCTCGGTGAAGAGGTCTCACGTCTCCGAGGAAAAGCTGTTATTAACAAAAACATTTAAATTTTTACACATTAACCTTTTACTGATGAGTTGTTTGTGATTAAAAGACCTTGGGTGTGATGTTTTGATGCCAGGAAGCAATACCGTTATTTATGTGCCCAACAAAGACCAACAAGATTTATTCATTTTCGGCTGATGTGATTAATTTTCTAGTTTTTTCATCTGTCCATGATGCTGAATACACAACCTCTAATCTCTGATTTACCACACTGGTCTGTTGCATGAAACACACTAGAACACATCTACTGATAAAAACAAATCAGGGTCATCGTGGTTTTTGAATCAACACCTTACACCAAATATGCTTAAGGTGGGATTCACACCCAGTTTGCACACGGCAGCATTAACATCTATCTGATGTAGTTTCACGTTGTTTAGCTTTGGCTTGGTTTCCACTCCTCAGATGGTTGTGAACTTTTGCTGAAAACAACAATGTGTTTGATGAGAGGGGTGAGATTGAACCATATAACACATGTGCTGTAAAAGCGTCCCCAGCACAGCATCATGGAGCTGGCTGTCTCGAGCCTCTTATTCCTCGTCTTCCTCACATTTTCTTTTTACTGCCACAAAGATTCCCCCGTTCACAGCTCTTTGCATTCCTGTCATGGAGCAGCTTCTTTAAAGAAGACCTCCACGTCACTTTGTGTCCCCACTTTGTGATGGGCGTCTCTGGCTCGTGCCCCTGGATCCTCGGTCCGCCTGCCCGTCTTCTAATTGATCAAAGCCCCCATTAATCTCAATCACTTTGCCGCCCTGGAGGAGCGGGAGGAGCTAAAGGGAGCTGTCTCTCCAACTGCGGATCAAGTCTTAATCAGGAGCAGGATTTTGCCCCCGGCTGGTTTAACCAAGCCGGGTGGGAGCCTCTCTGCAGGGGGTCCTTACTCCAAACTCGTGCCTGGGCTCCAGTGATGGTTCCTGGTAGATCTGCTGAGAGGGGTGTGAGGGAAACGCTGCTTTTAAGGAGCGGTTTGTTCTTCCGTGTTCCACATTTGCACCTCTGGCAAAAACATGACACTGAATCACACGTTTTACAGCCTCGACATTTTAGAAACAATTTCTGCAGCGGAATAATTCATGTGAAGAGATGCTTTCGTATTAATAATGGAGAATCAGCAGTTTGGGCCTTTTGTACGAGTTTTGGGAAGAGCAACGTCAAACTGAAATCATTTTTAAGATCTACTCACAGAAATATTAGAGTGTTATATATGGTATTATAAGAGTCTGTATTTGTCTGAACCCAATTTCACTGCAGGGAACATCCCCAGCTGTTCATGGCCTCTCTCTGTGGAGCTCTGCATGTTCTCTTCTTCTGTTTCCATCTTCCTCCCACAGCCCAGAGTCATGCACAGTAGGGTCTGCTTAATTGGAGACTTTAGATTGACCTTAGGTGTGAATGTGAGCTTCCTTGACAGAACGGCTCTCACGCAGTGTCAGCTGGGATTGGCTGCAGTTGATCCTTAAAGCATCAGCGGTATAAATAATGTCTGTATCTGTGTGTGTACATGTCCACAGAGCAGGAATCCACGTGATCTTGCTTTTTATTTCACTCCACATTGTTGCACCATTGCTCTGTCGTACAACCTTTCCCCGGTCGGACTGTTTGTCTGCGTCACACATCTATAAGAGGCTTGATTAAGTCTTCAGGCTGCCAACTCTCTGCACCCCCCTCACCCCCCAATTCAAGGCTCCGATTGAGAGAGTGAGTGCCAACACCACCAGGGGGCGTTTGGCACCGTACCAGCCGTGCCAATGCCCTACTTTGACTCAGCGAGAGTGAGGAATGTGTGCCGGCTTCCTCCGGGCGAGATGACTTTCAACTCCCTCCCTCCATCCCCACAGATCTGTGTCAGGGTCCCATTGTAATACCTAATGAGCACTGCTCTCATATCCTCACTGCTGGAAATTAGGAGATTCTTTCCCTGCCTCTCTCATGCTGATAAGAGCACCAACTGATAAAACACAGCATCTTTCATTTGGGCTCTGTGTGATTACGGCGTATTTGCAAGAGGAGGCCGCTCCTCCAAAATATGGCCCAGGGATGAGAATCCAGTCATTATTTATTCATGGTATTCACATCTATTCCTAATCATAATACATGTATTCACATATTCATTTATCTGCCCCCATAGTGCCAAGTGATCCTCGGGCTGACCTCTCAAATTGTGTTATTAATCTTAAAATGAGTCGGCAGGGCTTTGCCTCAAGGCTCCGGGACACGAACCAGTTCAGAGATGATTGTGGACTCAAGCAGCGATATCTCCTTCTTTGTCTCTGTCGCTTTAAAAAAAAGATTTAAAGGATTCATTAGCACTTATTAAGGCCTCATTTTTACATATTGCAAAATGTTATGAGCTTTGAACAATTGTCTCACAGGACAAGGAAAGTCAGATCCCCACTGTAGATTGAATTTGACATTAAAGTTTTATTTTTGGAGCCTGGAACAATGACTGGAGGTTTATTTATTGTGTAGATTGTTCCACCATCACTTTCCAGTATATTTTAAGGTGTAGACATAATGTGAGTTTGACCTTTGCATGTGGCAGAAGCGTCCGGGGTCAAACATTTACAGATATTCAACGAAATGTGCAAATTCCTCTCAATGTTCCCTGAAGGGCAACGAGATAAAGACGAGTGTCGGGTTTAACAGTTGTTGCATGTTGTCGTTCTCCAGGTTGTTGATCTATGGGAAGTACTGCAGTCTCATGGAAAACGCCCAGAAGACACTGGATGAGCTAATAGCGACGCGGGAGGACGTCAAGATTAAAGTGGAGGTAATGTAAAATATAAAATCACTCACTAATCACTATTTAGTCAAACTTTAAAGTAATACCCTAAATATTGAAATATAAATAGTGAAGGGCTGTGTACCACTGAGATATTTAGAGTTTTATTTCTGCTGCAAGACAGTGCAACTATTGCAGCTATTATTCCCCGACCATCTCCAAACCAGAATCTTTTAGCAGAATCTGAATTAATGATAGTGTAAAGCTGCTGTATTGAGGGCTTGAGGCACGTCAGCAGTGAGCCTGGCCAGAGAAGTGACTGTGGGAGCTGTTGACAAACAGACCAAGATGATTATAACTCTTTTGAAGCAGAGTCACAGCTTCCTGTTGTTGCCTCACACTAAAATCTTCAATTAGCAGGTTTTTGTTGCTGCACAGCTATAAAAACGGAAAAACTCCCACTCACTTATTTCTGTGAGGGAGCATTATAGGAAGAATCCAACAAAAGGCAGTTTCTTCTGGAGCCAGAATATGAAATTGTAAAACATTATCCGGAGGAATCCAGGAGTCGGCCTGCGAGCTAATTGTGTCACAGACGTCCAGAGCTTTTCTGCCCTGGAAGAATAAACTGGTTGTTGTTAATGGAGTCGCATGAATGTGTGGAAGTAACAGCTCCGGTGTAACACATTATGAATGATTAAATAATGAATGAGTGCTTGTTTGTGGGGGGAAATTCACAATGGTGCATTATGTGTAATGACTGCTCTGCTGCTGCTTCTCGTGTCATCGCCCCCTGCAGGAATGTACCCTGAAGGTGCAGGAGGGGAAGTTCAAGCTGCAGGATCTTCTGGTGGTTCCCATGCAGAGGGTTCTCAAGTATCACCTACTACTGAAGGTAGGAAGCTCCACACGTCTGTTACACCTGCAATATGAAGAAGAAAATGGCATTTAAGTCATAATATATAATAAATAACCCTCCGTTGTTGTACAGTTGAAGGAATTTCCTCTCCTTGAATGAAGCAGATTGAAATATACTCAACTCTGTTGTTTTTAAATGTTAAACCTTCTCACTGAGGAGATTCCTGCCTCAAACTGAGCACTTGCGGCCGATCACTGTGGAATAAAGCCTGATTTTTCCACTTGTAACCTCGTTTTTATTTGTTTACTTTAATCACTTCCTGCCCTGTTGAGTCGTTTCTTGTCTCAGAGTTTCAGCAGTTTCTGAAAGTTGTTGTTGTTCGTCTGGTTTGTTCACCAGCGCTGTGATTCTCTTCCAGACGTTTGACCTTGCCACATGAAACAGTGTTTGTTGGCTTTGTAAACAGTGAACCAACAACTTGGACACAGATACCGTAACACAAGCTGTTACTTGGCATTTAACTTGGTTCGGCTATTTTCATTATTCATTAGTTTATTACTTTCCTTGTTGGACAATTTGAATTTGTAAAGATTTGAATCATTTCAGGATTTTGTTTTCATGGAAACGGCAGTTAAGCCTTTTTCATTAATTAATAACGAATTGTACAATAAAGCTTGTTTCTTCAGAGTGTGTTTTAGCAGCAGTCAAATTGAAACCCGGAAAATAAATTAACTTTTTAAAATCCGTATTGTTGATTCAAATTTTAAATCCATGTATGTTCTTCTCTTTTAAATCTTAATTAAAAAAATGTTTTAAATAATTCCTTCTTCTTAGATCTGTTCCCTCCCAGCCTGTGTAACCATTCATGAGAACTGATTGGCTGCTGGTGGTTCTCATCATTAATTGAAGCTCTGCACTGACGCCCTTTTTGCCCATTATGCATATATATTAAAACACAATATCTGACCTCAGCCAGTGTTTCTCCCGGCAGCGCCCCTCCTGGTCTTCATGTATAAAACAAACTGAGCTCTGCAAATACTCCCAGAGATTAATTGACGTTGCATCTCAATTATGGATGAGCATATGAGTTTATGATGCGGTGCATAACGACCCTGGGGAGGGAGGGAGGCGAGGTGTGTTTGTGTCAGGTGGCCGGTGCAGGTCCACACACACAGAGAGAGAGAGAGAGAGAGAGCGCTTCACCTTCTCTGGTGTTTGTTTGAATCGAACCGCTGCAGGAGGCTCAGCAAGGCGCTGGACTCAAATCCACTGTGCACTAATCAGATTAAACTCACCCCATTTCACTGCTTCCCACAGGAGAACACTGCTGAGCTGCTGAGGCCCTGGGCACTGTCAGAGCGACAGGTTCCTCTGTGTGTGTCTGTGTGTGTGTGTGTGCGTGTGTGTGTGTGTGTGTGTGTATGAGAGAGAGAGTGAAGAGAGAGAACGGTTTGATTTAGTTTTAGGGCTTAAAGGGGTTAGGCATTCCAAGTAGTGATGGTTAAGATTGAGGAAAGGAGATTGTGTGTTTGTGTGTACATGTCTGTATGTGTGTGCGTGTGTGTGTGTGTGTGTGTGTGTGTGTGTGTGTGTCCACTCATGCCCAGCGGCACGTCCTCAGTTGATGCTGCACACATATCACCGCACCACGTCTATTTGCTCCAGTGTGAACACTCTGATCTCTTCACTCTTCATGTCCTGCAGCTCTGAATCCAGTGAATTCAGCCCAGTCGTCTCCGAGGTGATTCTCTTCCAGCAGGACGTGAATATTTGATGAATTCACAGTGTTTTTATGAGACAGTTTCTGTGTCTCTTATATCTGTAAAACAGCTTGTGCAAGAGTTACAGAGCGTGGAACAGTGGTTCCCTCCCGGTGGCACTGATTCGCTGGTGGGGAGCCAGTGAGGGGTGACGTCCATGTTGGAGGACGGGTTGTTCAGGGCGCCTGCACATCGGGGGGGCAGCCGGGAGGACAATATGGTGTGGTGTCCTCATTTGACCAAAGTGTCGAAAAGGCTTGAAATGAAATAACATCAAAAAACAACAGAGAACACACAAAAGCAATAAAACATCAGAGATAATTGACAGTTTAAATATTGCACGATAGATGAAATCCAGATCTCAAACTCATCCAGTGAGAAGAAGTGATTTTAGGCTTATGACTTATATTTGATTTTGTCTGTGTAGCTGTGTGAAGCCTCAGGATGTGAGTCAGAGGAGGAACCTCAACACCTCAGAGTCATCGAGTTTGGATTATTTGTCTGTATAGAGATTCCAGTCATGGTGGATGTGTGTAGTTTGTGTGTGTGTGTGTGTGTGTGTTTGTCATCTTGTGCAACACGTGACTCAGAGCAGAGGAGACACTGACACAACCTGAACATGAACTTGGTTTGTGCAGCTCACTGTCGTGCACTGGGATTTCAAAGAGTACAGTAGTTTGTTTAGTCATGTGTCGCATGTGATTTTGAGCCGGTGCCTGAAAGCTGCAAAAGATGACAAACCCGCAGAAAGATCTGATCAGACTTTGTTTTTCTCTTCGTCACGAAGTGGAGTTTTTTATAAATCGCTCCCAACACGCCTGCGTTTGGAGGCAGGAGCCAAACACTCATGGTTTAAAACCATCTAACGTATTTGGTATTGATTGGCTCCGAGGAGACGATATGATTTGCCGCCGTCATCTCGTTACCAGGAGGAGCAGTCGGACCTGGAGGCGGTTGGCAGCTTCTGTGTGTCTTTTATTTTTGTGTATGTCGCTGACGTCTTGTTTCCATCTGCGTCCGCGTCAGTGTCACATCCTTAATCACAGTAAAGAGCAGATACTGAGCATCTCTCACAGCCTCAACCGTAGCTCTATAGGGTTTTATTGTGCTTTTCATAACTCTGAGACAACAGAGGTGTTTATTTTTTGTATTAAACGACAGCTTTTGTTTTATATAATAATACTAATAATAGAAATTGTTCTCCTCTCCCTCTGCAGGAACTTTTAAGTCATTCCGCTGACCGTCCGGAGAGGCAACAGCTCAAAGAGGCACTGGAAGCGATGCAGGTCGGTGTTACACACGTTTGTGCATTCATGAGTGTGCTTTAAAAAACAATATTACATAAGAACTCTGCGGCGCTTGAAGCCAAAGATGCATAAATGCCTTCATACAGCCACTGTGGCTGGAAGTAGCAGAAGTTGACTCTGATATGACAGCTGTCAGAAAGATTCCTCACTTTCAGGCTGAAAGTTCGTCTCTCTGTCTCTCCTCTCAGGACTTGGCCATGTACATCAACGAAGTGAAGCGGGACAACGAGACGCTGAAGAAAATCGGTGAATTCCAAAACTCTATCGAGAATCTTGTAAGTATTTTGTAAAAATATTGTGTGCAGAGCTTTACTTGCTATTTGTTTGTTTTGGTAATTTGCCTTAAAGACTTGAGCCTAGTTTAAGCTTGCATTTCCGGTCTTTAATTATCTGAACTTGGCACAAGCGGACAGTCTGCGAACTCTACAGCATCTCTATGGCACCGCATTCGTTTCATACATGAGGGAGCAGAGAGATTCCCAGATGGCTGCAGGAGGGAAATCACAGAAATCGCTGGTAAAGACGAAGCATTCTGCAGGAAACTGTGGGAAAAAAATAACTCTTTGTCGAGGCTGAGCAGTGCACACAAGCCTGGAGCTCGATCCCGGAGGAAAATCACTCTGTTTGCATTTCTTCCTCTTCTTCTTCTTCTTCTTCTTCTTCTATGCCTGTGACGTTTAGGAGAACACTGCACAAGTCCCTCGCACCTCGAGCACAAGTACATAAGGGGAAGTGTTGACATCTCAGTTGACGCATACAATGATGCAATTCATTCAGGCAAAATCGCAGCATCAAACCTCCGGGGCGCCACAGGTCCACTTCCAACCCGGCCCTTTGCTGCACGTGTTCCACTCTCGCTCCCTCTCTCTTTCTCTCTCTTTCCCTATCTCTCTCTCACTTCCTCTGTCCCCCTATTCCCTGTTCATACTGTCAACTAAAGGTTTGAAGCCCCAAGAAAAATCTGTGAATAAAAGTGTATATCTGCCACTGTCACATTACCTGATTTGACATCTTTATAGACGTCAGTTTTGTGTGTATGTGAATCTAATACAGCGGCACTAATGTTATCACCAGGCAGGGGTATAAAGTTTGTCAGGGCGATTCGTCACCGAGCAGTCGCCCATCGTTCTGTCCACGTTCTCTCTCTCCTTCTCTCTCTCCTTCTCTCTCTCCTCTGCTCAGACTGTTTACATCACGTTGCTTCCACTTGTCAGGATTGTCCTCAATAAATCATCCGGTCTTGAGTTCTGTGGATTCCAGATGGTTTTTCACTTTTCCATTTCCCACTTCTTTTTTCTGTCACGACGCTCCAACACCTGTTGTTTCCTGCTGAGGTGCAAAGTCACCCGGTTTATTCTGGACTTGTACACGAGCCAGAGATCCAGAAAATGTGGATTCAAACTGTGATTTGTAGCTTCCATGCTGTGCCACTCCTAACGTATCTATTTGGATTCTCTCTGAGAGTCAGATTCAGCTGAATTATTAATGGTTTCTCATGAAGTTTTTCTGATGTGCAGTGGATTAACATTGGTTGTGTGTTTGTGACCGAAGCAGCAGGTGAAGCTGGAGGAGTACGGGAGGCCAAAGATCGACGGAGAGCTGAAGGTTTGCTCCATCGTCAACCGGACCAAACAGGACCGGTGAGGCCAAACTCTTCTCTGGAAAAAGCCAAAACAAAAACATCATCTCACGGCTTAAACCATAAATCCAACGTGTGTTTGTTTTCAGGTACATCTTCCTGTTTGATAAAGTGGTGATTGTCTGCAAGAGGAAAGGTTACAGCTACGAGCTCAAGGAGATCATCGAGCTGCAGTCGTATAAAATGTCCGACGACCCCATGAACAACCGAGACGTGAAGAAGGTGAGAAATGAGCAGAACTCTTTTCTCCTGCAGATCTTTACTTTACTTATCAGCTGATGAAACTTCCTGTGTAACCATTACCCATGATGCACCTGAGCCGGAGGAGCTCCTTGATGCTAGTTACAGATATACAGAAACGAGGAGTAAACACATCGTGCTCACTCATGCTTGAGAGATCATGTAAATGCAATGAAGGTCATTTAGGATCCATGAAATCACACTAACATGGCTTATTTGATTTCTTTGTGTTGAATCTGCATGTGTCTCCATGTTTGCATGTGTAACTGGGTCTTTCTCTGGTGTCTTTCTTTTTGCATGCTTACCAGTCAAGTGGAAAAATGGTAAGCTCAAGTCAACCCCTCTTTATTTAACTCATCTTCCAGTGTTTAATGGGAATCATGCCGTGGATTGCACGTGTACCCAGCAGCTCTGTGATTGGCTCTCCAGCTTTTTTGGTGAAACTCATCGCTAAAGCATGTGGAGCGTCATTAAATTCAAAATTAAATGTGATCAAATATAATACAAACATATATACTGTTTTAAAAGCTGTATCACAAGCTTATCTCTGTCTGTCATCCACACGTGTCTCTGCCGTCTGTTCTTCACTCGCTCTCCCCCCCTAGTGGTCGTACGGCTTCTACCTGATCCACCTGCAGGGCAAGCAGGGCTTCCAGTTCTTCTGCAAGACCGAGGACACAAAGAGGAAGTGGATGGAGCAGTTTGAAATGGCCATGTAAGTTTAATTACATTGTGGTAATGAAGCTCCTGTCACAACACTTGTGAGATTGTGTGATTGTATTGAGATACATGACGGGAAACTAAATGTTACCTTCCTGTTCTCATCCAGGTCCAACATCAAGCCGGAGAGAGCCACGGCCAATCAGCACAACTTCCAGATGCACACGTTTGACAAGAACACCAACTGTCGAGCCTGCAAGATGCTGCTGAGGTAACTAACTGAATCCAGGCTGAGTGACGAATGAGTCCTCACCAGTATCCAACAGCATTCCCTTGTAACTATCAACAGGTGTAGAATTATCTTTATCTGTGGTTCATGTTTTTCATGTAGCATTTTAAATTGGAAAAGTCAATATATTGGCATGAGGAGTAAAAACTACAACCCACTCTAAACGAATGAAGTATTACTTAAATACTTCCGAGTGGCTCTATAGTAAATCGATGTGGCAGCAGAGTAAATCTCCATGGTTAATATTCACCACAGTTTTTTTAAGCAGAGAACTGTGCATCAAGTAGAATTTATGCTTCTCGAGAAACAAACTGAAGAGAAACGACCACATTTACTGAGCAACAGAGACACAGGGAAAAACCTGCTCCCTCATTAGTGTTGAAGTAATGTTCAGGACATATTCTAGTAAGTGTGACTGAGGCCGACACCACACACACTCCTCCTCCCCTGGGAGCGCCGCTGCAGCAGGGATCAGTCGTGTCACTGCATCAAGCTCTTTCACCTCCATTACAGTCGGCCGGCTAAACTCCACACTGCGTATTGACCCACAAATTCCAGGGCCCAGCTGACCTAAATCCAGGCGGAGCAGGGACCAGCGTTTCCTCACTCGCTGCTAGATGCTAATTACTGCTGCAGCCCCAGCAGATCCCCTGTGTGATTTATGGCGCTCGCTATTCAACATGGCAGTGTGCGATGCATGCAGCGTTTTAGTGTGTGTATCAAATACAGCGCCGAAGTGCACGGCCTGAAATAGAGGGAGTTTATTTTGTGATTTTTAAAAAGGGGTCGCAGGATGGAAACGATGGAGCATGTGTAGCTGCAATCATAGAATTATACTAAGAGGCAGCAGGATCCCCGGTGGGTTGTACTTACAAGAAGTTAATTTGCGTCTGAGACACTTCCTGTTTACATTAGCGTGTGTGTGTGTGTGTGTGTGTGTGTGTGTGTTTCTTCCTGTGTGTGTGTGTGTGTGTGTTTCTTCCTGTGTGTGTCCTCAGGGGCATCTTCTATCAGGGCTACTACTGCTCTCACTGTGGAACAGGAGCACATAAAGAGTGTCTGGAAGTCATCACCATCTGTAAAATCAGTAGGTGTTTCCTCTCACCCTCTAATAGAATATCACATTCTCTTATTATCATTTTAAAAAGGGCTTTTTTTTATTGTTATTAATACATTAATTAATTATTTGCCACAGCTTTAATAGGCTCCAGAGGCTCATTAAGCAGGTGTGAACCATCGTGTCACTGGGTTTGGTTCCAATTGGGGAAATGAACTTAGCTAAGAGTCGTTTCATATCCTGAAGCCTTCTCAACTGACAAATATAAATGTATATTTTGACACAAAATAAAAAAAGAGACGTTTTCTTTAATTTTGACAAAAACAAAATGAAAGTGCAGCCCTTGTGAAGGTGTAACACACATTCTAAAATTTGTCATTGTTAAATGTCACTTTTTATTTCATCCCTAATAAATAATAATGGTATAAATTGTGAATACCCCCCCCTCTGACTGTGTCCATATCTTTGTTTACAGATCCCCTCGACTTGGTGAGTTGGTCAAATACAGCAACCTCTTATTTATTATCAACATTTCCTGTCTTTTGTTTAGTGTCTGTCTCACTGATGGTGTGTTTTCCTCCTGTTTGTTTCCTTTTCAACAGGAACCTGGGATGTCATCAGGTAACAGCACTTCCTGTCGTCTAACATGACAACAGAGACATTCAGTGACAGGCTGAACAGCACAGCTCTCTACTGACATCTAGTGGATTTGTTCACTTGCACATGAACCAAAACAACATTATCACTCTCAGAGACTAGGGGGGGCAATGCAAACATACATAGAGATACTACTGTATGTGCTTTAAATATCATTATGTATTCAAAGATTTGAAGACATTAGACGTAAGAGGGAAATCAGAATTGAACTAGTGTATCTGGAAATGATCAAATCTGAGTTTTCCGTGAAAAAGATCCTGGATCAGATTTAAACCCAGGATTTTATGGTTATATTGTTTTTATTGGAGACGACTACTTCACCCAGAGAGCAAGTTTTAAAAAAATATATAAATACAGCCCTGTATTATCAACTGAAATCATAAAGTTACCAAAGAGGGAAAACCAAAATACAGAATCTTTCCCTGCCGATAAATATAAAGGTTTTTAGAAACTTTACTACCTTAACATACACTCGTGCTTCTATTCTTCCCATTAAAGCACGAATCCATGCTTGTGTTTTCCAGGTCCCAAAATGGTGGCCGTGAGGAACTACCACGGCACGCCGACGCCTCCGGGGAAGACGGCGCTGAGTTTCCAGACGGGGGATTTCATCGAGCTGCTGAAGGGAGACCCGGACTCGACGTGGTGGGAGGTAGCTGCACTTCTGTCTCACTTCCTATCTGAGGCTGTGTGGTTTAATGTAGATCAGGAACATCTTTAGTTAAACAGTTGTTGTTGGCTCTGGACTCCGGCTCATCGATTCCACGACTCTGAGGTCAAAGTGCTGACTCGGGCGCCGAGGATGTTTCAAGTTGTTGTTCCTAAACTGAAGCCTGGCTCTGAACTAAGGAAACAAAATCGACCGAGCAGAACTTCTAAAGCTCCCTAATTAGCATCGTGTTCATATCATCCATTCTGAAGTGAAATAATCTGCTGTCTGATCCCACTTAAAACCAAAGATAAACACCATGGATTAGGTTTGGATTAAAAACATGAGAATACATTAAAACTTTGAAGTGAGTCTAACGAGCTGCAGACCCTGTTTTCATTATACCGAGATAACATAAGATAACTTGCAGTATCTGATATTTAGAATTAAATCATTTTTCTACTGTTAATAACTTACAAAATGTATTTGTAGTAAAATAAACCAGTTCACATGAAAACTGGTGCAGTCTGTTAGCACAGACTTTTCTGATTCTGCCACTAGTGGGCGCCAAAGTTGCACGTTTTCTATTTATATCCATAAAACTGTGCACATGTGCAATGCATTGCGTATTTATAAACAATTGTTTTATATCGTACTTTTTGTATTTTCATGTGTTTTTGTGTTCCTTTTTTACTTTTAATTTACTTCTCAGTGTATTTTTAAACCCTCTTACACATTTGTTTAGTTTGTGTAAATCATTTTGAGTTCTCTCTCTCTCTCTCTCTCTCTCTCTCTCTCTCTCTCTCTCTCTCTCTCTCTCTCTCTCTCTCTCTCTGTGTGCTTTATAAATAAACTTCTCTTGCTCTTTATTTTCCAGGGGAAACTGATACAAACACAGAAGAGCGGCTTCTTTCCCAGTTCGTGTGTAAAACCTTGTTTGGACCCGAAGGTTTGTGGCCAGCTCTCAGTGACTCACTGCAGTTTGTGTTGCTTCTGAGATCACAGCCCATTGCTGTCTCTCTTTAGTGTGCACTTAACTACCTGTGTGGGGGGGTGCACATATAAATCTATATATATATATATCCCTCTACCACAGTGCTGTTCTGTTTATAACTTCTTTAATGTGCTGCTTCTGTTTGTCTGCTGCAGCCCTTCCAGGCGCTATCGAGCCGGCAGACCTCCAGGGAATCAGACTACTACGGTTATCCTTGGTAAGACCCTGAACTTCAGAAGACTGTTGTTATCGCCATACTGCTCCTACCTTATATATTATATACTAACATCCCCCCCCAGGTCACTTTTCTATATTAATTCAGATCTGCCAATGTAAACTTCACGCACTAATTCAAAATTCAAAGCAGCCTGACCCCCAAACATAGCCGCGACCGAGAGATTAATTACCACCCGGGTGTTTGAAGTGGAGGATTTCCTCTTTGCATCTGGAGGTCAGCGTGTTTCTTGTGCTCGTCACGCAGGTTCGCCGGGAACATGGAGCGCCAGCAGGCCGACAACCTGCTGAAGTCCCACTGCAGCGGGACCTACCTCATCAGGGAGAGGACCGCCGAGGCCGAGAGGTTCGCCATCAGCATCAAGTGAGTGTTTGGAGAAAAGGAAATTCTCAACGGGAAGGTCTTTTTATTCATATCTCATGGGAAATTTAAAGGAAAAACTCTCCCAGGATGCAGCAGTCAGCTTTCTCAGTGCATCTTTCAGCTCCGGCTAATTACCACTCAGTAATTGCTTTTTCGTAAATCCTGTTTTTCGTGTGTGTTCGCTCCGAGAGAATGCATCTCGAAGAAAAACCCTGGACGAGCTCTTACTGGAGCTTTCACATTATAATGTATTGTAATGGAGAATATCGTGTCTGTCAGACGTCTGCAAAGGGCCTGTAGGGAGCAGCAACTAGGTCTAAGAACATTTATTTGATTTGATCAAACTATGCAGAATATTTTGAACCATATTCACACATTGTTGCAAAAGGTTATTTACTAAATCTGTTCTATAAATAATAGAATAAAGATAAATATCATTTGATGAGTGAGATCTTGTTAGTTACTTTGTCGTTTGATTTTCCAGATTCAATGATGAAGTGAAGCACATTAAAGTCGTTGAAAAAGACAACTGGATTCACATCACCGAGGCCAAGAAGTTCGAGAGTCTACTGGTGAGTCTGGACAAAAATACCAGGAGCAGCTGGACGTCGGGGGTGAAAAGAGATAAGAGACGTAATCTTCTTTCTGTTCTGTCCTATGCAACAGGAGCTGGTGGAGTACTATCAGGCCCATTCGCTAAAAGAAAGCTTCAAGCTGTTAGATACCACGTTGCGATACCCGTACAAGTCGAGAGAACGCTCGCTCACACGGGCCAGCACACGCTCTCCAGGTAAGTGGCTCTGAACACAGTCTCACCATTAAAACTGCACTTACCCCTGATGCTGATAACACAATCTGTTGGTCCCAGAAACACAGATTCACAGAAATGAACCAGCAGAGCAAGTCAGCTGATGAATGAGAAAAGTTGTTACATTCTTCAGGCTTCAACACAAACTCCCAATTTCCGTGCTTCCTCCTGATCCTGCTGATGTGATTTTGCTGCTTGACCTTCACTCCTGCGTTTGTTTGAATGATACTTAACGTGAATCAATCCAATGATTCAAGAGGTCTCTGTCCGTTTGTCTGCGGCTCGAATATCTGGAGAAGTGTTCTCGTTATCGGCTTGACTCTTGACATGTGTGTTGTTACGGCCAAAAGGAAGTGCAGTGTTGAATTTGGTGCAATTTGGACACACAACACGTTCAATATCAATAAACTTTGACTTAAACGTCACAGAACTTTGAATAAACGTGAACTAGACAGTGAACACTTTTCTGTTTCGTTAGAATTCAGAGTCAAAGAGGCAGAAAAGATCTGAGACGTGATTTAGTTTGGTGCGGAAGGTTTTGACCTTGTTGGCAGAACTCCTGATTCTTACATCCAGTAATCCCAGTGGGCCAGTGTTGTCTCTGTTGGACGGAACCAGGAGCTGTGGGATTACAAACCAGCATCCTGACCTGGGAACAACTCAGTGAGTGACTACATGCTTCCACCACAGCCCAGATCCAGATAAGAGGCAGAAAACGGATGGATTGATGACTGGCAGGACAGTTATACCTATTTATAACTCTGCTGGCTTCCCTGAATGGCAGGAACACTACTAATTTGACTCTGAAGAGAAGCTATAAAGTGCAGGTCGGGCTCACAAACGTAATCCCTTGCCATCTTGGCTGTGGATAATGCGAGGGAGTGGAAAATAAATGAGACAGGCTGCGACCTTCTCTCTCCACCTCCTCTGACGTCCTGGTCCTTCCGAGGCCAATGACTCTCCTGACAAGTACAGAAAGAAATGGAGGCCGGCCAGAGGGGGGAGAGGGTCAGAGAAGGAGGCAACTGAGCGAAATATATAAAGCGAGTGAGACAAAGAGGAAGAGTTGGTCGGCTGTCTGCATTGGCTGCCCTCTCTGTCCATTCCACCGTATGAATACTGGCTCTGGCTTCTGTCCTGCGCCGGGGCAGGAAGACCCAACTGGCCCCGGCAGCGGGATTGTTTCCTTCCTGCTTTGGCTGCTCACTTTGGAAGTGAATGCAGACAATGTGCTGCTTCTCCGTCTTTTTCTGCCTGTGGGGTTTTGTTTTTTTTGAGGCTGCAGACAAGACACACCCCTGCAGGTCGGCATGGAAACAGCGGTGGGACTGTGGGAAGACTTGGTTTTCATCTGTGATTATGACATGTTGGTCAAGTTTACAAATGTCATACGCATATTTTAGGATATTGGACATGATGGTGAATATCTTTCATCATCTATAGGATGTTAGGGACATTTGATCAGCTGTGTATTTCAGCATCAACGGTGCTTTGTCCTTTTAATCTCAAGACCCCCCTTACTGATCCGGACCCTCCTCAGGCTGATCAGACCTGGGTGTGTCTAACATCTTGGGGTCCAGTTTGTGTTCTTTCCTCCTGATCCACAGCAACCAGCTTTTAAAGGTTATATACCTGTTGTTTTCAGCCACTAGATGTCGCACTAACACGAGCATCTCAAACCCAAAGTGAGGCATCGATAGCCACAGTTTCGACCACGACTCCCTCAAGGTGCAGGAATAAAGTTCCTCAACTTAAACAACTTGTAAAATCTCTTCCTCTTGTCTCGTCTGCTGGTTGCTGCTCCTGTCTCTGTCGGACCCTCTGTCTTAGAGTCTTGGTTGTGCAGTCTGTGTTTCTGAAACTTGTTTCTTACACATTCACACGGAGGAATTCAAGTGCACGAACCTGCACATGCAAAAAAACAGACCTGTTATGTTAATGTTTAAAAGGTTGCGTACAACCTTCATCTTGTTGTCTGTGAGCAACGTGGCTGTTTCATTCATCAGTCACATTATGAGGCAACAATGCTGTAATATCAAAATATAAAAATTAATGAATTAAATAGAGTTCTAGTTGGTTAGTTCTTCTTTATTTCCCATTAAAATTATCTCTTGGGTATGATCCAGTCAAACTGTATTTATATGCAACAGTAAAGTTTTCCAAATGACGCATAAACCGACAATTGGAACAATTACTGTGTTTACAATCCACAAATAAATGTATATTATTGTTTAAATACCCGTTGAGATTAAATATAATAAGGATATAATGCACTCTTAAGTTGCAGACACAGTCTTTACAAATGAAGCTTTGTCTTCTTCTGAATCCTCCTCTTCTCCGGCTGCAGCTCTGCATGCGCTCGCCAATCAGCTTCCAGCTTTACTTCCTCCTCTGTCTCTTCCTGTCTTCCTCTCAGCAGCCTCCTGCGCCTCCTACAACTTCTCCTTCCTCAGTCCACAAGGCCTCAACTTCTCCTCAACTCAGACCTCAGCTCCCTTTTGGTCAGGTACCGGATGCTTTTTTTGTTGTTTTTCCTGTCTTTCCTTTGCTCCTGTCGCCTTTCCACACCTAGCCACCTGTAATTTCACAATAAGCCTCTCAGCCTCATTACTCTCTCTCTCTCCTTAGTGCTATTTTCATTAACGAGGACTATTCAGTTCTTCCCCTGGAATGACAGTCCCTCATTAAATCAAGAAGAGAAAAGCTATTTCCTTTCCTTTAATGAAACAACTTGTCCCTTCTCATCACGCTCATTAGTGACGATGCAGTGGCACAAGAACCACGGAGGCAGGCGTCCTCCCTCTGTTCTCTCCTCACTACTAATTACTAATAATATGATCAGTGTCACCTTCCCGCCCAGGTCCCTCATGCATAGAGATTGTTATTAAACTCCATTACTACTGATTAATACCTTCAGTTGCTGCATTGTATACAAAAAAAGACACTGTGATGAAAATGAGCTGTTGGATATTTGGTCTTGTGTCTGGTTTGAGTTCCTGTGGCTTCCTGTTTCCAGTGTTCACTCCGCGGGTGGTCAGCTCGGCCGTGGCCCGGTATAACTTTGCGGCGCGGGACATGAGGGAGCTGTCGCTGCGGGAAGGAGACGTCGTGAAAATCTACAGCAAGATCGGAGGAGACCAGGGCTGGTGGAAGGGAGAGGCCAACGGACGAGTGAGTGTTCATTCATGTGCTGTGAAAGCTGCTGTTTTCTTTAAGATCTGCATGTGTCAGAAACATGCATTTATGCCTTAAACCCTCAAAAGTATCCAGGTCCTCGAGTGACTTGATTGAACAAGTGAACTGAGAAGCACTTCTGAAGCAGGTGGTGGAGACAATAAAGTAAAAGCCCGGCTGCTGGGAAATGCTCCACTTCAAAAGACTGGCAGTAAAAACTGGATGGGAATTCGGCTTTTTTATTCCAGGACTGTTTCTACTTCAGGGTGTAAAAAATTTGACAGTGTTAATCTGAAGCTCTGCAGCATGAAAGAGAAGAGAGTGCATCCCCTCCACTGTTGTACTGGTGCCCAGCAGCTAAACCAGACTGTCTGGTGCTGGAGCCACTGTTCAACCAGCAAACTGAATTAAAGTCCAGTCTGTGTGTGGATGGTGGAGAATGTTATACTGACAGGAAATTCAGAGGAGGACTCGACAACAGATTTATATTTTTGTAAATCTATCTTTTTGCCATGTTAACTTCAATTTATTACTTTTCCTCAGTGGCTCCTATTCCTCAGAATCTTATTTCACTTCACGTTTTATTAACTGGGTTTTATTTCCATCTTATTTTCCATTGATTTCCTACTTTTGTATTTATCGCCGTTAAGCACCGTGAGCTGTATTTCACATATTAAAGGTGGTTATGAATAAAATATGTTGTCAAAATGATCTTATAAAGTCATACCAATAGGGAGAATCATGTTCGTCTATGTGAGGTTTAAATACCAGGCTCCTGTATCGACCTGTGGGTATATAGTTGAAACAATCAATAATTAGCTATGCAGAATAGATGAGATCATATGTCAACTCAGAGGTTTATTTTTATCCCTCTTTACAAAAAACGTCTTGCCAGGAATTTGAAAAACAGAAGAAATATTGAATATTCATGAATAAGAGCGATTTGCAGTTTGAATGAATTTGCTCAGGATTCACTTTGCAACAAGTAGGAGCAGCCATCGCCTAGCAACAGCTGAAGTAGAACTTAAAGTAACTCTCGAGTATTTTATTATTCCAAATGGGCACGAGGCTGTTGCTGCTTGGCTGAGCACTTATCTGAGAAGAATGCTCACCCCTCAGCCAATGAGAGCGCAGGATTCTGCATGGCGTCGGTCCAACGCATCCGAGCGGCGTCGGGTTGTTTTTAGTGTCGACGATTATCTGCGTGCACGTAAGAAAAGCCTCTAAAGGAAACCATCTGTTGTTTACATCTGACAACATGAAGGTGTTTATGTCTCTGGGTTATTTTCTGTTTCAGATCGGATGGTTTCCTTCCACCTACGTGGATGAGGAGGGGGGGCAGTAAAGCCGGGATGTTTCGCCGGCCTGGATCCTTCTTTCAAATCAGGAACCATCTTCTACCTTCTGTTCTCAGAGGAAATGACTCTCCCCAGGAAAAGGACACGAGGAACAAAAGAACTTCTTCTTTTTTGCTGTTTCTTTTTCCCGCTGGATCCTCGTGTCCCAGCTTCTCTTTCTTCGATTATGCATCAGCTTTGCTTTTCGGGTTTTCTTCTTTTCTCGGGACGTCCTGTTTAAACTCGTGTACAGGAAGGAAGAGAGAGAGTGTTTGTCTCGATTGAACTCGGACGCTGCACAGACGGACGATTTGGAAAAGCTTTACTATGAAAAAGGACGGCCCCTTTTTGTTGCAGGTCTATTGTGACGTGAAATAATTGTACAGTATAGATAATTTATTGAATAGAGATTATTATCATTACGGATGATTATTGTGGGGGACGTTGATTTTAGCAGCAGCAAAAGAATCAGATGAGAGAAACAAAAAATGAGAAAGACAAAAAAACAAAGAGACAGACTGACGGACGGACGCTCTGTTTTCATGTGGAGAGATTTTTTGCCTTAGTTGTCATGGTGATGCCTTGTGGGCTGACACCAGTGGAGGGAATCAACTTTGTTTTTACTTCTCCATGTGTGCATGTGCCCATGTGCGGCCCACACACACACACACACAGACACACACACACACACAGACACACACACACACACACACACACACACACACACACACACACACACACACACACACACACACACACACACACACACACACACAGACACACACACACACACACAGAGCCGACCAATGTACAGTACGGTGCCTTTTGAAGAATGGTCGTTGCATATTGAGCCTCAACATCAGCCAGTAAAGAACTTTGCCTAGCACCCCCCCGCCCCGGGAACACACCGTCTGTCCAAAAAAAAAAACAGGAGGGCGGAGGCACTTACACAACAAACCAGGGGGTGGTGGGGGGCAGTTGATTGCCTCCTGAGCCCTGGAAGAACAAGATGGTGAAGCATTTAACGCGTCCGAACCGGAGGCTGGATGGACTCTCGGAGACTTGAGGAGGGTTTTTATAACCGACAACAATCACACACACACACAGACAGACACACACACACACACACACACACACACACACACACACACACACACACACACACACACACACACACTGTTCACACCAGTCTCAGCGTCACAGGGGTGCAATCAGCCGGATGCGCAAAAGGGAATCATCAAGACATTCCACTCGACAACCACTCAACACTTTAAAAACAAAAATCTTCGTCGTTCTACTTTTGTTTTTTTGCACAAAATCAAGATGATTATTTTTTAGTTTTGAGAACTGGACCATTGAGTTGTTGTTGTTGTTTTGTTTTCATTTGAAGCCAAATTCTGCCATGTTTTTTAATGTGTGCATGGATTTCTTAATGTTTTTTTTGTACCTTGCCTTATTTTTACAGATGATCAGGTGATGGGATTGTTTTCTCCTTGAATATTGATTCATGGTTTCACACGTGTTGAATCCGCTCGGTGCTGTGCAGACTGATGAACATTAAACAGTGTCAAAAAGAGTTTTCAAATCTGAAGCAAAACTTCTTGTGCTAATTCATATAAAATCCACAGAAGGAGCCCTTGTGACTTTGTGAGTTTCTAGTGGGGGGGCAGTGCTCAGTGTTTGCATTTAGAGGCTTTAATACTTTATTACTAATTCACAGTCTGCAGTGAGTTTACATACAGATTCCCTCAGAGAGACTTTTTAATAAGTTCTATAGATATTCAATTGTTTAGTCTTTAATTTTGCATTTCCATTCAAAGAACAACATATTGACTTACTTCTTACGTGTAATCTTCATATCTTCCACCCACACATTTTCAGCATCAATAGTCATTTTAATACATTTCAGAAAAACACATGAATAGGAAAAGTAGGATTCGCTATATTCATAAAATGAAATGTTCAAAGCATCAAATCGTTCAGGCTGAGAAATAAAGTGCAAACACTGAGCTCTGGTTCACAAACACTTTCACAGCAGACGATGCAGATTCTTAAGATTCCAAACTTTTGATCGTTTGTGATGTAAGATGTTGTCCTTCCCCCCCCCCCTTGAGAAGCAAAAAGTACTGGGGGTGGTGTGGTGTGGTGGGGGGGGTTAGACGCTGTTTATGTAGTGGACAAAAACCCATCGCATGTGACTGTTGATCTGTCAACTCCTGTCAGTACGTCCTTGGAAAAAAAGTACTTCATTGTGTACATTACTTCTTTTTTTTTTTGAAAGGTTGAATATTTCCAAATGAGGTCTATCATGAAATAAATATTTCTCTTTTGTTTAAAAAAAGAAAGGACACTGGTTTATTTTTTAATGTTTTTATTGCAAATTATAGAAACATTTTGACCAAAAGAAATCAGAATATAAAATGTAAGTACAAGTACATCAAAGTAAAAATGTGGAATATGGCCAAAATGGCCACTAAATGCAAAATAGCAGGCTTCCTTTTGTGTTTTTCCAATTGCACCTGAAGACTTTTTTGTTTGTCTGGTCATGATACACCTGTGTATCGATTTTTGTGAAGACCGGTCAATGTGAAATTTACGTATTCAGAATACGTAAATTTTCAACACTTTCTAACTTTCTGCAAATTTTGGTAAGAATTTGAGCATGGTAAAGCCCTCAAAAAGCCAATTAATTTGCCTGAATAATAATAATAATCCTTACAATTTCAATAGCACAATTTCAATAGGGTCTCACCTGACCTTTGATGTCAGTGCTCGGGCCCTAATTAGCACTAGATGAAAACTTCTTTTAAATAACAAATGTTCACATTGCACAGCTTTGAGTTCAGGTCATGAAAATCTGAAACCCGCATTTTACAAAAGTTCAACTTCCGAAACTTTCTCGACTCTTCTCTTTAAAGACGTGAGGTCGTTTTTCCTCAGTTTGGTTCAAACTGCACGTCCGTTCCTGTCGTCATATTGGACTGGTTTGCTTTTGACTGGTGTGGAGCAGGAGGGTGGATGTGTGGCTCCTTCACTGAGAGAGCTCACCTCAGTCCCACCCCCGACCCCGCCCACCGGACTGTAGGTCGCCCGGTGGTGCTGACGGACAGACCGGCTCGTTTGGCGACTGGCAGGACGGCTCTCAGGAGGCGGGACATCCTCTCTGTTGGAAATCAGAAACAACGATGTCAGAGGATTTCAGTTATGATAAAAAGGGTGATTAGGCAAATACAGCAGCTGAGTATATGGACTGTGTTTTCATTTCAATTCAAATTTTGCTTCACTGATCATCATGGACCTGAGCAGTTTTACTCCGTCTGTAAAATACCTCATAACACAGAGAGTTCCAAAGCGATGGCACTTCCAAAACTAATAAAAAGTCAAAACCTTATTTGTGATGATATTAAAATAGAGAAAAGCTGCATAAGCTCATATTTTAGAGGCTAGAACCAAACATGGAAACAAGTTTTCTTGATTCATTTTCTTTCAGAATACCTATCATGCAGTCAGCTAAACAGTCGAGAACTTATATCCATCAGCATAAAACTGCATTGTTAATAAAGCGGTCGAAATCTGGGCTATCTTCCCTTTACAAGTCTGTATCCATGAACATAGCACAGATGACTGTGAGGTAATATTTGTGGTTGATACTGAAATTGATCAAACTGCTCATACGACTCATTTTTGAGGAACAGGAAGAGACTCATTCGTGTAAATTAGACTTTGGACATCTCCCTTTTGGCAGATTCAACGTCGCTTAACTCAATATCTGAGTTCATGAAATTCATTATCGTAAATGCATGAATTTGACCGCCTATGTTGATAAGTTATAAGTTGCTAGAATTGGTACATAATGTTATCTAGTTTTTTCTGAGATGTTTGCTTGAGTCCATATTCAACACAGTGGATGTTAGTGATGTTTTCCAGTAGTTGAGCAGCACACATCTCGTCTTTACTCGTTTGGAGGCTCGTCCCTGTCCCCACCTCCTCTGAGACCCTTCACTTTCCTTCCTCTGCTGGGGGATACAAATCCCCCGCCCCCCCGGTGCTGCTTTCAGCCAGAAAACACTGACAAGCACACAATACAATCTCCCCTCGTCAACGCCGCTGCCAACATCCGAGCTCAGGAGCTACTTTGCATTCTGCGTTCACGTAACTTTGCAGCAGCAGCAGCTCGGATCTGCTCCTCTGTCGAAGGAAACACTCGCACAACACATCCACTTTGGCATTTTTTCATCCCGCGCAGGCCAAGGACTCCGATTTCTGCTGGTTAAGGGAATAAATTTGTGTTTGTTAAAGATGAAATTGTGCCTCGAGTCTCTTGAGCCTGTTGTTGTTGGGTCGTGTGTGTGTGTGTGTGTTGCCGTGAAACCAGACAGGACTGAGCTCTGAGTGAAGAGGTGTTCCCACCAGATCCAGTAGACATGAATTAGTCTCTGGATTTTTTAGGGGACGCACATTCCCACAAAAGTTTGGTGCTGCAAGATATTTGTCCTGCATTATTACGTAAGGTTGTTCTGGAAACGATTTACATTAAAACAAATTGAACTTTTTCCCTCTTTGTTTCGATGACTTTCTGAAAGTCTCTTTGACAAAAACTGTCAAATCCACTTTCCCAGTTGTTTCAACATCAGCTAATTATTGCAGTGTCATAAATATTTGTTCAACACACTCATGGGCCTTTAGAGATATAGAACACAGTAGTTACCCTCAACACCCCCACAGCTCGTCTCCGTTGCCCCCTAGTGGCCAGAAAATCCGATGATGCAGCTTTAACAAAGCCAGTTCGCTCATATGCAACAGGATTCAACACTACTGCAAATATTTTTTGAATTGGATAAATGCAATTATAAAAACATTTGTCGACACGACCTTCATTTAGAAAAATATCTCTGTCCAAACGTGCACAACTGGCCAGTAGGTGGCGATAACGTCCACATCAACAGAAGTTTTTCAAACATCTTCCCTTTGAAAGTTGTTTGTAAATATCTCTGTTCCTAATAAGTTAATAATGTCAAAATCCAGATTTAAAAAATGCTTTTGCTTCTACGTGAGGTTAGAAGCTGTTGTCAGATTGTTTATCCATCGGAGCTCATTTACAGTCGAGTTTCTGCTCTTAACGTTTCGGTCCTGAATCGCAGCTTGAGTCTTATTTTTCTCACTGTATTTTTTTATAGATGTAGGGAACGGAGTACTATTGAAGTGATATAACGCTCTGCATGACTCATCGCTGAACCTCTCAAGCTGCACTGTTTACTTTGAAAACCAGTAAGTGACAGATGTTAGAGGCTCTAGTGCCGTGTGCCTCACATTATTACGCTCCGCCGTTTCTTTCTTATGAGCTTCTCTCCACAAAGTCATGTTGGTGTGAGGAGAGTTTAACTCCCGTCTATCGCTGATACGGAGGATGATTGTGGCCCTCGATGGGATTCTGTCTCCTGCACACAACACTGTCCTCCCACACCGACGCTGCTCCCAGTTCCACATCAGCTTTAAAAAGCCTGTGGGCTGTTTTCAACTGCTTGTGAACCACGGCTCCAAAAATATTTTGAGAGACAATGTTTTTTTGCAAGAGCAGAAATGATCTCAGACGTGTCAGGACGGGAGGTCGGCTGCAGAATATGAGCTCAGGATGGTGTTTTCCCGTTTCCCCTTCTACGTCATCAGTGGACTGGAATGTGCATTAAACCACTAGCTCCTGTTAAAGGATTGAGGGCGGCTGTGGCTGAGGGGGAGAGTGGTCGTCCTCCAACCTGAAGGTCGGCGGTTCGATTCCCAGTCTGAACCATCTGCATGCCGAAGTGTCCTTGGGCAAGATGCTGAACCCTCAATAGCCCCCCATAGAATAACAAAGTGCTGCAAGTAGATGCACTGGATGAATGTGTGTGTGAATGGGTGAATGTGAAACTGTACTGTAAAGCGCTTTGAGTGGTCTTCATCAGACTAGAAAAGCGCTATATAAATACAAATCCATTTACCATGTTAGGTTTGGATTTTGAGAGCCATGCGACAAAAGTTACGATTTGTGTGAGCAAGTTGGTTCAGTGACCGGCGTGATCGTGGTCATTACCATCTGACATCAGCTGCCTTGCCAAAGAGAAGCCGATTCAGCCGTCAAGTTAGGAAAAGTGATCGATGTGAGTGGTTCTGATGGAGCTTAAGATGTCAAATGGTTCTCACAGGTTTGATTTGAGAGCTTGAAAGGTTGTAGGTGGATTCAGTTTCTGCTATAGACAGCCAGGCTGAGTGCTTGCCTCAATTTCTACTTTCAATGCAAAGCAAAGCACTTTTCTTGTATGAGAAAAACTTATTTCCCATAATTTCAAACTTTTGAGATCCAGCTGTGTTTGCTCACTGTTCCTTCTCCTTTCAGAATTTAAGAATTCATCAAAACGCAGACTTTGATTCAAGTCTGTTATTTTCCTCTACGTTTCCTTTTAGGTAAATATAAAAACTAATTACATTGACCTGCTGTGCTGTACGGAAGTGCTGTTATTTACTGTGTGTTTGAAATGCCACTCTCCACAGAAACTGTATAATTGCCGTAAAAGTCGAAGACGAGAACACCCGGGAGAGTTTGTTGACACTCGAGAGTTTCACCTGATCCAAACTCTGACGATCAACAAAAAGAGAAGAGTTTGAAACTTTTAATGAATCCCACTCACGCTTTTCGACTGAGCGTATGGCAGAGCTGATGTTATTTATGTCAGCGGTTATATTTGCATCAGCGTACCTGAAGAAAATCCTTTAAATTTGCTTCTGCACTCATCTCACAAAACCTTGAGTTTCATGCAGCATTTCATCAAATTGCTGTACACAGGGCGAGGAACTCGTATTCAGACGACACTCTCTGCATAATTAAGTGTGTAGATAAACATAGAGGAATGAAATGAAATCACAACATTAGTAAGAGCAGTATGTTTGGGGAGTGTACACCTGAATAAAATATATCTTTTTCTATTTACACTTTTTCTTGTATTCACATTTCTCTTTCCTGGGTTTTATTTAAGTGAAGTGATTTGGTTCTATTCTTAATTGAAAGGATTTTTTAAGTGTTTTGTGTTGTATCTTCTTTTTACTGAGGCCAAAAGCATCTCATTACTTCTGCTTCTTTTATGCACATAAAAGAAGCAGAAGTAATGTACAAATCCTCAACTGCACAAAACACAGTTTCATCCTAATGTTCGTTTCCTTTAATCTGACAGACAGAGGCAGTAGCTTCTTCCTCTCGGGACTTTTTGCAGACGAAGACGAGTAGAAACCTGCCAACAGACAGAATGTGTGGATTCTGTATTTTTTTTTACCTCCCTTCATTAGCTCAGATATCGAACCACAGAATGTGCCCTACTCTCTCTGCTGGAGCTGCCGGTGTCTGTACCTGATCTCATTGGAGAATTCCTTCTCGTAGCGGAATCTGCCGCTCAACTTCCAGTAGAGGAGCCCGATGAAGACGATGAGGATGAGGATGAGGAGCAGGGAGCCCACCAGGGTGCCGACGATCACCGCCGCTCTGTTCGGAGCTGAAAAGTCAGTGAGAAGAACAATTAATCACTGAGAAGAATCAGTTGTACTCTTATTTGTATAGTCTGGTGCAGTAGAGCCTTTAGAGTTATGTCCCAAATTAATGATCACATTTGAAACGGGAGCATTTGAGAAGGCTCCTTCATCCGACAGATCCTTCTTAGTGCCAACCTATCCCACAATTCATTGCACTTGGATGACACTTTGCTGAACTTTGACCTTGCATATATGTATGTGCTACTGTGTCCTATAAAGTTATCATTATGTTTAACTGCAGCTCTGTTGCTAGAAATACAGCAGCTATTGAGATACAGAGATTGTCTTCTCACACTCAACTACAACTAAAGGTTGTATTGTGACCTTGTTTTCTGGGAAATCTGCTTATTTGCTTGCTTTAAATTCGTATTAACCATCTTTCAGTCTCGTTGTGCAGGTTTGTTTCCGAGCTGCAGCTGTGGAACCTCTGCACCTTGAACTCGAAATGAAAAGCAATGATTTCCCCCCCCGCTCGGTGCCAAAAAATCTGAACCCGGACACCAGGAGTTATGGACTCGACAAGATGTTAAGATCTGCTCCACGGATCACGACGCACACAAAGACAAAACTCAATTTATGGATTTGTAGAATCCCAGCACGCTTGTTTGAGTCCAGAGATGATTTATTCTGTGGTGGTGCAGTGAATCAGCGGCTGTTCTCCCACAGTCACCACCTCCCTCCCCTGTGAGGCACATCCCTGGTTTCTGCAGGTTCTTCTCTACATGAAGAAACCAGGACTGTCCTCTTTTCAAGGGATTTTCTCTGAGTTACAGTCGTGCTTCTATTTATATTCACACACAAAGTGGCTCTAATCAATGCTGCCATTTCTGTCGCTGCTCTTCATGAAGCCATCAGGCAGGAGAATGATTGTAACATCATTGTAAACCTGAGTGACTCCACGTCAGGAAGTTAAGTGACGACCAGCAGGATCGTCGCTCTGTGAATGAAGCTGCTTCCTCGCCATTGACCTTTGACCTCCTGCCTTAACGTTACAATGAGGATGATTCACCGATGTTTCTGAGCGCTGCTGTTAAAACCCAACGTGTGTGTGTGTGTGTGTGTGTGTGTGTGTGTGTGTGTGTGTGAAGTGGAGCAGTGAGGAGGCTTTGGCACCTCTACAAAGAGAGAGGAGGATGAAATCTAGTTCCTCCGTGACCACGTGTGTGTCGTGCACGGGTTCCGTCCTCGTGCAGTGGCGTGCGTCCCCCAGCCCCCCCCCCCCCCCTCTTACGTTTGTTTGCCTTCAGGTTGATCCGGCAGCGCTCGGCTCCCACAGCATTGTTCACCTCACAAAGGTAGAATCCTGCCAAGCTCTGCGAGTGGTTTCTGATTCTCAGCTCGCCGGTCACACGGTCTGAGGAGAACATGCAAAACGCCCACGGACACGGATTAACACACGGAGAGAACATACTGTGCTGCACATGCAAAGAGCCTTAATCTCCTCAGACTGGTTCATACATGTAGAATAATTCAAGTGGGACATTCTCCAGGTTTTGTTGTTTCTGGTTTTAATTGACTTTATATCCGTTGGTGCAGATTTTCTCTCTGCAGAAGGACGTTGATCAAAGGATTTTATGCCAGAAGCAACTCAGGAAATTAGTCATGAAAAAGAAAAGTGGGAGAAAATGCCTCTAAACTGGTGATTGTCAACATTCCCAGTTTTTATTTCATCATTATTTCACCTTGATTTTCGATTATCTTGAATAGGTTCTTATTTCAATAATCAGAACAACAACTTATCACTTCTCTTTCAAAATAAATGCTAAAATAAACATTCTGTACCCTGCAAAATATCATTGCATTTTGTACACACACACACACACGTTCATCACGTCGTGCAGTAGCATGGTGACGTCAGCAGAGGTCACACTTACCCTGTGTGGCTGTATCCGGGATGGGGTCCTCACGCTCTCTCCTCCACGAGTACGAGAAGGGGGCGGAGCCTCGAGCAGACTGACAGTGCAGAGCCACAGCTTCCCCCAGCAGCTGCCCCCCCTCCACCCAGCACTTAGGCACAGACGGCTTCACTGTAATCACAAGGCAAAAGGGACAAGATCTTTTTTTTATTTGAGCTGCCATGTCAGTTCTGTCTCTCAAGCGTCGGGTACAGCTGAATAGCTCCAGGATGAAATGGGAGGAAGCGTTTAGATTCTGGCTCCCACAGCATAGAGGGAGCATGGTATAGGTAGAATGTGATGGGAAGACGAATTTAAAGCATCTTGAATTCAAGAAACTCTGTAAAATATACGAGTTAACTAAATAACACGCCTTTATTCTACATAATTAATGTGGAAATCAATACGGAACGAAAGCTTGAAGAGAGGATGAGACAGAAATATGCACTTGGAACGTAAACTGTTGCGTTAAGATTGCTTGTTAACAAAAAAATTTATATTATTATCAATAAATCCATTGGTATATACCAATACATGTATGTATAGGAATGTAACATTAAAATTCACGATGTTTAACTTGCTGAAAAACTTTAAAATCAATATGATGGGGCGGCTGTGGCTGAGGGGTAGAGTGGTCGTCCTCCAACCTGAAGGTCGGCGGTTCGATCCCCAGTCTGAACCATCTGCATGCCTAAGTGTCCTTGGGCAAGATGCTGAACCCTCAATAGCCCCCCATAGAATAACAAAGTGCTGCAAGTAGATGCACTGTATGAATGTGTGTGTGAATGGGTGAATGTGAAACTGTACTGTAAAGCGCTTTGAGTGGTCTTCATCAGACTAGAAAAGCGCTATATAAATACAAATCCATTTAAATACAAATCCATAACACAATCATCAACAACATCAAACAACTGAATTGGATGAAATAACCTCTTAGCTTATTAGTTGTTATGCTGACTTCCTGTGGCACAGTATGAGGATCGTCTGACTCTGTTCAGAACCAAAAAACAAAACTTCTTTTGTCCCTGCAACACATTGTGGATCAAGGCGGTTGCCATGGGAATGAACACACTCCTGACTGGCTCGGACTCGGAGCTTTGTTGGAACGAAGCATTAAACCCAACACAATGTCGTCATGAAAAGGTGAAAGAGAAAAGAAGCTGGTCTGTCGACGTCGATAACGTTTTACACGATACTCAAAGACTCCGAGGTTTGTTTGAGCTTCAAACATTTCATCCTCCTCTCGATTGACACTGCAGCAGAAGCGAAAAACAAAGAATCCTTCCTCCTGTTCATTAGCACATTTCCATTTTCTACCTCTACTCTGTGTTTTCACACGACGACCAGGATGTTTTTTGCTCTCTGGTTTGCATGGTTATTTAACAGTGGGCTTCAGGGACGTGATTTCATCTCATACAAGGTTCCTAAGAAATAATTTAGCTCCAACAAGTAAGTTGTATGTGTGAAGAGCTTCTCTCATTGTAACAACCACTCAGAGCACTTTACATCCAGGTTCACATGCAGCTGTTTGCTCACACGTCCTGTTCACAGGAGCCAGGAATCAAACTACCAACCCTACGATCAGTGGACGACCTCCTGAACCACAGCCAGCCCCTTATCCCACTGATAATGCAGAATTATTGAGTCTTTAAATCATTAAATCTATTTAATCAAGAACATTATTTGCTACAGAAGCTTAATAATCAACATTTACAAGGTGCTTTCATGTGAAGATGTTATTTTTTTAAAGTTCAATTTGGTCATATTCTGTTATATGCTTGGATAATTTTTAAGTGGAAAATATATTGAATAAGAATAAACACATGTCACGACACTCATTAAAGTGAGTAATCAGATGTGTCTCCGACTGAAAACATCGTGAATGTGAAATGTGAAATAACAATGGTTGACATTTTGCTTTCAGTGTAATTTCCTCTGAGACTTATAAATAACGAAAAGGTTTTTAGCCATTAGATTTAATTCCTGTCACCGTTTAAGATGCAAAGAGGCTTGTGTAATATTAACCTTTATAAAAATGAAATGGTAGAGGGTTAGCGGGAAACTGACACAGAACTCTTATGTAGTAATGTAATCTAGTTGTTGGTTTTAGCAATAAAATGAAATGACTGCTTCGTGAACCCTTGGATCGATCAACTGAAAAATCCAAAGTTGAGCCAAGAACATTATTCTTTTGAGATCTTGAGATTCTTTGTTTGAAATTGTTGCATTTCAGTTGTGGACCTTTTTCAAAAGTCTTTCAGTTGTGCAGACTTTTAAAGTTGTGGCCTTGTGAAGCAAAGTGTAAGTTCAGTCAGGAAGACACAGAAGGTACGACGACTAGACCGTCACATTTCCAAGTCTCCTTCAAACGCAATCCTTCAATCCCAGAGAAGCGAAGGCTCCACCTGGCGGATCCTTCCTGGCCCCAAATTCTCCCAGGATTCATTGTGCTTCACCGATGAGCAAGACGCCCAATGCTCGAGTGTCACGCTTCAACTCAACCAAACAACAAAGAGAAAAACTACGCAGCCTCTTGAAGTTTGTTCGTTCTTCAGGTGAAGTATCTCCTGATCGATCCGTGTGCCTCGTCCTCGTTACTTTCACCCGCGTCTTGTTCCTTCTTGTATTTAAACTTAGTTTCTCGTCTGCCTTTGTCAACGTTCCTCGTGTTGTCCCATGTGACTTTCAGTTTTTGGACCTCCCCTCTGCCTCAGTGCTTTTTGTCGTCTGCCTCTCTGTGTTTACCGAACCTTTCTTATTGCTGTTCTTCCTCTTGTGACCTCTGTATTTGGGTCCTCGCCTGTTCATGTTCTTTGTTTTTCTAGAACTGGGACATTTGTTTGATCAATCATGAAACATCTTTGCGAGGAGTGATGTGATATAATAAAAAGTCTTAAAATCATAATAAATAAATGTGTAAATGAGGCGACCCCTCCTGCAACCGAGCCGCTGCTCAAACTCTTCAAACAAAGTAGGTTGGACGAGAATCAAATGAAATACTTCACTTTCATGTTGATTTTTGAGACGGAAATACAGGGACAACACTTTTTTCTGATGTACTTTCCCACTCAATACAATTCATGCACTTCATTTATGAGAAATTTCTTTGCAGAAGTTTCTTTTACTGAACAAAATCAGACTGTTAAACATGTTTTTTACAACAGCAGACACGTATCGGGCCATTAGTTTAGCTGTCATAGTCCAAGAAGATAAAAAACCTGAGTGTAATTACTTTGAAACGTAAAAAACTTGAGAAGCTGCATTTTCCAGTAACCAGACAGACAGGAAGTGTGACACCCAGCGCCCGGACTTACCCATCACCACCAGTGACACCTTGCGTGTGTCCACTCCAGGTGTTTTCTTCACCTTGCACTGGTAGGTCGCACTATGAGCAGGTGACAGCTCAGCGACTGAAAGAGAAGCGTCGCCTCTCGAGGGGTCGGGGGCGGCGAAGCGGAGCCCGTGTGCGAGAGCGGCGTCATCGTGGACGTACTCAGTGCCGCCGCTGTAGGACAGCAGCTGGAGGAAAACAGAAAAACCAAACATGATTAACAAATAACTCTGAATTATGATTTTTTAATTGATTTTGACAGATTAAAGCCTTGATATTGAATCTAATGAGTCCAGGTAATGCTGAGGGTCCCTCATGGTGACAAACCCACCAACACTGCAGCTCCTCTCCACTTTGTGGCCTCTTGTAGTTCGTTAAATTACTTCTGTTGCCTCACTCTCACCAGCATTGTTCCCAGCAGCAGCAGCAGCAGCAGCCGGAAGCTGTTCGCAGCAAACAAGCTCCGACAAATCCACTGTACACGACCGGCTCAGCCGACAGATCACAGCCGCAGAATGTGTAATATCTGACCTGTGTTCTCCTCTAATCGTTGAGACCAAACCAGAGACAGGGAGGACAAGAAGTGTTTGCTGGACTGACATTGAGCAGGAGGACAGAGGCACGGCCCAGGTGAATGCTAATGTTCCTCTGTCCATCTCCGAAAACTGTCTGCAAATGTGAGATAAAACGTTTGCTCTACACCTCGTTTTTCAATTTCCTCTGCCCCCTAGTGGCCGGAAGTCAATTAGTGCAGCTCTAATTTATGCAGTGGTTTGATTAATTTGCACACACAAAAAAAAGAGCTTGGAAGAACAATACATTTTAAGTGGTTTGCTTTTGGTGCCAAGCATTCAATTTGCACAGGAATCAGTAACCTACACTGACCACTTGTCTTTCCTTGTTTTGACTGATAAAACGTCTGCTCCCTGAGGGCAACTTCCTCCTTTCAATCCCCCGACACTAATGGCCGACTTAGTTTAAAAAGGCAAATGGGATCAACAACTAATTTGAGGGAAATTGAAAAGGTCCTGGACTGAATTCTGAAGTCTTAAACGAGTGGAGACCGACCCTGGATTCACCGGAACAAGTTTGTATTTGGGTTGAACAGCAAAAGTGAATAAACATGAGCTGACTGGTCTGGTTTCCAGGGGAAGCAGCAAATCACATGAAGCTAATGATTTGAATGGGATGGATGTCGTCTTCCATCATCTTCTCATGAATCTAAGGTTGTTTCATTAGTTAGCTTCTATTTCTCTTATTCTCTTCGAGGTTCTTACCATCCGATCTTTCTTGGTGGTGTCCGGACTGACCACCGACCACTCGATGTCCAGGTCTCCGCTGTCATAGGGGCTCAGCGTGTAGCCGCAGCCCAGAATCACACCCTCGCCCTCGGCCTTCAGGATGGTCAGTGGGCCGGTGGATGTCACCTGCAGCCCTTGTGTGTATCCCAGTCCTACAGGGAATCAGACACACAGGAAAAGTGAGTGGGAAAGACTGTGCAGCGAAAGGAAAGACATTTTTATGACGGTACAGGACGAAGGGAATTCCCAAAGATGTAGGCGGACATGTTTCCTTCACTCAGGTCAAGAGACAATTTCGTGACCATCTCTTAAGAGTGAACACACAAACCTACGGTGAGTGTCGGAAACCGAGCGGCCAGACTGAAGGTCACCAAACACAAAAGAAAACCGAGAGGGCAGAAATTATAGAAAGAGGAAAACAACTCATGAGCCAAAACCATATCTGTCAAACACAGTGGTGGTGCTGGAATGGCTTTGGCAAATGTACTGTGCAGCCGCCAATAGAACTGGCACACCGGAGTTTATTGATGATTCCACGTCTGATGGAAGCAACCCGGTGAATGCAGAGGTGAACAGGAGCATTCTGTTCTCATGCTCGAACGTCAAAACCCTCTGGACGACGAGATTGTTCAGCATTTCAGGGTGAGAAAGGCTGTCAGCTGAAGCGAAAACTGACTGAGCTGCTGCCTCCCAGGTCGGTGGAGACCAGACTGAAGACAGAGAGATGCCACAACACACAACCTGGGGAGATCCTCACCAGGGAAGTCTCTGGAGCTGCTTTCATACAAGCACCAAACTCCATTAAATCTCCTGACTTCCTCAGGAGCGGCTGAACGTGACAACGCAAACGTCAGAGAGAGAGTTTCTATGAACGAGTGGTGAGTGATGATGATGTTGCTGAAACGTGACGGAGAAGAAGATGCCTTTGTCTGCTGTGCTACACCTGTCTGCATCAGAAGGGAGAATCTGTGAGAAGCAAACTCCTTTGAAAGTCCACACCCAATTATGCTCAGTCTGAAATGTCTGAAGACGGCTTAAGTTAACGACTCAAGGCAACCTCACTGACTGCAGAGGATTTTCTACTGAACATGAAATGCTCATGAGTCTCTTCGCCTCAAGCTGTCGAGCGTCAGCGACTGTATCTCAACATATAACTCTTTAATGTAAACCTACCCCCGGGCTAAGAGACTTTTTACACTTTAATGTAGAATCTGATCTTTTATCTGAAATCTACAGAAGCACAGAGCCATGGATGTGCAATGGATGTATCTCCTGGTATATATGCGGCGTATTAATGGTTGTGACACGAGTAGTTATAGATAATTTTCCTCATTAAAATGCTGTTTGTGAAACTAACTGTGCAGTGCATTTATAGCAGTTTGTATTAGAGCACATTAAAGGAACTGTTGCCTGTATTTTTTTAATAAAACTAGTCGCCTGCACCACATAAATTGACTTACTACTCAACCTAGAAGTGCATTTGCATTTAGGGCCACGGACACAAGTAAACAACATATGAGCTGAAATCCCTGGATCATTAGGGAGTCAACAGTCATCTGGGGGCATCATCTCAACGCCTGATTGGACAGACCGTGAGCGCCATGGTAACGTTTGGGGAAATCTCACACGGCCTCAGAGGCCTCGAGCTCGGCAGTGTTCACCCGAGACGAGACACCAGCTTCCAGGGATCGTTTGTGAAAACACACAAGAAGATGCTGCATTCAGTGTTATGAAATACAGTGGAGTAGATAACAGAGGGAGGAGGAGGAGGAGGAGGAGGAGGAAGATGTCAGTGGGTTAGTGTGGTCTGGAATTGATCTGCCAGCGTGTTTGTATTCTTACCCGTGCTCAGGAGAGTCGCAGTGTGTAACAAGAAGCCAGAGATCCAGGGCAGGCAGCAGGTTAGTCTCCACATAGTGCTCCTGCTCCTGCTCCTGCTCCTGCTCCTGCTCCTGCTCCTGCTCCTCCTGCTCCTGCTCCTGCTCCTGCTGCTCCTCCTGCTCCTGCTCCTGCTGCTCCTCCTGCTCCTGCTCCTGCTGCTGTTCCTGCTCCTGCTCCTGCTACTGCTCCTGCTCCTGCTCCTGCTCCTGCTCCTGCTCCTGCTCCTGCTCCTGCTCCTGCTCCTGCTCCTGCTCCTGCTCCTGGGATGAAATCATTCAGAGCAGGTGGTTGAAAAAACACAGAAACATCCACAAACTGGGACTTTTCTTTAGTTCACATGTACAATTTTAGCAGAATTTCAAAAGAAAAGCATGGATACAAAATTAAAAGTTACACAAGAGGTAGGTTTTATAAATACCACCTGAATGCAGATGCTTACATCCAAACGCCTGGAAACGGGAAACAGAGGATCAAGCAGGAGAGAGCCGCTCCTCGTGCTGAGCTCCTCCTCCAGCACCTCCTCGTTAGCACGACGCCTCCTGGTTGGACGGCCGCTCCACTTGTTCTACCTGTTTACCAGGACGCTCCCTCGATAGAGCTTCATACAACTTCACCATGTGCTTTCTTTTTACTTTCATCGCCAACTTGCAAGACTAAAACGTCAGCCAAGGCCCAAAAGTCCCCTCATGAAAATACATTTAAATTCACTCGATACAGATTTTAACTGCACTTAAATTGCACAATACATGTTTCCTAAAATCTGCCTTTTTTATTTATTTTTTTAATCCAAGATCCATTAATTATTCTAAAGGGAGAACGTGAAGAAAATTCCTTTATCAGCATCCTGATCCGGGTTCCCACCAAAATCACAAACAAAACAACACACAGACTGGGGTTTAGAAAGAATGTTAAGTTATTTCTGCAGATTAATACGATTAGGATCAAATTTCATACAAACAATGAAGTCACACTCAAGGAAATTAGCGCCCTGCTTCCTGGTGAACAATGCAAAGCAGTCTATTGTTCAGCAGGTGAAACTGGAGGAGCCACAATGACTGAGTGTCAGAAACTCAGGGTGTTAATCTAATAGAAAGCAAATTGTGCTGAAAGAAGAAAACACACAACTTCAACAGCTACTCACTCTTTTGTGCTCTTGTCAATTAGATGACTTCACGTTTTCAGTGATTGATTTTTTATGACTTTTTATTGGTTTTCTCTTTAGACCCGAGCCGACACAAAGTAATTAACTTGTCCAGTAAAGAAAATAAAGACGACACTGCACAATGCAGCACCTCAGCAGTGCTCATTCCTCAGGAAGGAGAGGGGAAGACAAAGAGAGAGAGAGAGAGAGTGAGCATGAGGTCTCAAGTGACAAGAAACTGGTTGTTCAGCCAAAAAAAAACACAAGCCGCCACAGTTTGTGTACCAGGATGTAGAGAGAATAAAAAAGACAGGACAAATGTTATCAGTGTGCCAGATCTGTGGGGAAGCAGCGTTTATAACCGAGGGAAACTGGAAGTATTCCTCAGCCGGAACGTGAAAGGAAACGGATTAGCAACAACAGATAACGATCTTCATCTCCACTGCTTGTTTTTGAATCTTAACCTGGATTTTTCTCTTGTAGTCACAACATGTATATTTCAAGCTTTAGGCGATGCTGTTTTTATTTTTTATATATTGTCACAGACAGAGTCAGATCCATCTGAATAGCAGCTGAACTCACATCTCACCTCACACACTCAGTCTTTTCTGAGCCGCTTGTGTAGGAAACTCATTGAAAACTCTGCTTTTTAAAAGAAAGCCGTGTTTGCTTTGTATTCTGCTGCAAAAAATTATATTTAATTGCTGCAAAAGCATGAAAAGGCTGCCGACCACTTTTTGGAGAAAAACAAACTCTTTCCAGGAAACTTTTTTGCCATCACAGTAAATATCAGGACCATGAAACACATTAAATCAGCTGTGTTTCATGCATTGGTATTTATAGAACATATACAGTAGCGCCTGCTCATGCACTAGACGTCTGTGACGACTGGGAGACGGTTTCACCATCTGCTGCAGTGTTTAACCATCACAGTCAGAGCAGCTCCACTAAAACACTGTCACGCAGACGGTGAGTCGATGGAACACGAGAGGAAACAGAGCTTTTCTCTTTTGTCTTTGCAGAAACTAGCTTCATTGTTTGTGTTTTTTGACTACAGCGAAGGTGGCGTGCAGCCGGAGACACACACGGGCGCAGATGATGGAGTATTTATATTCTGCTTTTCTAGTCTTTACAATCACAGAAGACATATTCAACCATTCACACGTATATGCAACACTTTTCATTCGATTCAAACTTTGTGCGAGCTCTGAGGAGATTTTCTTGATTTATCTTCTGTACTTGACTGTAAGTTTTCCTCATTATGATCTTTAGAAGGTCTCAGCGTGACCCTGGGCTCCGGCTTATCACAGTTGTGTCGTATCATTGCATAAAGGTGGAGAGGTGATCAGTCGGACTCCAGAGTTCAAGCGTATCAGAGTGGACGAGGTGCGGTCATCTCACAAACTGGGCTCAGCTGGTTAATGCATGATCCAGTCCCAAGGTCATCTCGTTTGGAGGAGGAGGGGACCAGCCTGAATGTACAAGTTGTTGTGTGTCCACTCTATGTTTTTGTGTTGTTGCAGTGTATAGTCTGTGGACCAACAACACACACGCACATCGCAGCTCACGTCTCCCACAGAGTCGTCACTGCTCTAAAGTTGTAACAACATCTGACGGCATCAACTTGAATGCAGGTGAATGACAGACTGCTGTGCTGCGTCTGCACAGGATCACAGGAAACATCAAGCTCCTCCCCCCCCCGGTGACGGCGCCACAGGCACAGCCGGTCACTGCGTCCCCCCCTCCTCCTCACACTGTTTTCATTAACACACATTCTCAGTATAGTTGTTCTCATGTGTACGATCCCCGTGCAGCGCCTCACAAATCAGAAACAAGGTTAACAACACAGGGTTTTAGATCTACGCCCGTGTAAAGACACTTCCACTGATCATGGTGCTACCACCTTAATAGAACATCCCTTTTCAAAGTAACTTGGAGAAGATGAACTGACCACATGAAACCCAAGGTGGAAATTCCCTGTTTGTATCACAGGCAATTTACAGAGTAACACAGTTGCACCCTGGTCTTAAATCACATTACATCCTTTTTTCTTTTTTGCTTTGTTTGACACATTAAGTACCGCTTAGATTAGAGATACTTTATGGAAGTTGAACCTCTGACCACTGTGGATGATTTGCACTGGTACTGATATATTTTACCTCCATAGGCCCTGACAGTTTCCTTCTCTTTTATTTTTCAGGTTATTAACCATGTCGTTTGCAAAAGTCACCTTTAAAAATGTAAAAGCAGAAATAAGATAAACAACTAAAAGGCTCAGGAAGAAGACATTAACACAGACAATCCAAATAAGGTCAATTCAAGTAAAAGTAAAACTAGGTGGGGTCATAATAGTGGACAAAGCATTAACATTCATTTTATTTGACTTCAACTTTATATGTCCACAATAAAAATAATTAATTTTAATCTGCTTTTGCATTTCCTAGTGAAAGCTGCAGCATCTGTCCACTTCAACATTTCCCTATCGTTACAAAAAACTAATAAACAAACACACAAATAAAGGAGATAATATAAAGATATATTCTAAAAGATGACATAAGATAAGCTGGGTTTTATTGTCTGAGCAGGGAATTTGCCTAAAACACAAGGAAACAAATCATCCGTCACACGTCCCTCTGCATGAGTCACATTTACATACTGCACGTTTGAAGAATAACCCAATTACTGCATTACTATTTAATAGCTGAATTAAAATTAATACTTTGGTACAAAGGCGCAGCAGAGCTTCTCTTGTTCTGACGAAGCCTCTGCTGTTGGGATAATCAAACGCCTCTCCTGGCGTCTGTATCTGGAATTTGCACAACTGATTCTCCGCCAAGTAGGTCGGGAGCTCAGTTGTTCACAGTTCCAAAGTGCAAGATTATGAAAGAAGCTCAGCCTCGGCGAGATAACCTAATTGATCCAGAGAAGAAAAGGGAATGCGAGTCTCTGTCTCTGACTCCGCAGTTTACCAGGCGCACGCCAAGTCACCGGGGCTTGACTATGGATTTGAAAATTTGGGACGTTATTGTTGTTGGCGCCGGGCTATCTGGACTGAGTGCAGCTCATTTGCTCAGAAAGAAGGAGGCCAACTTAGAGATACTGATACTGGAGGGAAAAGGTTTGTTGAATAGTGTCTGGGTTGAAAGGAACTGAGTCATGTTCTGCTTTCATGTGTGTTTGTTTTCTCCTGCAGATCGAGTGGGAGGTCGCACGCTGACCATGGACCTTCCTGCAGCCAATGGCGTTGATCGCTGGGACCTTGGAGGCCAGTGGGTCGGAAGGTAATATTGACCGGATGAACACAGACATGTGTTTAACTGACTTTATAAAGATATATTCAAAAAGAGACTTTTCTCATTTAGGTGCATTTATGTGACACAAATATTAAAACTGATTCTGCAATGAGTGAAACGCTTTGAGGAAAAGGGAGATATCAGAATCAATAGAATATCAAATATGAGAAAACTAACTCATTAACAGGGGTCAAATGAGAAGGTTTGCACTTTCACCTGATGGCAAAACAGTGCTGGGGTCAAAGCTACAGGAGAAATGTGATTTATGACCCGGGCAGGGAATAGATAAGCAATATATGAATATCGATAGCTGAGGAATTTAAAGACTATATTTAGATGCTTATAAGTGTCCATTAGCAACAGAAGCTTAGATAAGATTAACTTAAAGAACAACTGAAATAATGTTTAATGAGTTATAGGCTGACAAGATGGAAACAGAGTTTATTTAATTGATTGTGTCTTGTTTAATGTTGTGTTTGTTTGATCCAGTACTGCTCGTTATGTTTCAAACAAATACTGCTACTTTTATTTAAAATTACTCTTCAATTTGATTTTACTTTTATATTACTCTTGTATGAAAGCTTTGTAATGAATATTTTCTTGTTTAAGCTCAATATTTGAGGCTCTTTTCTGAAATTAGCAGCTCTGTGTTGGTCAAACCCAGGTCGCACATATCAGCCTCAAAACTTCTCAAAACTTCTCAAAACTTCTCCATATTTCTCAGGGTTTTGGAGTAATTATTGTGCAGTGACTCAGTTCAAGCCACTTTTGAACAAAAAATGGAAATGTCTCACATATTTACAATCTACAACCTCAATTCATCACTCACAAAGCAGAACAGCTCACCAGAGAACTTGCATTCTTCAGAAGTCTTTGACTCATTCAAGCTTTATGCTATTTTCAAGACCACGTCGATATCTGAATATCTCGGAGTAAATACATGTTTCATTGTGCAAATGCAAGATTCAATATCCGAACAATAAACGCTGGAACTCCTTCTTCTACCTCTTCTTCTTCCAGCACCCAAACTCACCTCCTGGAGCTCATGAAGGAGCTGGGCTTAGAGACCTACCCGCAGTTCAACACTGGCAGGAAGGTGCACCACATGGGAGGACCAGGCGGCAAAATCCGCACCTACAAGACCAGCATCCCGGCTCTGTCCCCAATCGTGCTACTGGATTTCACCCAGTTGTTTAGGAAGGTGAGGCAACAACGCAGGGCCGAGTTGTCACCATCACCTTAGAAAAAAGTGGTTAGGTGTTTCTGATGAATAACTCTGTAACCTCATATTAAAGCTGGGGTTGGTAATCCTGGAAAAGCAGCGCAGGCCACACTTTGAAAATAAGCAACCGATACATTAACATGTGGTTTTGTGTGTGTTTGTGTGTGTGTGTGTGTGTGTGTGTGTGTGCATGCTATGCCCTCAGATTGACAAATTGTGTGCGACAGTGTGCGTTGAGGATCCATCGAAGACCCCCAACGCCGTGGAGCTGGACAGTATGACCGTGCACTCCTACTTTGAGAAACACGGTTGGACTGCAGGTCAGGGTCACTCAGCTCTCTTCTGTGTTTGTTTTTCATTGTATTGCCTCCCACCTCAGTTCTCTAACACATGTCTTTGCCATACAATTGAAGATCTACACATGACAGATCGACTTGCAGTAGTTTTTTGACAATGCACGATAAAGTTACAGTATATTTGCAGATCACTGTCTTGGGAGGGGGAGCATGTATAATTACTGCATCTATGAGGACCTACAGCTTGAATTCCTTCCTCCCTTGTCCTCCAGAGCTAAAGGAGGAGATGGGAGTGAGCTGCCGCTCTGTGTTTGGGATGGAGCCGTCCCAGATGTCTTTCTTGTTCTTCCTCATGTACGCGGCAGCGGCTGGAGGGCTGCTGCCGCTCCTCGAGAGCACGGCAGGAGCTGCTCAGGAGTTCAAAATAAAGGTACAGAGCTCACATCGGATTCCTGCTCTTAAAAAACACAGCCTCTCAATACAGTCGTCTGTGCAGCTCATTCAAGCTGTGTCCAAACAAACACTTTGACCTTGGAGCTTCATTGACTTTTTAAACAGATCCGGTCTCTTATTGGATTTGTCCTTTTTTTCTGTTCGCTCCCTCAGCGTGAAGCTTTTGGCTCCATTTTTTTCTATTTCTGTTTTTTTTGCTATTGAACCGATCCTCATTCTCTTACTCAGTCGGGTGTAAAAGGGGCAAAGCCAAGAAGAGCCCGTCCAGATGCCTTCAAAAGAAAACACCAACAAAGCTTTTGTGGTTCCAATCCTTGAATATAGCCGATTTCCTCCGTGTTATTTATCTGCAGCACTTTCTTTATAACGGCGTTCCTGCTATTTACTGAAGAAATCTAACGAGCAGCCCTGTGGGCATGACAACTCCACAGCTGCAGCGAGAGCAGCAGCAAATGGGAAGTGGAATGAGCCTCATCAGTCAAACATCATGCAAGAGTAAAGGCTGTCAGAGGAAGTCAAATGAAAACGAGCTTAAAATGCACGTTAGAGACGTGACTCCCTCAAGTTTCTGAAAATAAATGTATTAATAATCAGTTTGTTCATGGGTTAAAGTTATTCTAAATGGCTCTAGGAATGCAGCCTGTGAAGGATGCGGTCCCCAAATCGAGAAACAGCAACAACAACTACCTGCCAGAAACCCTCTTTAGTTTGGTCCATGTCCCAGTCACTAACATGGATGATTTTGATCATCCCCACTGATGGCTGGCTGCAGGACAAGAGGATTTGGCTTCACTTCTGGGAGGCAGCCCTGTTCCATCTTCATTTACAGCCTATGGTGAATTTAAAAAAAGCCAAACTGAACAATTAAAAGTGTTTTCTTCCACCTTTGAAACGTGTTTACTTCCATTTCTGTGGCTCGTGCAGAACAACAAGGACAGTTTGCGGACAGAGATGCTGCTGAGCTCCTTTTTTTTTTTTAACGTCATTTGTAATTGCTTATTCACCACAGTCAATGCTTTGATGTATTGAAGTGTCAGCTGAGGTCTCAGAGGCAGATACATAAAATTCTTGGCAAAAACAAACTATTATCTGCATGGCCGGCTGGCTCGACACTGCCAGGGGGGTTTGCTGCTTTGTAATTTAGGCGAAGTGACCCTTTAACTTTCTTTCCAGGGGATTGAAGCCCACCTTCATTGCGGTATCTGTCTCTCCACAGGGGGGCACCCAGCAGCTTTCCGAGCGCCTGGCGGAGCGCGTGGGGCTGGAGGCCGTGCGGCTGGGTTCGGCGGTGACGGCCATATGGCAGGTAGGGCTCGGTGACGTCTCTCTCAGGGAGTGATGAGGCATGACACAGAGATAACAGCCTTCACGCTGGGGAAACAGGCCGTCTCCTGTGAAGCTCGGGTCTGTTCCGCCCGCCTGTCTCCGTCATTAACAGCTGGGACAACCAGGGGAACTGTGAGCACACTCAGGTGTTCACCAAATCAATACGTTCAGTTCCACCGCTGATGGATTTATTTGTGTTCATTGATTTGAAGCCGTGGACCAGACTCCAGAGTATTGAAATGATCACTGAATACCATCAGTAAGGAGTCTGCCTTCCCTCTGAAGTAATGATTATACAATATACAAATTAACAGAATATTATTGAAAAATAGATAATTAAAAATGCTAGAAATTGACTGGTTGCAGCTTCATGAATATGAGGCTTTGTATCTTTCCCTTTTTGGACTAAATTGTCATAGTTTTCTCGGTTTCTTTTAATTTGTGAAGAATATATCTCAGTTTTGTGACAATTTTGAAACAATAAGGTGATAAATGAATTAGTTCATTAAACAGAACAGCTTAGACTGTTGTTTGGACCAAACAAGATGGCGTCTGGGAAATTGTGGCAGGCAACATACACAACAATAACCAGTAATTAACCGATTAATTATAGATTTGATCATTAATAATGTAGTGTTATTGACATCCTCTCCTGCTCCCGAGTACACTCTGGTTGCTGTCTGAGAGGCAGGGCGCACCCTTGACATTTTGCCCAGTCTGTCACAGTGATAACACACATTGGCAGACAAACACATTCACACTCCCATTCTCGGCTGTGGGTGATTTTCCACTTTACCAAAGCCGAACCAGTGCTCCCAGAGGAAAACCCACACACAGGAGAACGTGCTAACTTCACATGGAGAGGCTCTTCTCTCTCTCTCTCTCTCTCTTGCACATGCAAAACCAGGAAAAATACAAAATCATTGTTTTGGTGAAAATATATGGAAATACCTAGATAAACTGGTTTCCTTTGGGACCTTGAGGAGAGCTTGTCTAAACTGGAAGGAGCTTGGGCTCCTTTCATTTTTCAGCCCAGACCTTGACAGTAGCTTCTCTTAAGGAGATGAGGGTGGTGCTGGGAGATAGGAGGCATGGGGGGGGCTCCTTGCTA